>NW_021703780.1:101272886-101360632 GCF_005190385.1 Monodon monoceros
TCTCTCTATATATAAAAGAAACCACTGACTGTTGAATTCCTAATCTTGCTTTTCTGAGGCAAATCGTTGGGCTTCTCGAGTTAGTTTTTCTAATCTCTCGTTTGGGGAAACACTCCTCTGGCCCAGGACAGAGGTTGGCTGCTGTTTGCTCCTTTAAGAGCAGCATTTTTTTGTTTGTTTGTTTTTTCTCTGAACTGTCAGCAAGGTGGCTTCCCCTCGTCTCCACGAAGTCAAGGTTAGGATGTTCTGGGATCTTACTAATGGCCAGAACAGCACCTAATAGTTCCTGAGCATAAGGACCATTCTTAGTTTTGTCCGTGCTGGAGTGAGGAAACTGTGTTGCTTCCGTAGCATCTCACAGTCATGGGCTACTCTGAAAGCACACCTGCCATTGGTATAAATGTTGCCAGTCTTGCCTCTGGCTAGTGTACAGGCTTGAGTAAGTGCATATAATTTGGCCTGTTGGGCTGAAGTAGCCAAAGGCAAGGGTGTGGTTTCAAATACATCAAAAGGCATTGATAGTGAATATTCAGTGCAATATTTTCCTTAAATAAGAACCATCAGTAAACCATGAGATGCCAGCGTTACTCTCGACTTTCTTGTAGGTCATGGGGGTGGGTGTCAGGAGGCGATCTGTCAGTGTTAAACGGTTGTGGGGTTTTTTGTCAGTAACAGAGGGGAGAAGAGTAGCCGGGTTGAGGTTATTAAAATGAGAGAGTGAGTTATACAAGGAGAGAATTTCATAAGAGGTAAGATGGCTAGCAGACAGATGTGTGTGGTGAGAATTTAGAGGGGCTTCCACTGCATGAGACATGAAAATGGTCACAGGAGATCCTACAGCTGTTTCCTTGGTGGCCTTAGCCAAAAGGGCAGTGGGGGGGATGGCCTTAAGGGAGGGAGGGTACCCTTGTGCTACAGGGTCTGCTTGTTGGGTGTAGTACCCTGTGGGCTGATGGTAAGCCCCTTGCTTTCCAGTGAGAACCCCAAGAGCGTTCCCTTCTTTCTCGTACACAAAAAGGGAAAAGGGAAGTTGATTATTGGGATGCCCCAGGGCAGAAGTGTTCATTAAACTTCCTTTAAGGCTTTAAAGGCTGTGTCATCCTGTTCTCCCCATAGAATCCAGTTGAGATGGTCATTTTTTAGTGAAACACTAAACCCCACAGGGGTTTGGCCAAAAGAGAAAAATGCGGAATTCAATTCCAACAACAGCCAGCCCAAGAAAACATCATAACTGCCATTTAGTTTGGAGTTTGGGGAAGCTCAGCATGCCACAGAGCCTTTCTGATCTGGGTATAGCCCTTGTTCTGCTGTCAGGTGACCCAAATACTTAACCTGGCTTTCCGCAAACTGAAGTTTCTCCTTGGTGACGCTGTATTATTTTAGGGCTAAAGTCTTTTAGTAAATGGATGCTGCCTTCCTCTGAGGAGGCCTGGGAGAGGGAACAAAGAAGTAAGATATCCAAGTATTGCAACAACGTATCAATAGAACCTCTAGGAAACCTTTTATCTTCCACATCATCCTTCAGGACTTGGGAAAAGTCAGATGGGCTTTCAGTACAGTCCTCAGGTATCACTGTCCAGGTGAACTGTTTTCCCTCCTAAGTGAAAGCAAAGGGCACAGGCCAGCCTCCTCAGCTGGAACACAAAAGAAGGCACTGCATAGATCAGTGACTCTAAAGAATTTGCTTCCAGCTGGGATGGGCACCAATAAAGTATGAGGGTTAGGGACAACCAGGTGCTGAGGGAGGACAGCGTTATTTATTGCTTGGAGGTTCTGGACAAATCTCCAGCCTCTGCCATTGGGTTTCTTTACAGGTAACATAGGGGTGTTACAGGGACTCGTGCAGGGGACAATAAAGGCTTGGGCCTTATAGTCCTCTGTTATCAGAGTAATGGCTCTGGAGGGCTGCTTATTTATAGGATAATCATAGTTAAATATGATTAATGTGGGGAAGAGGCTTTTTCAGGGTCTCTCTGGAATTTAGCAGGAGCTGCCCTGTGGATTCTGCCAATGTCAGCTGCAACCTTTGCCACATGAAAGGTGACAGCCAGTCTAACAGGGGTGAGTGGCTGGTGTTCGAGTTCGTTTGACGCCATCAGATACAGAACAGAGACCGCATGTTCTAGAGTCACTTAATTTGCCCAGTTGACAATTTTGGTTGTTGCCGTCACTGCTGCTATCAAACTCAATAATTGTCATCTCCTTTGGGGAGAAAGAAATACCAGCCTGGGATTTTCCAGGAAATCTCGACCCAACAAATGAACAGGGGGAACTAAGGAGAAAAGGGTATGTATCTCTCAAAGAGCCTAAACAAAAAGGAACAGGTGTAGAGGCAGGGACTTGCTGAGGTGAGACCCCTCTCTCTGAACTATTTAGCTCTGAGGCAGGGGCTGTTTAATGGCAGAGGGGTGGGTCACAGAGAGTGTAGGACCCGTGCCTACAAGGACAGGTGAAGATTCATTCCTGACCTGGAGAGGGGCTTCCCCGAGCTGTTTAAGGAGAGGGCTTGGGACCAGCTCCTGTGGCTCCTTGGGGACCAGATCAGCTAGAGGGCTGAAGGTGCCTGGAGCACTTAGCTTATAACAGTCCTTCCTCAAATGTCCCGGTGTCTTGCAGTAATGGCAGAGACCAAGAATGTTTTGCTTTTGGTGAAGTTGAAAACGGAGGGTTTTTATGACTCCTTTTTGTTGTTGCTGAATCATCTAAGGTGCAAGAGAGCTGATTTGCCAAATTGAACAGATCTGGGGTGGACACGGTCTCCCGTTCCATCCTGTTTTTTTCCACTAGGAGGAAAAGCTCCCTGTTCATCCATTAACACAGAATTAAAGGCTACCCGAGTGGATTTAGCCTCTGTAGGGAGACTGGAGTCTTCTTTAAAGATTTGAACCCTATTATGGTAGCCATGGACTGATTCAACACACTTCTGCACGCACGCCTGAATTTTGTCCCAGGCAGCAGGCTCAGAAAAGGCTGTGGTGACTGCTGGGTGGAGCTCTCTCTGCCAAGGTCTCCAGCGTCCCCCCAAGACTGTAGAGGCTGGCTTCTCTGAATCCCTTTCGGGGAGTCCCCACTGAGCCACCTCTATCCAGAGCTGAGCCTGACTTTCACCCACAGGCATGTGCACCAACTGATACAAATCTGAAAACCCCAGGGAGCACGTCTGAATGACCATGCTAAATTCATCTTCAACTTGATGGGGGAGTTCGGCTGCTTTTGGAAAATCCTTAACAGGGGCTTGCGCTTTTGGCCGCCGTGTACGACTCGGCTCGGTCCAGTTCAAGATGCTGACAAGCTTCAGGGCTGGTGCTTGAAAGACAGAATCCTGGTGCTTGAAAGAAGCTTTTCAAGGAGATAAGGTGTATTTGAACACGTGACGCCTGATACATACGGAATAGAGGTTTTTGCTTGCTTTGTCCCTTGCACTGTGGTAGCAGGGGTGAACTTTTGAGAAGGTGCCACTTATCAGAGGAGTGGGTTAGAGTTGGGGAGGGGAGGGTACAGAAGAGGGGGCAGAGCAGAGGGGAAGAGGGAGTTGGTGTCAGGGGTGGTGGTGGCTGCCTGGTGGAGTCTGGGACAAAGGGACCTGGAAGACACGCAAGATGGAGCCCCAGACAAAGAAGCTGGCGGAGGGGAACGCAAGGAGCATGTGGATTCGAAACCCGTTTTACTCTTTTCTGGGTTTTTTTGGTTGTTTTGGCCAGTTTAGAAACAGTATCTTGCAAAGAGGCAATTTTATAGTTTTGTGCACAGTTGGAAGCTTTCAGATACCAGTGAAAACAAATACATCATTCATTTTACTTAATTTTTGAGCCATGGTCCTCCAGTTTAATCCTAAGAAAAACAAGGTTGGGGAGATCAAAAGTCCCCCATAATGGCCATTGTAACTCTGGATTACTTTTAGTTTGCTTGGCCTGCTTAGTTAAAAATGAGCCTGTGGGGAGTACATAGTTTTTAAGCATAAAACTGGCCAGATTCCCTGGAGGAGGGCTGCCCTCAGAGCATTTAGATGACTGGGATCCCATTTTTCTAAGTTCTCCTGAAAACCCAAGTTGCTAGAGTCCTAGCCTGTCTTCCAAAAGGAATCTAAAAACACAAAACAAATGATTGGATCCCAGTTAGCTCAATCCCCAAAAGAGGACCTCACTAAGGTGCACTTTGTTTTTTATTTTATTTATTAATTTTTTTGCTTATAATTGTCTTAGTTTTTAATTTAATTTTTTATTTTATATTGGGGTGTAGTTGATTTATAATGTTGTGTTAGTTTCAGGTGTACATCCAAGTGGTTCAGTTATGCATGTACCTGTATCCATTCTTTTTCAGATTATTTTCCCATATAGGTTATTACAGAGTATTGAGTAGAGTTCCCTGTGCTGTACAGCAGGTCCTTCTTGATTATCTGTTTTATATATAGTCGTGTGTGTATGTTCATCCCAACCTCCTAATTTATCCCTCCACCACCACCATTCCCCACCCCACTGGAACCTTAAGTTCATTCTTTAAGTTTGTGAGTCTGTTTCGGTTCTGTAAACAAGTTCATTTGTATCATTAAAAAAAAATTTATTTATTTTTGGCTGCGTTGGGTCTTCGTTGCTGTGCACGGGCTTTCTCTAGTCGCGGCGAGTGGGGGCTACTCTTTGTTGCGGTGCGCGGGCTTCTCATTGCAGTGGCTTCTCTTGTTGCAGAGCACGGGCTCTAGGCATGCGGGCTTCAGTAGTTGTGGCGCGTGGGCTTAGTTCCACGGCATGTGGGATCTTCCTGGAGCAGGGATTGAACCCGTGTCCCCTGTGTTGGCAGACAGGTTGTTAACCACTGTGCCACCAGCGAAGTCCCTATATCATTTATTTTTTTATTATTTATTTATTTTATTGGGGGTATAGTTGTTTTACAGTGTTGTGTTAGTTTCTACTGTACGGCAAAGTGAATCTGCTGTACGTGTATATATCCCCTCTTTTTTGGATTTCCTTCCCATTTAGGTAACCACAGAGCACTGAGTAGAGGAACCCCTGTGCTATGCAGCAGGTTCTCATTAGTTATCTATTTTATACATATTGGTTTATATATGTCAGTCCCAATCTCCCAATTCATCCCACCCGCCCCTTCCCCCCTTGGTGTCCGTATGTTTGCTCTCTCTGTCTGTGTCTCTATTTCTGCCTTGCAGACAGGTTCATCTGTACCATTTTTCTAGATTCCACATATATGCATTCATATACGATATTTGTTTTTCTCTTTGTGACTTCACTCTGTATGACAGTCTCTAGGTCCATCCACGTCTCTGCAAATGACCCAATTTCGTTCCTTTTTATGGCTGAGTAATATTCCATTGTATATATGTACTGCATCTTCTTTATCCATTCATCTGTTGATGGGCATTTAGGTTGCTTCCATTGCATCTTTTTTTTTTAGATTCCACATATGAGTGATATCATATGGTATTTGTCTTTCTCTGCCTTCACTTAATATGATAATCTCTAGTTCCATCCATGTTGCTGCAAATGGCATTATTTCGTTCTTTTTTATGGCTGAGTAGTATTCCATTGTATGTATGTACCACATCTTCTTTATCTATTCCTCTGTCGATGGACATTTAGGTTGCTTTCATGTCTTGGCTATTGTAAATAGTGTTGCAATGAATATACAGGTGCATGATTCTTTTTGAATTATGGTTTTCTCCAGATACACGCCCAGGAGTGGGATTGCTGGATGATATGGTGGCTCTGTTTTTAGTTTTTTAAGGAACCTGCATACTGTTCTTCATAGTGGCTGCACCAGTTTACATTCCCGCCGACAGTGCAAGAGGGATCCCTTTTCTCCACACCCTCTCCAGCATTTATTGTTTGTAGACTTTTTGATGATGGCCATTCTGACTGGTGTGAGGTGATACCTCATTGTAATTTTGATTTGCGTTTCTCTGATAATTAGTGATCTTGAGCATCTTTTCATGTGCTTTTTGGCCATCTGTATGTCTTCTGTGGAGAAATGTCTATTTAGATCTTCTCCCCAGTTTTTGATTGGTTTATTATTATTATTTTTATATTGAGCTGCATGAGCTGTTTGTATATTTTGGAGATTAATTCCTGTCGGTCACTTCATTTACAAATATTTTCTCCCATTCTGTGGGTTGGCTTTTTGTTTTGTTTATGGTTTCCTTTGCTGTGTGTTTTTAGGTTTAATTAGGTCCCATTTGTGTATTTTTGTTTTTATCTTCATTACTCTAGGAGGTGGATCCAAAAAGATATTGCCGCAACTTATGTCAAAGAGTGTTCTGCCTATGTTCCTCTAAGAGTTTACAGTATCCAGTCTTATATTTAGGTCTTTAATCCATTTTGAGCTTATTTTTGTGTATGGTATTAGAGAATGTCCTAATTTCATTCTTTTACATGTAGCTGTCCATTTTCCCCAGCACCACTTATTGAAGAGACTGTCTTTTTCCATTGTATATTCTTGCTTCCTTTGTCATAGATTAAATGACCATAGGTGTGTGGGTTTATTTCTGGGCTTTCTATCCTGTTCCATAGATGTATATTTCTGTTTTTGTACCAGTACCATGCTGTTTTGGTGACTATAGCTTTGTAATATTGTTTTGAAGTCATGGAGCCTGATTCCTCCAGCTCTGTTGTTTTTTCCCAAGATTGCTTTGGCTATTCAAAGTCTTTGGTGTTTCTATACAAATTAAAATTTTTCATCTTCTAGTTCTGTGAAAAATGACATTGGTAATTTGATAGGGATTGCGTTGAATCTGTAGATTGCCTTGGGTAGTATAGTCATTTTGACAATATTGCTTCTTCTAATCCAAGAACATGGTGTATCTTTCCATCTGTTTGTGTCAGCTTCGATTTCTTTCATCAGTGTCTTACAGTTTTCAGAGTACAGGTCTTTTGCCTCCTTAGGTAGGTTTATTCCTAGCTATTTTATTCTTTTTGATGTGATGGTAAATGGGATTGTTTCCTTAATTTCTCTTTCTGATCTTTTGTTGTTGGTGTATAGAAATGCAAGAGATTTCTAAGTATTACTCTTGTATCCTGCAACCTTACTGAATTCATTGATGAGTTCTAGTAGTTTTCTGCTGGCATCTTTAGGATTTTCTATGTATAATGTCATCTGCAAACAGTGACAGTTTTACTTCTTCTTTTCCAATTTGTATTTCTTTTATTTCCTTTTCTTCTCTGATTGCCGTGGCTAGGACTTCCAAAACTATATTGAATAATAGTGGTGAGAGAGGACATCCTTGTCTTGTTCCTGATCTTAGAGAAAATGCTTTCAGTTTTTCACCACTGAGTATGTTAGCTGTGGGTTTGTCATATATGGCCTTTATTATGTTGAGGTAGGTTTCCTCTATGCCCACTTTCTGGAGAGTTTTTATCATAAATGGGTGTTGAATTTTGTTGAAAGCTTTTTCTGTATCCATTTGAGATGATCAAATGGATTTTAGTCTTCAGTTTGTTAATGTGGTGTATCATATTGATTGATTTGCGTATGTTGAAGGATCCTTGCATCCCTGGGATAAATCCCACTTGATCATGGTATAAGATCCTTTTAATGTGTTGTTGTATTTGGTTTGGTAATATTTTGTTGAGGATTTTTGTGTCTATGTTCATCAGTGATATTGGCCTGTAATTTTCTTTTTTTGTGGTATCTTTGTCTGGTTTTGTTATCAGGGTGATGGTGGCCTTGTAGAATGAGTTTGTGAGTGTTCCTCCCTCTGCAGTTTTTTTTGAATAGTTTCAGAAGGATGGGTGTTAACTCTTATTTAAGTGTTTGATAGAATTTGCCTGGGAAGCCATCTGGTCCAGACTTTTGTTTGTTGGAAATTTTTAAATCACAGTTTCAGTTTCAGTACCTGTGATTGGTCTGTTCATATTTTCTTTTTTAAAATAAATTTATTTATTTATTTGTGGCTATGTTGGGTCTTCGTTGCTGCACGCGGGCTTTCTCTAGTTGTGGCGAGCAGGCTACTCTTTGTGTGGTGCGCGGGCTTCTTATTGTGGTGGTTTCTCTTGTTGTGGAGCACGGGCTCTAGGTGTGCAGGCTTCAGTAGTTGTGGCTCGCGGGCTGTAAAGCGCAGGCTTGGTAGTTGTGGCACATGGGCTTAGTTGCTCCACAGCATGTGGGATCTTCCCGGACCAGGGCTCGAACCCGTGTCCCCTGCATTGGCAGGTGGATTCTTAGCAACTGTGCCACCAGGGAAGTCCCCTGTTCATATTTTCTATTTCTTCCTGGTTCAGTCTTGGAAGATTTTACCTTTCTAAGAATTTGTCCATTTCTTCTAGGTTGTCCATTTTATTGACATATAGTTGCTTATAATACTGTCTTACAATCCTTTGTATTTTTGTGGTGTCAGTTGTAACTTTTCCTTTTTCCTTTCTAATTTTATTGATTTGAACCCTTTCCCTTTTTTCTTTGATGAGTCTGGCTAAAGGTTTATCAGTTATGTGTATCTTTTCAAAGAACTAGCTTTTAGTCTCACTGATGTTTTCTATATTTTTCTTCGTCTCTATTTCATTTATTCCTGCTCTTAGCTTTATGGTTTCTTTCCTTCTACTAACTTTGGGTTTTGTTTGGTCTTCTTTCTCTAGTTGCTTTAGATGTAAGGTTAGGGTGTTTATTTGAGATTCTTCTTGTTTCTTGAGGTAAGATTGTCTGGATATAAAATTCCCTCCTAGAACTGCTTTTGCTGCATTCCAAAGATTTTGGATCGTTGTGTTTTCGTTTTCATTTGTCTCTAGGTATTTTTTAATTTCATCCTTGATTTCTTTGGTGATCCATTGGTTGTTTAGTAGCATATTGTTTAGCCTCTATGTGTTTGTGTTTTTTAGTTTTTTTTTTTCTTGTAATTGACTTCTAATCTCATAGTGTTGTGGCCAGAAAAGATGCTTGATACGATTTCTATTTTTTTAAAATTTACCAAGGTTTGTTTTGTAGCCCAGCATGTGGTCTAATCCTGGAGAATGTTACATGTCCATGCACTTCGGAAAACAACCAAGTACTCACCAATAATGAAGCCTTATGGTGTCCAACTCTAGGTCAGTCAGTTCTGAACTGAGGCAGTGGAAGTAATAATCTGAGCCATTTAATGTAAGCATCAATAAGCACACTTTCTAAACCATGGTCACCACACTCAGGAACCTGCATCTTTAACCAGCAGCCTAGGTGATTCCAGTAAGTGCAGCTCAGGTGGACCCTGAGAAAAGGCAGAGTTCATTTCCTGGTGCCCATGCTCCTCTCTCATAGCAATAATGCTGTCAAATTCTCATCCTCACTTCCCTTTCTGAGGGATTTCTTTTTTTCTCTGGCTTGTGCTGTAACTCCCTACATGGTCCTGTCTTGCATTTGGTCACGTTTAAAGCCTAGCACTCCTTGAGTGTCTAATGTGGGCAAGTGCTTTTGATATATCACCATGTTATCCTGATAAATCCTCAGCCTGCCCGTGATGTGAGCATCATCATTTTCCAAGTGAGCAAAGCGAGTGTCAGAGCAGTTTAGTGACACAGTGATGTTCACACAGGAGTGGCAGAGCTGAGGTGGAGATCAGGGCTGGCTGGCTATAAGCCTCTGTTCCTTCCACCACTTCATTCTGTGCTGTTGACTCCACACTGGTCCTCCATCTCTCCCACCTCCTCCAAATTGCAGAACACCTCTTAAGAGGGGCACTTCTACATGCAGCTGACCTCTTGTATTGACTGCTAATTTCTACTGGTTTCCATCAGAAAGGGTAAATTTATTGCCAAATTGTAGGAAACACTTACTTTAAGTGCTGTTTATGGTAACAATGCAGTGCGTAGTTGGAGTGTGACTTTGGAGTCTGAGATTGGAGTTTGACTCCTCCTAGCTGTTCCATAACTAGCTGTGTGACCTTGGGCAAGTCACTCAAGTTCTCTGAGAGTTAGTTGTTTCATCTGTAAAATGGACTCTCACAGTCCCGAACCATGCTGTATTATAGTCGTGTGCTTATTTGACTGTACCAGGCTGTGAGATCTTTGAAGGCTAAGGAATGTACTATCTTTATCTTTGTTTCCTTAGCCTCTGGCAAAAGGCAGGGGTCTTGCTGTGTCCCGTTCACCGTTTCAACATGCAGGGTGTTGCCTGGTGCGCTGGGGATGCTCAGTCAATGCTAGTGGAGTAGCTGAAAAGTCCAGGACACTGTCTTCAGTTTTGACTGAAGGGGAATTTGAATTGTTTGCGTTATGTGGCCAGACTGGAAAGTCCCCTAACTGGTGAGGGGATCCAGGTGCCTGTCTACCACCCACATTGTTACTGCAGCTTTGTTCTTCCCTGGGCCTTGTCCCCAGTCCATCAAATGTGGTGAGTTACTAAGCTTAAATGTTAGTGATGTCAACAGTTCTCTTGGGAATGTTGGAGCAAAACTTCTCTCTTTTCCTTCTGGACCAGCAGGAGGAAGGCTACGAGGCATGTGGGATCTTAGCTCCCCTACCAGGGATTGGACCCACACCCTAGGGAAGTCCCAGGCCATTTAGCATTGGGGAGCTTTTGGCAGTCGCCTTGCGATTGTGGAGGGAGTCTGCCTTAGGGTATAGTTAATACCACAGAAGACAGAGCAGAGAGATGGAAAGAGCTGTAGAGCAGATGAAGAAGTCTAAGAAACTGATACTTAATGGCCGGAGGAAAGCTTTAGATAACATTTTCTTTACAAATGATTTTAGTTTCAGTTTGATGAAATTCAATGAGTTTTTACATTCACAGCAGTTCCACTCCTGAGACTTTCTTGCCTCTGTGCAATAGGAACCTTGTATAAGAAAGTATATTGTGACGGTGTGCACAATAGCAGAAAACCAGAAGCAGCGTGTCCATCAGCAGGAAAACGCATGGTAAACTGTGTTCTAGTCAGGATGGAGTATTACGTAGCAATGGAAGTTAGGGGACCATTGCCAAATGCAGCGGCAGGGATGCACCTTAGAATCATAACATTGAATGGAAAAGACGAGTCACAGTATGATAACTTTTACAAAGATAGGAAAATTGGATGACGTACCATTTAGGGAGATATACATAAGTGATAAAACAATTTTTTTTTAAAGCAAGGAAATGAATAGTGGATCTGGATAAGGTGGAGTAGTTAAACTTTTCCCTATTCCTCCTGCTAAGCACAGCTAAAAACCCTGGACATTATTTATAAAACAAAGATGAAAAGACTCTGAAAGGTGGAAAGGAAAAGGCAGACCATCAGGGATCTTGGGATCTGATGAATGGCGCAGCAGTGAGTTCTCTGGGTTTTCCTTTTGCCTCGTGTGCCCTGGAATGAATGGTTGCTGCAGAAGATCACAACCTGGAAACACCAACGAGAACAGACCCAAAATACCTTGATAAAATTCTCTTTAGCCAGAGAACCAGGAAAACGATAGCTTAGCTAGACAGAAAACTTAAAAAAAAAATTTATTAATTTATTTTTGTCTGCATTGGGTCTTCATTGCTATATGCGGGCTTTCTCTAGTTGCAGCTAGAGGGGGCTACTTTTCGTTGCGGTGCGTGGGCTTCTCGTTGTGGTGGGGCTTCTCTTGTTGCGGAGCACAGGCTCTGGGCACACAGGCTTCAGTAGTTGTGGCACGTGGGCTCAGAAGTTGTGGCTTGCAGGCTCAGTAGTTGTGGCGCATGGGCTTAGTTGCTCTGCGGCATGTGGGATCTTCCCGGACCAGGGCTCGAACCCCGGTCCCTTGAATTGGCAGGCGGATTCTTAAGCACTGCACCACCAGGGAAGTCCTAGACAGAAAACTTCTAGACAATAATCGTTCTACTCCTGCCAAACACCCCAGAGAAAACTGTGGCCCCAGTTCTTCCCCATAGCAAAGGCTAAATGAGGAGCCTGGACTTTCCCTCTCACCCAGTTGTTATGAGATGACCCCCTTCCCAACTGGCGGGTATCAGAGAAGGCCAGGCGGGAACCAGGACTTATACCCAATGGTAACAAGCCCCTCTCCCTGCAGCATTAACAGAGGCCACTTGAGAATCAGTAATAAGGTGTCCTTCTCTCCTTGGCCAGGCAGGTATCCATGGAGGTCTAGTCAAGAGCCTAAACTCCCAGCCCTGCTCAGCAGTGATGAGGTCTGTGCTGGAGGCTGAGTGGTGCACTTGCTGTGACAGGCAGCACCCTCCTTCCCTCACTGGCAGCAGGGGAGGCTTATTGCTAAAAGAGAAGTGTTAGATGAGATCCAGAGGCTCATAACATAACACACAAAATGTCCAGGGTATGATAAAAAATCACGAGTCATGCCAAGAACCAGGAAAATGTCAACTCGAATGACAAAAGACAGTCAACAGACAGCAATACCAAAATAACACAAATGTTGGAATCATCTGAAGTGGATTTAAGGCAGCCATCATAAAAAATGTTGCAACAAGCAATTGAAAATGTGCTTGAAACAAGTGGGAACATAGAACGTCTCAGCAAAAAATACAAGGCAAAAAGAACCAAATGAAAAGTTTAGAACTGAAAAATACAATAATAATAAAATCAGTGGATGGGCTAAATAGGAATGGAGAAGACAAGAGAAAAGAAACTGAACTTGGAGCTAGAACAATAGAAATTGCTCAATCTGGAAAACAAAGAGAATGGACTGAAAAAAATGAACAGAGCTCTGGGACACCTGGAGGACAGTAATAAAAGGTCTAACAGTTGTGTCATTGAAGTTCCAGAAGGAGAGGAGAGAAATGTTGGGGCTGAAAACGTACTCAAAGAATAATGGCTCAAAATTTTCCAACTTTGGCAAAATACATAAACCTAAAGATTCAAGAAGCTGAGGAAACCCCAATCAGAACAACCCAGAGGAATCCATGCCAAGATTGGTTTATGTGTGTCTGAAAGAAAACCCTGAAAACTAAAGACAAATTAAAAATCTTGAAAGCATTGAGAGAGAAATGACGCCTTATCTATGTGGGAAAAACAATTAGAATGCAAGTGGATTTCTCATAAAAAACCATGAAGTTCAACAAAAACTATCAATACTGAATTCTATATCCAGCAAACATCTTTTAGGGAAATTAAGACATTTTCAGATGAAGGAAAACATGTTGCCAGCTGAAAGAATAACCAGAGAAACGTCTTGAAACAGAAAGGAAATGATAAAAGAAGGAAATTTGGGATATCAGGGAAGAAGAAAAAACATAGTAAGGGTAAAAATAAGGGTAAATACCATAAATTTTCCTTCTCCTTTTTAGTTTTCTAAATTATGTTTGATGACTGAAGGAAAAATTAAAACCATGTTTGATGTGATTCTCAAAATATGTAGGGTATATAAAGTATATAAAACAGTCATAAATGGGGGACAGTTGAGGGATATAAGTAAGGTTAGGTTTCTACACTTGACTTGAACAAGTGAAATGTCAACGCCATAGACTGTGATAACTTATGTATATAATATACGACCACTAAAAAATCAATGTAAAGTGATACACTTAAAAGAGTATTGATACACTTAAATGGAATTTTGAAAAATATCAGTAAGTCAGGAAAAAGAAAACAGAAATGAAAAAGAGAGGAAATCAACAGAAAACATTCCCCTCCCCCAAATTCCAGAGTTAATCCATAGCGTATCAAAATTACATCAGATGGAAATAGTCTAAATATACAAATTAAAAGACAGAGATTGACACAGTAGATAAAAATGACCCAACTGTATACTGTGTGTAAGAAATTCATTTCAAATATAAAGATGTAGGTAGGTTAAAAGTATAAGGATGGAAAAACATACCATGCAAATATTAATCAAAAAAAAGCAGGAGTGGCTACACTAATATCAGATGAAGCAGACTTCAGAAGAAGAAGAACAACAACAACAAATTACCAGAGACGGAAGAGGACATTACATAATTCACCAAGAAGAAATAGCAGTCCTAAATGTGCGTACATCAAAAGGTGGAGTTGAAAAACACATGAGGTAAAAACAGTGATGGAACTGAAAATGGTGAGGCTGGCTCTTCTGTATGTGGGGGGTGGCTAAGGATACCCAAGGTTCCGAAGGACGTTTCATGCTAAAATCTCAGAGCCAGACCTGGGAGGCAACTCTAGTTCACATGTGAAAAGTCACCCCTGACCCTGGATTCCATGTGTACTAATTTGGGGGAAGCTTTGTTCTACAGTGATTAATATTTACGTGAGAAGACAAAATTTGTGCTGCTGTGATGAAAAGTCTCCCACAATCCCATGTTTTTTTTCAGTCATTTTTTTCTGTGTAAACTCAGAACCCTATCTTTATTCCAATTGAATTCTATCTTCTTCTATTTGACTAGCCTACCAACCTCCTGAGGTCTTTCTTAGAATGTGTTTGGGTAAAATATAAATTATTTTTCATAGTTCCGTGTCATATGGAAATTTGATTATCATGCTATCAGTTTTCTTATCCATATGTTTTATTAATCTAATTAGATATTTTTATGAGTGTCATAACTGAGAGTCACGTCCAGAGCTTTGAGGACCTCATTGTAGTTTGGAATTAGCCACCAAAACCTTTTTCTGAATTCAACCAGATTTAAATCATTCAAGTGATTGTCATTTATTCTGTAATTTGTCCACAAATACATTATAAGTAATCGATTACTTCAAATTATAATTTGTGACTGTGATATATCTTCCTTAAATAACCTTTATATAATCTCATCTTAAATGTGTAGAAAAGGGACAGGAAAGATCCAACTTGATATCAGAAGGAGGCCACCTTCCCTGCTCATCAGCCCTCGCCGTTGTCCTAGAGATTATAGGGGACCTGGCACTCAAGCTTGAATTTTCGTCGGAAGTATTTTTTCCAGTCATTCAGAAACATTTATTTACTCATTATTATAAAAATTCAAACTGTGCAGAAGGCTGAAAAGTAGAAAGCAAAGCCCCCTGAGTCCCCACCATTTCCATACCTGAAGGATAACAAGGAACGTGTAACAGTTTCTTCTGCATCCGTCCGAACCTTCCCTGCTGCCTGAGCGGCATCAGTGCAGGCAGTTCAGGTGAGCTCCTCCTTGAACCAGAAAGGCAGGGCATTGGCTCAGGTAGTTGGAAAGCCTGGAGGTGGGGCTTGTTTTGCGTGAGGCCTGATCTGGGAGCTCAAGACTCTCGTGATACCTGCTTTCTCTCCCTCCTCCTGCCCCAAAGCGGGTTCTCATCCCCTCTTGTTTGGCTGCTCCTGGGGGCCCGTGGCTCTTTATTCACAGCCAGTAGGAAAGAGAGAGCACTTCTTTTGTCACACATTTCCAGCAGAAGCCCTGAGATCACTTGGAATGGACTGGCTAAGGTGGCAGTCCCCACACCATTTATATGAGTGGACTTGTGCTCTGCATGTACTCCGTCACTTGCGTTTTAATTTAATGTACCTTGGACATCTTTAGCCCGTGTAGCTTCCAGCGGCGAGCTCTGGAACATGAAGATACGAGGAGGAGATGTGTTAGGTTAGATGGAATGGGCCAGTGGGCAGTTTACCGGGCTGGGAGCTATGGCTTCTCATTTTGAGTTTGCTTACGAACTGGGCAGCCCTTCTGTATCTTGGTTTCCCCGCTGCAAAATGAAGGGGTTGCTGGACCCCATGATTCCAGCTCAAAGGTACCACAAACAAGCTCATTGTTAGTGAACACTAATAATGTCTCTTAGAAGAGATGAATTATTTGGGGCATGGGCTGGAGAGTTCATGTGTAATCATAAATCGTAATAAATATGTCACACTAGACAGTGGGACTCGTCTCTGAGTTATTTTACTAAAATACACAATTCCCAATGGTCCACGTGGCCTCTTGTTAAGAAAGGGATTCAGTAGCTTTCCGTTTCAAGGAGTGAGATGTTGTTAGAACAGCTCACTTGATAATTTGGCTCCTCTTGGGTTTAATTTCTTTCCCGAGCTAAGTGTTTCTCCTTCAGGAGGTCTGGACTCTTATCACAAAGTAGTTGGTTTATTTATAATTCAGGATTTAAAGCCATTGACCTGAGGCTCACACAGTCTAGTAGATGGTTCTGTTCCAACTTGTTGGGAAACAAAGCTCTTGCAATCCCTGAGGACCTTTCCTCTTTGGTCTCTCCTTCTCTCTCCATTTCAGGATCATAGGGCCTGATTGCAAAAGATCTGTGCAAAGGGCTCCTTCACCTGAGGAGGAAGAGAAGCAGTCTGATGGGTTCCAGGAGGAGAAGGGCAGTTCCAGACAGGTGATAGGGGGACACAAAGAAGGCAGGAGGAGGATGCGCCCGAGGGCACATTCCTCAAAGATCCTGGCCCACAGAGCTGGGAATTGGTTTTAAAGGAACTCCGTGCTCATTAAGGATGAATGAGGAGAAAACCAGGAAGCTGGGGATCAGCGCACAAGCAGGCAAGTGGCCGAGATTGTTTAGCAGAGCTTTGATTTGTCACACGGGTCCACTTCATTACCAGTTCTGTAGGGCACTCCCTTAAATGTAAGTGTGGGTTAGTGGAAAGAGCATGGGCCTTGGAGCCAGAAGGCAATATAGGTTCTCATCCTGTTTTTGCAATTTGATAATTTTATTACCTTCTGCAGATAATTTAAGCTAATTTAACTGAGGCTCAGAGAGGTTAAGCAAGTCACCTCAGGTCACACAGCCAGAGAGAAGACTGCAGAGGTGTGGCTGGGACTCTGGTTTGTTTCACCCTCGAGCCCGAGGTCTTCACGTAAGTGCTTGGCTACACCCGCCTGGGGAATTATATTACTATTCTATGTCTGTAATAGCACCATAATAAGTGGAGCTTATTTGGTGACAACTCTAGTAAATAGTTCTGGTCTCAAGTGTTTGTATTCACTTTCTGTTAATTTACTTGACACACTATATGTAAAACCACCAAGCCTGAGTTTGTGTATACTTAGGGTGACATATCAAGAAGAAACTTCATTTAGTGCATAAAGTTTTGAGTGTGTGTCTGTGTGTGTGTGTGTGTGTGTGTATGTATCAGTTATAATACACATAAATCAGTTAGACACACTTGGCTGTAGTTAACAGAAACCCTAATTTGGATTTGTTTAAACAAGAAAGAGATGGGAGAGCGTTTAAGTCACTGGTGGTCCAGGTTTACGGCCGAGTGGGTAAGCTGGAGCTGCAGCTGCAGCAGGGTTACCCGGAGGCTCCAGCTTCGTGTCTTTATTGGTCCCCAGCTGCCCCGTTTCATATGTTGGTTTCAGTCAACATCCAGAGGAGGAGAGAACGTCTCTTCTAGAATGTATTTCCCACAGGTCCACAGGAAATCTCCGCTTGTGCCCATGGGTCTGGCTCTGTCCCTGCACCCCAGTGGGGTGGGGTATGGGCAGGAGACTGAGCAGTCAAATGGCCCTTCCTGTCCCACTGCTGCAGCCAGGGAATGCCAGGCCCTGACTGGCTCCGGCACAGGGCACCTCCTGGGGTCAGCAGCCCCTCTGGTACTCGGGCTGAGTCTGGAGGGGAGGCTTCTGAAAGAGGATCAGGTCTGCAAGGCGGGGCAGGGGGAGGGTGTGCTTGGAGCCCACTGTGTCCTCCCAGGAGAAGTTAGATGCCTGCATAGAGCACTTAGAGAGGTTTTCTGTTTCGAGCCACTTGGTAGTTGGACAGTGTGTCTTTTTTTTTTAAATTGTAACAAAAAATAAAAAATAAAGAACAAAACTTGAGGAGGTTTTAGAACCTGTTTCCAGTTGAGTCTCATCATTCCATCATGTAATCTGTTCATTATATTGAGCCTGCACTCGAGTCGGCAGGACCCTTGCTTCTGTGGGGCACCAGCTTCCTTCATGGGCAGCTCCTCTGTCTGTCCCCTCGTTTGTGGGGAGCTCTGAGCCACAGTGGCTCCCACCCAGGGCCGGCTGCTGGGTACTAAGTTACTTACCCCTTACCGGCTCTGTGACTCTTGGCAAGTTACTTAAGCTCTCTGTTGCTCGTTTCTCTTGTGTGTGTGTATATATGTACACACACACACACAACTAAAAATTAGAACGTTCTTCATAAGGTTATTGTTGTGACTAAATGCGTTAATAAATGTGTTTGGAACAGTGAGTGACATCAGTAAGTGCTCAGGAAATGTGTGTGGTTTTTGTCATTATTATTATTTTATCATAATTCGTGAAGGGATTCTTTAGTCAATGAAACGAAGACCTCTGGTTTTAGCAGTGGCTGCAGAATTATATGTAGAGGGGTGACTGGACCAAGTGGCCCTGGTTCTGTCCCCCATAAAGTTCATCTTGTTGGGTGGGGATGTGTACCCCTCTCTCTCTCTGTTTTTACTGTGGAAGCATACATAACATAGAATTTACCCTTTTAAGCATTTTTAAGTATGCAGTTCAGTGGCATTAAGTACATTCATGATGTTGGGCAACCATCACCTCCATTATCTCCAGAAAAGTTTCATCTTCCCAAACTGCATCTCTCTCCCCCTCCCCCTCCCCCAGCCCTCATAGCCTCTGATCTAATTTCTGTCTTTATGAATTTGCCTATTCTGGGTACTCCGTGTCAGTGGAATCGTACAGAGTTGGTCCTTTTGCTTCTGGCTCATTTCACTGAGCACAGTGTCCTCGGGGTTCATCTGTGCTGTCGCAGGTGTCAGAGTTCTGTTCCATTTTAAGGCTGGGGTGGATACACACATATTCATTGCACAGACTACATTTTGTTTCCATTCATCTGTTGATGCACACTTGTGTTGTTCCTACATTTTGGCTGTTGTGAATAGTGCTGCAGTGAACCCGGGGGAAGATACCTGTCTCTTCGAGACGTAGTACTCCCCTTTTAAAGCCGAGGCGATGCGTGATTTCTTGTAGCGTATCCAAAAGTAGGATGGAGTTTTCAGTAAGACCTTATTAAATATCAAGGGGAACAAAAGAGAAAACCATGAACCTACGAAAAGCGTCAAAAGTGTTCAGCTCATACAAGATCTTAGTTTGGAAACCTTGATGGGGACAGGGGCCCTGTGCTGTTCAGTGCTTCCCTCCTGAGTCCCCAGGGGCTGGTACAACTAGACAGGCTCTTGCCATGGGTTCTTATTTCCCGCTCCTGGCCGCTGTCCCCAAGGAAGGCGCCACCCATGGCCCACGACTTGGCCTCTCATACACGTTGTGTTGCCTGTTGCTTGGCCAAGAAAGTGATCCTCCTTTATCTGCCTCTCAGGCCCTTCCCCTTGGTTCTTGTTTTGGGGACAGACTTTTCTCAGTCCCCGGGTGACAGGTAAAACTTCAATAAATGACCCATGGATTATCTCAGTCCTCAAATAAGACCCAGTCTAAGGGATGCAAGTCCGACAGGTAATGATACCTATGCATGTGCTACCACGGCATATCCACCCGAAGATGCTGTAAGCTCATCACAATGGTGGGTCCTTCGGCAAAAGGAAAAAAAAATCTGGTGACGACGTGAGCTCACTAGGATATTATCCTGGCCGTTCTCTGATGACGTTTCACGTGGTGTTCAGTTATCCATGACTGCGTGACACACAGTCCCAAAGCAGCGGTCTAAAAGGTAGCCACCATTTGTTTTGCCTGTGAGTCTGGGGCTTGACTGGGTCAGCTGGGCAGTCCTTGCTTGGGGTCTCTTGTGAGGTTATAGGTGGTTGGTGATGGGCCGGGTTATCTGGAAGCCTCACTTGTCACATGTCTGGCACCTGGAAGGTTGAACAGCTGGGGCTCCCCAGGCGTCTGTGTCTGTCTGTCTCTCATCTTTCCACAGCTCTCTGTCAGTGCAGCAATCGCAGTGCAGCCAGACTTCTTATGTGGCCGCTGAGCCTCCGTCCACTGGTGGCTTGCAAATCTCTGTATTTCCTACTCAGCTTCATCCCTTGGGGATGAAAGAAAACAGGTAGTACTCAGATAAATAGTGTGTGATCGAGACCATAGCATTTTACTGAAAAACAATCTTGATAACCAGCTGCAAATTTCCGCCAGGTATCTGATTAGGGTGATCACGTTATGTAGATAGGGCCCACGCCATGGACTGCAGGGTAACTGGGAGGCAGCCCATGGAGCTGGGCAGTACATATCCTGTGTAGCCTGGCACTGAGGTCCTGTCTATAATAGGTCCAGATCACTCATTTAAACAGTTTTTGGGCCTTATAACCCTTCACTGATTGTCACTGTCCATACCATAAATTCCAGAGAATCAGAGAAAAACCTGGGATTCATCATCATTATAATCTAGGTGTGACCTGCCTTCCCAACCCTATGTCCCACTATTGAAATAAATAAATAAAGACCACAGGAGTTTAAAATGTATATAATGAGGAAGAGAAGTTTCAACAAGGCACTCAGTGTGTAAGATGCAGCCAGTTCTGACTGTCTATCAGGTTTCTAATATCCATTGTGGACTTTCTGAGGAAGGAGCCTAGGACTCCTGGCAGGGTAGAAGGAGGGCTCTGGGCCTCCTGAGTACTGAGAACTGGGGATGACCACAGTGAGAGGCAGGTGGGCAAGGCAGAGAGAGCTAGGCTCCAGCAGCCTGAAGTTGACACCAGCTCCACTCTGTTTGCGGTGGGCTCCCAAGCAGCTTTCTCAAGCCCCTCTCAGCCTCCTTGTCCTCTGAAAAGTGAGGATACTAGTGGCACCCACCTCATGACTTGCATGGAGACTAGATTAGGCATTTCACCAAAAGCACTGAGAAAGGTGTCTGTCACAGAGTAATGCAAAAAAAAAAAAATGTTGACTAGTATTACCATTCACATAAAATCTTAGATTTTTTGCCATGAAGGATAGGATTTTTATTGACAAGATTTTGGCCTGATGTCCCCAACCCTCAGCAAAAACTCTGATGCACGTATACGTGAGTGGACATAAATAGAAGGAAGAATAAAAATGTTCAGATGGGCTTGACACAAAGACAGTCCTCCTTTAGCAATTATGAAGCTATAAAAAGAATGAAAGCAGCACGTCCTCTCGACACATTTCCAGAATGACTTGGCTTGGGGATAAATTACAGTACAGGCAAGTTCTAAGTACCCTGGGAGCTCCTTTGCTCAGCCCTATGAAAGTTTCAGGGCTGAATGCATTTTTTGGCAGCAAGAAAATTTGTCAAGCAGGAGTGTGAAAATTGGAACTGCCAAGACTGAAACAAAAAGCAAACACATTTCATCATTTTGAGGAGGCATCAAGGTTGGGGTTTGCAGCTGTTGTCCTGAATGAGAGAAAATAGAAGCCCCTGGCTAGAAAAAATGGAATGTAATTATGTTATGATGAGCTGGGAGAAAGTGGCGAAGAAAAATTGTAATGCAGAGCATGATGGATGCTGTTCTGTCCGTCGGAACTGCTGGAATGCGCAGGACGGCAAAGCAGCATAATGACTTGCTTTCTTCCCTTCCAGTTTGGCAAGCAGACATGCAGTAGTGCACCACGTCTTCTGTTTTGGATTTTTTTCTTGGCGTAATTATGTCAGGTTTGTAGAATGGATTGAAAGTGAAGTGTATGTTCCACTTTGAGGCACAAAGCTGTAATTCTGTTGAGTAGAAATTTCCTTTTGCTTGTTTCTATTTTGAAAATCACATCAGAGTCTTCTCTTAGGGTCGTTTACATGATGGCAAACTATCCATACATTTGAATACAGGGCTTCCAGGTAGTATGGATTTTATTTACATCATTGCTAATCACATTTTTTAAAAACATTTATTTATTTATTTTATTCTTGGCTGTGTTGGGTCTTTGTTGCTGCGTGCGGGCTTTCTCCAATTGCGGCGAGCGGGGGCTACTCTTCGTTGTGGTGCACGGGCTTCTCATTACCGTGGCTTCTCTTGTTGTGGAGCACGGGCTCTGGGTGCGCAGGCTTCAGTAGTTATGGCGCACGGGCTTAGTTGATCTGCGACATGTGGGATCCTCCCTGACCACGGCTCGAACCCGTGTCCCCTGCATTGGCAAGCGGCTTCTTAACCACTGTGCCACCAGGGAGGTCCCGCTAATCACATTTTAAATCATGATTTATGTCACAGTCAGGAAGACTCAAATCATTAATCGACTCAATTTGCTGCTTGCTGCTTCTGCAGTCTAGAGGTTTGGTTTGGTGGGAAGTTAATTTCTTCACAGAGGTAGGAGGTGTATTCTGTTTTACTGCAGTATTTTAATTTCATATGTTTTCAGATTTAATAATTTTATAATTAAATAAGAAAAATAGTGATGATTCAGGCATCTTAATCAAATTATTCAAAGCATATTCTTTTATTTACTGGGAAATTAGTCATTTCTAATTTAACAGAATTACCATGGATATCTGGAGAATATATTTGCCATACCATATTAAAGAAAAACAAGCAATGTATCCGAAACATTTTGTTTAAGAGAGATAACAAATACATGTTACACATGCAGGCGTATGTTTTAAAAAGTAACTTTGGAGTCCAGCACGTGGGATGAGTTGGCAGCTGAAAAGCTGGGGATACAGAGACCAGTTAGGACGTAATTTCAATGGCCCAGGGAGGAGGTGAGGAGGACCTGACCCCAGGAAGTGGTGGTCAGCTGGAAGCAAGAGGACAGCTTTCATGGACAGACAGGAGAGACCTCTGAGTGATGAGCGTTGGAACAAGTGATGAGACATGAGGCTGGTCAGGATGTTTTACACAAAACGTCAGTCAGACTAAAATCTTGTTTCCAATATCATTTTTCTTCACTACAAGTTACTACTGTGCTTAAAAATCAAATCACCGGGCTTCCCTGGTGGCGCAGTGGTTGAGAGTCCGCCTGCCGATGCAGGGGACACGGGTTCGTGCCCCGGTCCGGGAAGATCCCACATGCCGCGGAGCGGCTGGGCCCGTGAGCCATGGCCACTGAGCCTGCACGTCCGGAGCCTGTGCTCCACAACAGGAGAGGCCCACGTACCACAAAAAATAAAATAAAATAAAATAAGATCACCATTATTATAGTACTTAAAGATCCTGAGTGTCCAGTGGCCCTTATCCATATAGTATTTACTGTGTGCTTTCCCCACTCTGTCTTTTATCAGTTCATTTAGAACTCCATAATTTAAAAAAAATTACATAATCATAGTTCCATTGACTATTTGTATATAAGTCATTCACATTTTATATGGATATAAAATGCATTTGTATATAAAACATTGCTAGGAGAAATTAAAGATCCAAATAAATGGAGAAGTTTGCCATGCTTATAGACTGGAAGACTTGATTTAGCTAAAATGGAAAATCTCCCCCAGTTGATCTATAGATTTAATCTGATTCTAATCAAAAGCCCAGAAGACCATTGGCAAAAATTGATAAATAAATTCTTAAGCTTTTATGAAGGGCGAAGAACATAGAGGAGCCAAAACAATCTCGAAAAAGTTCAGCAAAGCTGAAGGACTTACACAGGATGATTTCAGGGCTTACTATACAGCTAAAGAAATCAAAAGACAGCATGGTACTGGAGTAAGAAAGGACAAGTGGATCACGGGAATAGAACAGAGAACCCAGAAATAGACAAACACAGTCAGCTGACTTTTCAGCAAATGACACTGGAACCCAGTTTTTAAAAATGGACAAGAGACTTAAGCAGATACTTCAAAAAGAAGAATACAAATAGCCAATAAGCACATGAAGAGATGCTCACATCTTAGTCATCAGAGAAATGCAGTTTGAAACCAAAATGCGGGCCCATTACATACCCAACAGAATGGCTAATGTTAAAAAGACAGACAGTATCAAGTGTTGGCAGGGATGAGGAACGACTCGAACGCTCCTGTATTACTTGTGGGAGTATAAATGGTATGGCCACTTTGGAAGACTGGTGTTTTCCTATAAAGCATACACCTGCCCAGAAATTCCATTTTTTAAAAAATTTTATTTATTTTTATTTTTGGCTGTGTCGGGTCTTTGTTGCTGCATGCGGGCTAAGTGGTGAGCGGGGGCTACTCTTCGTTGTGGTACCCGGGCTTCTCATTGGGTGGCTTCTCTTGCTGCAGAGCACAGGCTGTAGGCGCGCGGGCTTCAGTAATTGTGGCACACGGGCTCAGTAGTTGTGGCTCGCGAGCTCTAGAGCGCAGGCTCAGTAGTTGTGGCGCACGGGCTTAGTTTCTGCACAGCATGTGGGATCTTCCTGGAGCAGGGCTTGAACCCGTGTCCCCTGCATGAGCAGGTAGATTCTTAACCACTGTGCCACCAGGGAAGCCCCAGAAATTCCACTTCTAAGTTTTACCTAAGTGAAACCAAAATATTTGTTCAGAAGAAGACACACAGAAAAAAAAGAAAAACTGGAAAGAAAAATGTCTATCAGTACGAGAGTAAACAATTTGCAACATATCCACACAATGGAATACTAATCAGTAATGAAAAGGAGCCAACCACTGATGCACACAACAGCGTCAAAACCTCAAAAATATTACAGTGAGCAAAAGAGGCCAGACGCAGAAGAGTCCACGCTGTATGATTCCTTTCAGAGGAAGTTCGAAAATAGTGGGAGAGTTCAGTAGAAGTGGGAACAAGGGAGTTTTCTGGGGTGATAGAGGGGTTCTGTATCTTGATTATTGGTTACATGGGTGTAGGTATTTTTCAAAATGTATTGAATTGCATACTGAGATCTGTGCATTTCAATGTATGTAAATTTTACTTCAATTTAAAACTGCAAAAGTCTCCAATGAATTGTAGTCTTATCTAATATTTATGTACGAATGGTCTTTAGAAGTCTTCTGATGTAGATTCCACATTAATGATTTAGGAGGCACTAATAATAATTCCACATAGCAAAACTAAGGAACCATGGATGTGATGAAAACTGTTTCAAGGAAAATTTGCAACTTTCGTTATTAAACATTTGTAACTGTGCGTCAGTATCTTGAATGCCACCCCATCCTCCCGTTGGCTGGTAAGGATACATAAAAACCTGCTTTCCCCAGCCAGTATTTTCAGGGCTTAATAAGGGGAAGGAGTTACAATTCTCTCGATCAGTCCTGCCTTTAAGACTCTGCTTCCAGTGATTTTTGATCTGTGTTCTGGATTTTACTTCCTTTTTTCACACTGTTTCTTTCTTTTCTTGGGCACTCTCCGTAAAACCAGCACAATATTTTCACTCTTGCAAGTACCACTGATTCAAGGTTGTGTGTCGAGCCTATTTGACTGAAATTTTGAAGCCTTAGGGTAGTTCAGTCTCACAACACAGCACATCAAATGATAAATATGCCCCATTGGATGTTTCATTGGTCAGTTTTAACATTTTATAATCAGTATCTGGCCATATAGGTGGGCTCTCTCCTTTCCACTTTTAATGTTCTCTTATCTCCTCCTTAGCTTGCTGCAATCCCCAGCTCCTCATTTTGGAGTTTTTCTTCTCATCAATCTACACTAGACTCTGAGGTCCAACTTTTGACATGTAAAATAGTCCAGTAAAGTGTTTTACTGAACTTCCCCCAGAGGGATTTTCAAGTACTGAATCTCCTCTCCTTCACCTACTCCCACAAAAAGAAATACAGGAAATTTTACAAACATCCTCCAGTGGGAAGAAAAGTGGACAGAGCAGTAACTAGGGAGTTGCAGATGGGAGAGAGGAAACCCTGAGAGTGGGAATGCTTACGTTATCACCACCAGGCTACAGAGGAGGCCAGAGGGGCATCGTCTCAGAGTCTTTGCCACATTGGGAAGTGACTCAAAGCCCGCAGGAGTGAGGGAGGGTGTCCCAGTACAAAACCCCGAATGAACGCTCCGAAGAGAGAGCCAGTGTCCAGCACCCTGGTGAGGGCTTCTAACAACTCCCGCTGGCTCAACACTGCCCCTGGCCACACCACATGCCCTCAAGTCACACAAAACTTAATATAAAATACCTCTTAAGAAGGATATCCAGGAGAACTATCCACATGATAGTGGGGCAAATAGAAAATCTGGGCACGTGGGTACCATCCTAAGAATGTGTAAAATGAAAGAAATGACATGCAGCTGTGAAAATTCATAACAACCAAAATGCATAAAATACTGCATAGAAGTAACGAAGAATGCAGTCTGGAGGAAATCATAGTCCAAGAAACAGAAGAAAACTTCCAGGTGTGTTTCATGATATGGAAGATCTAAAAAAGGATATCAGCTCCATAAAACCTAGCTCAGTGCTAAGGTAATAACAGAGAGGTGAAAAGTAAGGAGATATGGAAAAATGAGGTTCCAGCACTACTACAGATTGAATAAATAATTTGGAAGGAGTAAGACATCAGATTCCTACTATAGAACAAAGGGTTTGAGATAACACAGTAATTTCAGAGGAGAAATACAAAGAGACTAAAGCAATTAAGGTGACGATTTGAAGGAATGACAATGAACCAACACAAGGATAACTGGAGTAAGTCAAAAACAGAACCCAGGACGTGGAACAGAGAGAATGTTCATGAATAAAATAAAGGTAAACCCTGTAATGGAGAAACTGTTAAATCTTTTGCTCATAGGGGCACATAGTGTTTAGGGGGAAATTTATACAGAACAGTCAATAACTTAGACCTTGTTAAATTGTTGAACTTTAAGACTGAAGACATAATTCTTCAGGCATCCAGGTGGATAAACAAGTCATTCATCAGGGAAGAGGTCAGCAGCATTCATGACCAGTAAACATTGCGGGGCGGGGTGGGGGTGAAGTATTAGTAATGTTCTGAGGGAAGGAAGTGGAACCCAAGATAATTGTCACCAGCCAAAGAAAGGAAACAGGAAGTCACACGCAAACATGGAAGAATTCAAGAAATATTGCATATGGCACTTCTTGTCATTTTTCTTTTTTACAATAAATAGAACTGATGATATTAAAAATGTTATAAAAAATTTATGTAGTTAAAAAAAAGAAAGGGTTAGTGTTAAATTCATATAAACACAGACTAAAACTAAGCAACTGGAGAAGTGTTTGTTCAACTAAATGTGTTATAACACTTGACAAAATAAAAATGAAAATATAAGTAACAAAATGCTAGTGGAGAAAGAAGTGTAAGAATACAGGTCTCCTATTTCATAGCAGAGAATCAACAGTTTTCATCCAAAATTGAGACATGTAGATACAAACATATAATAAATCCAACTTTCTAATTGTTTTACAACCTTAGAGAAATCTTTTAGGGACATCCTATGAAAAAAAACCCTTTTTTTTCTGAAGTTCAGCAATTTTTTGAATTTCACACAAGTTTTCATTCTTCTGTTAAGGTCATATATTCAACAGAACCCTTCAATTTGTATATAGCTTTAGACATATGTCTGAAATGACATTCAGCCCATATTTAACACTTTTCTTTCCTGCTTCGTAGGATTTTGGGCAGTGTTTTTTTTTTTTTAACTTCCTTTTAAAATATTTTCTGTATTTCTTAAATTAATTAATTTTTATTTTTAATTTAATGAAGACTAATAATTTTTCGAAAGAAATACGGAAATGGCAAGTGCAACTTAGAAAAGGCAATGGTGAAGAGAGATGACTTGGCCTATCAAATATTGAAACATTGTAAGTAGAGAAATTAAAGCAATATAGTACTGAAGGAAAAATAGGTAGTTATTTCGCTGGAACCGAATGCAGTCCATAAACCGAGTCGTGCTTTTATGGGAATTTGGTGTTTACGAAAAATGATGTCTAATGAAAAACTCTCTATGTATTGATATGTGAAGATCTCCAGGGTCATATGACTAAGTGAAAAAAGAGCAGAACAGTATTATAGTGTTATGGGTTGAATTTTGTCCCCCCAAATTTGCATGTTGAAGTCCTAACTCCTAGTACCTCAGATTATGACCTTAGTTGGAGATAGGATCTTTAAAGAGGTAGCCAAGAGAAAATGAGGTCATTTATGGTGGGCCCTAATCCAGTATGACTGGCATCCTAGTAAATAGGGGACATTTGGACACAGCCATGCATACAGGGAGGATGGCCTGTGAACATGAAAATGGCCATCTACCAGCCAAGGAGAGAGGCCTGAGCAGATTCCCTCTGGGCCTCAGAAGGTACCAACTCTGCTGATACCTTGATTTTGGACTTCCAGCCTCCAGAAACTGAGACGATAGATTTCTGTTGTTTAAGCCACTCTGTTTGTAGTGCTTTGTTACAGCAGCCCTAGCAAACTACTAATACATGTACTGTGCCATATTTTGTGTAAGCCAGGAAGGAAAATAAGTATATTTTTTCATATTTGCTTGCAGTGGCACAAGAAACGAATATAAATGATTACCTGTGGGGTGGGGAGGAATGAGGCTGAGGGGCAAGGTGAGAGTGAGGCTTCTCAATATACTCTTTATTTTCCTTGGATTTTTGAATTATGCAAGTGTAGTACAGATTTTTTTCTTTTTTTTTTTTTTTGCGGTACGCAGGCCTCTCAGTGTTGTGGCCTCTCCCGCCGCGGAGCACAGGCTCCGGACGCGCAGGCTCAGTGGCCGTGGCTCAAGGGCCCAGCCACTCCGCGGCATGTGGGATCCTCCCGGACCGGGGCACGAACCCGTGTCTCCTGCATCAGCAGGCGAACTCTCAACCACTGCGCCACCATGGAAGCCCTCTAATGCTTTTTACAGCTCATAAATTAAAAAATATATTTTTTTCCCATCATTACAAAGAGATCCTGGGAAGCAGGGGTGGCAGGTGCTCGTGCTCTTTAAACAGGTCCCAAGGACCTCACTGTTATAGCATCATGACTATCTTTGCTCATCAAGTCAAGGTTACACTCGTTTATTAAATTCATTTGAGAAGACAGGGAAATGTTATATATTTAAGTGAGATATCAGAATCAATCAGCATTCAAGAAAAAAATTGACCTGTGTATTTCAGGAGAGGGACTGCATGGAGGAAACTGGTTTTCAACTAAGGAAGGGCTGGAGGTGTGTTAAGGGGTGAGCTGTTGGTGCCCAGAGAGCAGGGGGTAAATGGAGCTGCTGTCCCCCCATCAGTCCAGCTTGCAGTCACTATGGAGTCTGGGGGTATGTGGGTCCATGAACGCATCCCACTGGAAAAACCCAGCTGGAATCCTGCTATCTGGGACGTCTGCTTCCATCCCCTATAGTATAAGGGAGAATAAAGGATAAAGCTGAAAGACCAATAAGGACGGACTCCCCTGAAGGAACTAAGTTCCCCGCAGAATTGATAACAAGACATCCCTGAGTGGATTGCTTTGTGGGTTCAATGAATAGCCTGGGAGCCAGACTGCTGGGTTCAGACTTTGCCTCTTGGAAGTGCAGGGTTTTCTGTGCCTGAGGGTCCCACTGGAGCTGCAGTAAGAGTAGCACCTCCAGGGGTGGTTGTAAGGGGACATGAGTTAATGCAGGCTCACCCTTCGGAGCAAAGGCTGGAATGCCAACCCTTCGGTGCTTTGTCAATGACAGGGCATTCAGAGAGGCCATGCATTTTAAAGACTTTCTTTTCTCATTTGGTGGAACTTGCTTTCACGGAAGGATATTTCCATACCCTTTAGTGAAGTAGGTTGTGTTTTCAGACTCCATAAACTCTTAGGGAGCTTCTCTCTGCACAGAGAGTCACGTGATGTGGAATGTATATGATGGGATCATGCCGTAGACCTTGGGCTTTCGCCCAAGTAATTGTTTTCCCCCAAACATTTTTTTCTTACAAAAGCTTTTAAAATACTAGAAATGTTTCAAATTTTAAAATGTATTTTTATTTATACCTTTCTCTCAAGAAATGTAAAATACTGTGGCTTAAGAAAAAATAGAGACAAGTGGTGAAGGGTTTATGACAGCTGAGTGTATGGTGTAGAATGAACACTGAACTTGGAATAACATTGGATCTGAGTCTCAGCCTTGCCTTTTACTAGCTGTGTAACTCCAAGTCACTTAACATAGTCTGGTTTTATCAGCTTTCACTAGGAAATGAGGGGGGGTTTGGACCAGGTGATTCCTACCCCTCTCTCAGCCCTGTTAGGTTGTGGTTCTGTGTTAAACTATTATATCAATACATTGAGATCTAATTGATTTAACTAGGAGTTAACAACCCCATACATACGTGTAATCAAGTTGCTCACTGATGAAATAAAGACCATTTGAGGGTGAGGAGTCTTGATTTGACTCTCAAACTCACTAACGGTACAGATGTTACCCGCAGTGTCTCCTGGGATATGGACCACATCATCTTCTGACCTAAGACCCTTAGCTGCTGGGAACTGTCTGTGAACAGAGTTGGTTTCGTAATTAGTATGCTTCTCTTTAAGAAGGCAAAGTATAGCATATATTTTCAAATTTGAAATGGAAAAAAAAAGGTAAAAATGAATGATTTTCAATGTAGAATAACTTTTCATCTCCAAAAAGATCTCCCATATAGTTTTTTAAATTTCACAATCTCCTGGGCATTTTGGTAAAATGTTTGAAACGTGGTATGATTTACACCCAGCTTTTCAGGAGGGCTTAGAGGGCTCTGCTACTTTGAGAATAGAGTTGAAACCTCTTAGCAGCTGTAAAAGATAAGATTGTGATCTGGCCTCTGTTCATCCACCCCTCCCCCACCTCCAAAACATCCCATTCTGACCATTAAGGCAACTCTAAGGACCATTTCTTAATGTCCTCTGCACCCCACTGCGTAGCACCTAGTAAACACTCAATGATGTTTGTTAACGGGTGTCTCAGTTCTGCTTTGACCTGAAGTCAAAGATAAATAGATATTCCCGAGAGAGGAGAGTTCACAGAATGGAGGGCTTGGCTAGACTATAGCTATCACCAAGGTCTGCCAGGTAACTTTACCTGGAAGATTACTTCAGGGGGAGATGCTCCAGGCTGGGCAGAGTGGTCCAGGGGGTGGGGGGAAGCAGGTCGGACTGGGGACAGGTGGGATTGCCCCAGTATTTAACACCTGGCCAAGAACTGGGACAGCAGGGACATGTGGGCAGGTTCCTGCAAACTCCTGCCCACACCTCTGTGGGTTTTATCTGTAGATTTTTCCTCAGCATTTTATTATGAGGATGTTTACAGAAAAGATGAATAGTGCAGCCAACTCCCCTATACCTATCACATGGACTCTGGAACATTTACTGTATAGTTGCTTCTCACCCGTCTGTCCATCTATCCATGCGTCTAAACAAATCTAGCTTATAAGGATGCCTTTAAAAGTGGCTCACAGACGTCAGTACTTCACCCCTAAACACTTTTTTCTTTGGAGGAAACATTTCTTAAAATTAATTTTTATTGGAGTATAGCTGCTTTACAATGTTGTGTTAGTTTCTGCTGCACAGCAAAGTGAATCAGCCACACACATACATATATCCCCTCTTTCTTGGATTTCCTTCCCATTTAGGTCACCACAGAGCATTGAGTCGAGTTCCCTGTTCTGTACAGTAGGTTCTCATTAGTTATCTATTTTATACGTACTATCGATAGTGTATATATGTCAATCCCAATCTCCCAATTCATCCCACCCCCCTCCTTTCCCCCTTGGTATCCATACGTTTGTTCTCTACGCCTGAGGTAGTATTTACTTAGAATGAAAAGTCCCAATTTCAAGCTTATGACTTGTCATTTCTGACAAATATGCAGACCTATGTAACCCAGATCCTTATCAAAATACCATCGCCCAGAAGGTCAAAGGGAACAACCTTTCAGTTATAAAATAAATAAGTCCTGGGGATGGAAGGTACAGAATGGTGACAATTGTTAATAATTCTGTGCTGTATATTTGAAAGTTTTGTTAAGAGAGTAGGTCTTAAAGTTTTCATCACAAGCAAAAAAATTCTGTAACTGTAGGATGACAAATAGTAACTAGACTTATTGTGGCGATCATTTCACAATACGTACAGGTGCACAGAATCATTATGTTGTGCACCTGAAACTAAGATCATGTTTTATGTCAATTATACCTCCGTAAGAAAAAGATACCATCACCCCAGAAATTCCTTCCCCCACCACACCGTCCAGTGGCAAGCACTGTTCCGATTTCTCCACCAAAGTATCGTTTTGACTGTCTTAGAGCGTCTTGTAGATGGAATCGCAGCGCTTTTTTATCTCAGGCTTGTTTCCCTCACCATAATGCATGTGAGATTCACCCACGCTGTCGCATGTGTCAGGAGTCTGTTCCTTGTTATTGTCGGGCAGTATTCCATTGCATGGGGGGGGGGGGGGGGTAGCCCAGGTGTGTATCCAGTCACCAGTTCAAAGACACATGGCTTGTTGCCAGTTTGGGGTGATTAAGAATAGAGCTGCTGTGAACATACTTGCACAAGTCTTTGTGTGGACATGTTTTCATTTCTCTTCAGCAACGACTCGGGCATGAGATTTCCAGGTCGTAGGTGAAGTGTATGTTTTGTTCTCTACGAAACTGTCACATATTTTTCCAGAGTAGTTGTACCATTTTACCCTCTGCCCTCTTCCCTGACTGGCATTGGGTGCTGGCAGTCTTTCAAATTTCAGCCATTCTGGTGGACAGGCCTGTAGGTTTTGGACCGTGACAGTGTCTGGAAGGTTCTAGAGGAGGAGACAGGGCAGCTGGGATGGAAGTGGGCCCTCAGAGGGCTCAGGGGAACAGCTGTCTCTTGACTGATGCAGAAGGACGGACTCTTCTGACAACCTCGGGGCGGCCATGCCGGTGGGTCTGCCCCAGCTACAGATCAGCTCTGTCTGGAGTTGAGGGACCCGGGGTGCCACGTTGAGACTTTCTTCTGACATGTGAGGAGATTGAAATAGATGATTTCCAAGGTTACTCTCTGCTTTTAACTTTCACAAATACAGCACAACCAGATGAAGTCAGAGGTTGTGGGGTGCAGACTTCCTGCTGAGCAGGGAGTCCTGGGGAGGGTGCACTCCCAGGTGCCTGGCCCAACCTTCACAGACACTGTGAGCGCCCGGGATGGATCAGGTCTTCCTCTGACCTAATGTTGACTAAATACTACTGAATGTAAATCTTTGGTACCAGTATTTCTTATATCGTTGCAGTCGCAAACCTGAACTCCTAAAATTTTGCAAGGAGCAAAGACTAACAAGTATATCGTTGGACTTCGTGGGAGAAAGGACCTGATTTAAAATTTTTGCCAGGTAGCATGGAGTTGACTTACTATAAGACAACCTAAATATTAGGCAATCCTCTATTTTCCCAATGAAAGGACAAAAATAGGAAGCTTCATTTTTGCTAATTTGAATATACAAACTTTCAGGCAGGGATATAGATTAAATAGTCAGTGGCCTAATTATATTATTTATTATTTCAGTTACACACACATTTAGAATTATATATTGTACAGTATATTAATTTCAAATGCTTCTATTTTTCTACTCTCTCATCTTATGAATATAATTTTTTCAAACTTTTCGCATGTCCCATTGACTTCAGCATCTTTGCTCTAAAGTTGCTTATAAAGTCACCCAAAGCAGATTTCCAAAAACATGCCGTCTTTCATAGGTGGTTTGAGTAGCTCCTCCTGAATCCACGCAGGGCTGTGACTAGAAAACCTTCAAATGTTTTAGAAACTTATTTTGGGATTTTTGGGAGCATATATAAAAGAAAAGAGAATAAACAATTACTAGCTTCATGAATTATTAATTAATGGTCTATTTGTTTTACCTGTACCTCCCCCATCTTGCAATAATTATTTTAATTTTATTTTATTTTTATCGAAATGTAGTTGATTTCCAATGTTGTGCCAATCTCTGCTGTGCAGTAAAGTGACTCAGTTACACACAGATAGACATTCTTTTTTTTAATCTTTATTGAAGTGTAATTGCTTTATACTGTGTTAGTTTCTGTTGCACACAAAGTGAATCAGCCATACGCATACACATGTCCCCATATCCCCTCCCTCTTGCGCCTCCCTCCCACCCTCCCTATCCCACCCCTCTAGGTGGTCACAAAGCACTGAGCTGATCTCCCTGTGCTATGGTGCTGCTTCCCACTAGCTATTTTACATTCAGTAGTGTATATATGTCGATGCTACTCTCTCTTTGCCCCAGCTACCCCTTCCACCCTGTGTCCTCAAGTCCATTCTCTGTCTACATCTTTATCCCTGCCCTGTAACTAGGTTCATCAGTACCACTTTTTTTTTTTTTAGATTCCATATATATGCGTTAACATTGGTATTTGTTTTTCTCTTTCTGACTTACTTTACTCTGTATGACAGACTAGGTCCATCCACCTCACTACAAATAACTCAATTTTGTTTCTTTTTATGGCTGAGTAATATTCCATTATATATATATATGTGCCACATCTTCTTTATCCATTCATCTGTTGATGAACATTTAGGTTGGTTCCATGTCCTGGCTATTGTAAATAGTGCTGCAGTGAACATTGTGGTACGTGTATCTTTTTTCTTTTTTTAAAAAATTATTTATTTATTTTTGGCTGTGTTGGGTCTTTGTTGCTGCATGCAGACTTTCTCTAGTCGTGGCGAGTGGGGGGCTACTCTTCCTTGCCGTGCACAGACTTCTCATTGCAGTGGCTTCTCTTGTTGTGGAGCACGGGCTCTAGGCATGTGGGCTTCAGTAGTTGCAGCATGTGGGCTCAGTAGTTGTGGCTCGTGGGCTCTAGAGCACAGGCTCAGTAGTTGTGGCACACAGGCTTAGTTGCTCCGTGGCATCCTCCAGGACCAGGGCTCAAACCTGTGTCCCCTGCATTGGCAGGCAGATTCTTAACCACTGCGCCACCAGGGAATTCCCATGTACATTTCTTCATTATAGTTTTCTCAGGGTATGTGCCCAGTAGTGGGATTGCTGGGTCATATGGTAATTCTATTTTTAGTTTTTTAAGGAACCTCCATACTGTTCTCCATAGTGGCTGTATCAATTTACATTCCCACCAACAGTGCAGGAGGGTTCCCTTTTCACCACACCCTTTCCAGCATTTATTGTTTCTAGATTTTTTGATAATGGCCATTCTAACCAGTGTGAGGTGATACCTCATTGTAGTTTTGATTTGCATTTCTCTAATAATTAGTGATGTTGAGCATCTTTTCATGTGCCTCTTGGCCATCTGTATGTCTTTCTTGGTGAAATGTCTATTTCTAGGACCTAGAAATGTCTAGGTCTTCTGCCTACTTTTTAATTGGATTGTTGGTTTTTTTGATATTGAGCTCCATGAGCTGTTTGTATATTTTGGAGATTAATCCTTTCTCTGTTGTTTCATTTGCAAATATTTTCTCCCATTCTGCGGGGTGTCTTTTTGTCTTGTTTATGGTTTCCTTTGCTGTGCAAAAGGTTTTAAGCTTCATTAGGTCCCATTTTTAAATTTTTGTTTTTATTTCCGTTACTCTAGGAGGTGGGTCAAAAAAGATTTTGCTGTGGTGTATGTCAAAGTGTGTTTTTCCTATGTTTTCCTCTAAGAGTTTTATAGTGTCCTGTCTTACTTTTAGGTCTTTGATCCATTTTGAGTTTATTTTTGTGTATGGTGTAGGGTAGTGTTGTAATTTCATTCTTTTACATGTAGCTGTCCAGTTTTCCCAGCACCACTTATTGAAGAGGCTGTCTTTTCTCCATTGTATGTTTTTGCTTCCTTTGTCATAAATTAGGTGACCATATGTGTGTGCTTTTATCTCTGGGCATTCTATCGTGTACCATTGATCTGTATTTCTGTTTTTGTGCCAGTACTATACTGTCTTGATTACTGTAGCTTTGTGGTAGAGTTTGAAGTTGGGGAGCCTGATTCCTCCAACTCCATTTTTCTTTCTCAAGATTGCTTTGGCTATTTAGGGTCTTTTGTGTTTCCATACGAACTGTAAAATTTCTTGTTCTAATTCTGTGAAGAATGCCATTGGTAGTTTGATAGGGATTGCATTGAATCTGTAGAATGCTCTGGGTAGTATAGTCATTTTCACAAATGAAATGTGAAAATTTCTTTCATCAGTGTTTTATAGTTTTTTGAGTACAAGTCTTTCGCTTCCTTAGGCAGGTTTATCCCTAGGTATTTTATTCTTTTTGTTGAAATGGTAAATGGGATTGTTCCCTTAATTTCTCTTTCTGATCTTTTGTTGTTGGTGTATAGAAATGCCAGAGATTTCTACGCATTAATTTTGTGTCCTGCAACCTTACAAATTCATTGATTAGTTCTAGTAGATTTCTGGTGGCATCTTTAGGATTTTCTATGTATAGTATCATGTCATCTTCAAACAGTGACAGTTTTACTTCTTCTTTTCCAATTTGTATTTCTTTTTCTTCTTTGATTGCCGTGGCTAGGACTTCCAAAACTATGTTGAATAATAGTGGTGAGAGTGGACATCCTTGTCTTGTTCCTGATCTTGGTGGAAATGCTTTCAGTTTTTCACCACTGAGAATGATGTTTGCTGTGGGTTTGTCATATATGGCCTTTATTATGTTGAGGTAGGTTCCCTCTATGCCCACTTTCTGGAGAGTTTTTTTTTTTTATCATAAATGGGTGTTGAATTTTGTCAAAAGCTTTTTCTGCGTCTATTGAGACGATCATATGGTTTTTTCCCTTAATTTGTTAAAGTGGTGTATCACATTGATTGATTTGCGTATACTGAAGAATCCTTGCATCCCTGGGATAAATCCCACTTGATCATGGTGAATGATGCTTTTAATGTGTTGGTGGATTCTGTTTGCTAGTATTCTGTTCAGGATTTTTGCATCTATGTTCATCAGTGATACTGGTCTGTAATTTTCTTTTTTTGTGATATCTTTTTCTGGTTTTGGTATCAGGGTGATGGTGGCTTTGTAGAATGGATTTGGGAGTGTTTCTCCCTCTGCAGTTTTTTGGAACAGTTTGAGAAGGATCAGTGTTAGCTCTTCTCTAAATGTTTGATAGAATTTGCCTGTGAAGCCATCTGGTCCTGGACTTCTGTTTGTTGGGAGAGTTTTAATTACAGTTTCAACTTCATTACTTGTGATACGTCAGTTTATATTTTCTAATTCTTCCTGGTTTAGTCTTGGAAGATTGTACCTTTCCAAGAATTTGTCCATTTCTTCGTAGTTGTCCATTTTATTGGCATATAGTTGTTTGTAGTAGTCTCTTATAATCCTTTGTATTTCTGCGGTGTCAGTTGTGTTTTCTCCTTTTTCATTTCTAATTTTATTGATTTGTGTCCTTTCTCTTTTTTTCGTGATGAGTCTGGCTAAGGGTTTATCAACTTTGCTTATCTTCTCAAAGAACCAGCTTTTAGTTTTATTGATCTTTGCTGTTGTTCTTCTTCGTTTCTATTTCATTTATCTCTGGTCTGATCTTTATGATTTCTTTCTACTGACTGCGTAACCTTTGTTCTTTCTCTAGCTGTTTTCAGTGTAGGGTTAGATTGTTTATTTGAGATTTCTCTTGTTTCTTGAGGTGAGTTGAGTTGCTATAAACTTCCCTCTTAGAACTGCTTTTGCTGCCTCCCATAGGTTTTGGGTCATCGTGTTTTTGTTGTTTGTTTCTATGTACTTTTTTATTTCTTCTTTGATTTCTTCAGTGATCTCTTGGTTATTTAGTAGTGCACTGTTTAGCCTCCATGTATTTGTGTTTTTCACAGTTTTTTCCCTGTAGTTTATTTCTAATCTCGTAGTGTTGTGGTCGGAAAAGATGCTTGATATGATTTCAGTTTTCTTAAGTTTACTGAGGCTTGATTTGTGACCCAAGATGTGATCTATCCTGGAGAATGTTCCATGTGCACTTGAGAAGAAAGTGTATTCTGCCACTTTTGGGTGGAATGTTCTATAAATATCAGTTAAATCTATCTGGTCTGTTGTGTCATTTAAAGCTTGTGTTTCCTTATTTGTTTTCTGTTTGGATGGTCTGTCCATTGGTGTAAGTGGGGTGTTAAAGTCCCCCACTATTATTGTGTTATTTTCGATTTCTCCTTTCACGGTTCTTAGCATTCGCCTTATGTATTAAGGTGCTCCTATGTTGGGTGCGTAAACATTTATAACTGTTATATCTTCTTCTTGGATTGATCCTTTGATCGTTATATAGTGTGCCTCCTTATCTCTTGTAACAGTCTTCATTTTATATTTTATCTGATAAGAGTATTGCTACTCCAGCTTTCTTTTGATTTCCATTTGCATGGAATATCTTTTTCCATCCCCTCACTTTCAGTCTGTATGTGTCCTTGGGTCTGAAGTGGGTCTCTTGTAGACAGCATCTATATGGGTCTTGTTTTTTTATCTGTTCAGCCAGTCTGTATCTTTTGGTTGAGGCATTTAATCCATTTACATTCAAGGTTATTATTGCTATGTATGTTCCTATTACCATTTTCTTAATTGTTTTGTGTTTGTTTTTGTGGGTCTTTTTCTTGTGTTTCCCACCTAGAGAAGTTTCTTTAACATTTGTTGTAGAGCTGGTTTGGTGGTGCTGAATTGTCTTAGCTTTTGCTTGTCTGTAAAGCTTTTGACTTCTCCATCGAATCTGCATGAGACTTGCCGAGCAGAGCAATCTTGGTTGTAGGTTCTTCCCTTTCATCACTTTAAATATATCGTGCCTCTCCCTTCTGGCCTGCAGGGTTTCTGCTGAGAAATCAGCTGATAACCTTATGGGCATTCCTTTGAATGTTATTTTTTGTTTTTCTATTGCTCCTTTTAATATTTTTTCTTTGCATTTAATTTTTGTTAGTTTGATTAATATGTGTCTTGCTGTTTTTTTCCTAAGGTTTATCCTGTATGGGACTCTCTGTGCTTCCTGGAATTGGGTGACTATTTCCTTTCCCATGTTAGGGAAGTTTTTGACTATAATCTCTTCAAATATTTTCGTAGACCCTTTCTTCTTCTCTTCTTCTGGGACCCCTATAATTCGAATGTTGGTGTGTTTAATGTTGTCCCAGAGGTCTCTGAGATGTCTTTGATTCTTTTCATTCTTTTTTCTTTACTCTGCTCCTCAACCATTATTTCCACCATTTTGTCTTCCAGCTCACTTATTCGTTCTTCTGCCTCAGTTATTCTGTTACTGATTTCTTCTAGTGTATTTTTCATTTCAGGTATTGTGTTGTTCATCGCTGTTTGTTCGTTGTTTAGTTCTGCTAAATCTTTGTTAAATGTTTATTGTATTTTCTCAGTCCGTGACTCCATTCTATTTCCGAGATTCTGGATCATCTTTACTATCATTACTCTGAATTCTTTTTCAGCAGATTGCCTATTTCCTCTGCATTTATTTGGTCTTGTAGGTTTTTAACTTCCTCCTTCATCTGTGATGTATTTTTTTGCCGTCTCATTTCTTTTTTCTTTTTTTTTTATATGAGTGGGATTGTGTTCCTGTCTTACTGGTTGTTTGCCTTGAGGCTTCCAACACTAGAGCTTGTAGGCTGCTGGGTAGAGCTGGGTCCTGTTGCAGAGATGAGGACCTCCGTGAGACCTCACTCTGATGAAGGGGTCTGTGGTTCTCTGTTACTCCAGTGGTTTGGAGTTGGAGCTCCCACCTCAGGAGCTTTGGCCCAACCCCTGGCTCATGAACCAAGATCCCGCAAGCCGCGTGGGGTGGCAATAAGTAAGTAAGTAAATAAATAAATAAATAGAGAACAATAACAAAGTAAAGAATAAAATTAGACTAGGAAACTAACAGATTCAATGTTAGATATAAAAATAAAAATATAGATGAATCAACTAACCGAAGGTACAATAGTACCACAATAGTAAAAAAGAGGAGAAGCGAAAAGGAAAAAGAATAAAAGGGTGGGGGGGGGGGGAGGGCTTTGGCGGGGGGGGCGGGGCCTAGGCAGGGGGGGGGTTGGGGTGGGGGGCGGGGCTGATGCTCAGGACCCACAGGGCTGGAAGAGGCCCTGGGGGCTGTGGGGGTGGGGCTTAGGCTCAAGGAACAGAAGGGGCCCAGGCGTGCCCCCCACCCCTCGTCTCAGAGGGTGGGGGACCTCACCTGGGAGCCCAGCAGGCTTCCTGGGCTTGAGTGGGCGGGGCAAATGCCTTCCTCTCCTGCTCCTCCAGTCCTGGAGGGCCCCTTCCTCCTGCCTCTCCTGTTCTCCCCGTGGCCTCCTTCCTGTGCCCCCCAGACTAATGTGGCTGGGGGGAGGGGAGCCTTGGAGGGCAGGGGACCAGCCTGGGAGCTCAGCAGGCTCCCCGGGCCCGAGTGGTGGGGAGAACACCCTCCACTCCTCTCCCACTCCTCCCAGATGGCTCTTCCCGCCTGCCTCTCCGTATCTCCCTGGCCTCAGGGGCGCCGATCCTGTCTGGCTTCCGCTTCTCCTCCCCCCTCAGTTTCCCCACATCCTACTGGTTCACTTGGGGGTTCCTCCCATCTCCTTGGGCATCATGGTTTCCCAGCAGTGCCAGCAGCCGCCCTAGTGGTGGGGAGGTGCTAACTCAGCATCTTTCCACACTGCCGTCTTGACTCTGCCTCTCTACATTCTTTTTTAATATTCTTTTCCATTATGGTTTATCCCAGGAGACTGGATATAGTTCCCTGGGCTATACAGTAGAACCTTGTTGTTTATTCATTCTAACGGTAATAGTTTGCATCTACCAACCCCAAACTCCCAGTCCTTCCCTTCCCTGCCCCCTCCCCCTTGGCAACTACCAGTCTGTTCTCTATGGCCGTGATTCTGTTTCTCTTTCATAGATAGGTTCATTCGTGGCATATTTTAGATTCCACATATAAGTGATATAATATGATATTTGTCTTTCTCTTTCCGACTTCACTTAGTATGATAACCTCTAGTTGCATCCATGTTGCAGATGGCATCATTTCATTCTTTTTTATGGCTGAGTAGTATTCCAGGGTATCTGTGTACCACGTCTTCTTTATCCATTCATCTGTTGATGGACATTTAGGTTGTTTCCATGTCTTGGCTATTGTGAACAGTGCTGCTGTGAACATAGGGGTGCATGTGTCTTTCTGAATTAGAGCTTCGTTTGGGTATATGCCCAGGAGTGGGATTGCTGGATCATATGGTAGTTCTATTTTTAGTTTTCTGAGGAACCTCCATACTGTTCTCCATAGTGGCTGCACCAACTTACATTCCCACCAACAGTGTAGGAAGGCTCCCTTTTCTCCACACCCTCTCCAGCATTTGTCATTTGTAGACTTTGTAATGATGGCCGTTCTGACCGGTGTGAGGTGGTGCAGTAATTACGTTAAAGCACATCCCAAGCATCAGTCACTTAATCCAGCAGCATCGTCAGCTGTCCACGGTCACATCCATCCCCTCAGTGACTCGTACGTGCTTCTCACAGTTGCTTTATGTGGATCAGGATCCATAGAACCCCACATTGCGTTTGGTCATTAGGTCTCTTAAATCTCTTAATTTATGGATTCTCCCTCTGCCTTTTTCATCTTTTTCTTGCAGTTTATTTAGTGAGGAAATCAGGTCTCTTGTCCCGTAGAGTTTCCCACATCATGTACTGACTCCACCATATTCTTCCATCACCTTCATGTCTGGTCAGCAGGTGTTTCAACCAAGAGGACTCAGATGGTCAGCCTGATCTGTCACGTTCACTGCTAGTGGGTGGCCTTCTGGGTTTAGGAGCAGCGATGATCTTTGCCCAGATTTATCATATGACAAGGAGGCAAAATGGCACAGTTCTGACTCTGTCCTCCCTTCTTTATTATTTGCTGGATTTCTTTCCAAAAGAAGATTTTTCTCTCATTGACTATATGATTATTCTAGGGCAGGGTTCCTTAGATGTGTGATTGTTTTCTTTATATTTACCAGTTTTCAGAATAATAATTAGTTTCTCCAAACATCCTGCAAAGATGACAAAGGAGATTTTTAATTTTACTTTCATTTTGAACCCATGGGCAATGAGCTCCAGTCCATTGCAGTTATTCTTTCTGATGGTCAAATTGCCTCATTTTTGGCTAGTTTGAGCCTCTCCAAGTTGGCTCCTGAGTCCTTTTGACATGACCCTAGGAAGGACAGATGTTACAGGCCTATCTTTTCTATTTCCTGCCCCGTATCTGGAATTAGCTGTTTTCCGTGGAGCCTTGGTACTCTCTCAGCAGGAAATGGCATTTAGAAGCCACAGCCTGGGTGCTAGGGGTGCTTGTGATTACTGGGTCCATCACTGTTTCTAGACATTGCTGGGAAATGCTTTATTCTTTTAAGAGTGTGCTGAGGGTATAATGGTATTTTTCATTCAAATGAAGACTTATGGAGTTTTTCCTTAAATTGTTAGATTTTATATATTTTTAACAACAACAACAAAAAGCTTGGCTCCTAGTGACACTTGTTGCCTACTTCTTATTTACTGTGTGTGTGTGTTTCAGAATTACACTTCCAGTACTGTTATTAACTATTTATGATTATTGAAAACGCTTGTAAGATTCCTTTGCACTTCTTTGGTCCCTAGAGCACCTCCCACTGGAGGGGTGCAAATCACTGTTTCTAAGTCAAATCTGGAAACCCTCTGTAAGTCTAACTTCCTTTCCTGTTCCTTCTGACTCGTTCTGTCCCTACTTCACAGGTAACCTATTAGCTTTTGGGTGGTCCCCCTCATTTAAAAACATATATATAGCATAAGCACACACATGTATTCCCCCTTTCTTAGGCAGATGTATCCGACCTGCTGTACATGGCATCCCGCCCCTATTCTTTTCACTCATATAGTCTCCTGGAGGTCGTGCTATTACACAAGACCGAGGTACTCCTCACTCTTACATATAGGTGCACAGCACTCCACTGCGTGGATCTGCCTTACTTTGTTCACCTAGTCCCGATCGATGGGCATTTGTTTGTTTACATTCTTTTGTGTTACACATACAGCTGCGAAGAGCAGCCTTGTGTATATGCCTCATGGAATGCACTGTGTCTTCACTGAAGGCTCCTGGAAGCGACATTGGTCACAAGAGATGGTTTTCCTGGGTATCACCAGATCCCCCCCAGGGGGTGGTACCATTTTGCACTCCCACCTGCAGTGTATGAGGATTCCAGTTTCCCCACAGCCTCACCTGCAGAGGACATTGGTTCCCAGTGTGGTTTGAATTTGAGCTTCCTGTAGCCAGGCTGAGGTTTCAGAACCTTTTTATTGGTGGCTTTTCAGAGCACATTGGATCCAGACAGGAAGTTTTATTTGCTCCCTCAGGGGTGCATCTTGTCCTAATGCGATGGTTCAGGTGGGGCTGCTGCCCTCCAGTCTGCAGGTAATACTTCAGTTTTTATTAATTTATTTCTATTTTATCTTATTTTTTATTGAAGTATAGTTGATTTACAGTGTTTCAGGTATACAGCAAAGTGATTCATATATATATATATATATATATATATGTATATATATAGTTCCCTGTGCTATACAGTAGGACCTTATTGTTTACCTATTTTATATATAGTAGTGTGTATCTGTTAATTCCAAGCTCCTAATTTATCCCTCCCCCCACTTCCCTTTTTGGTAGCCATAAGTTTGTTTTCTGTGAGTCTACCTCTGTTTTGTAAATAAATTCATTTGTATCATTTTTTAAGATTCTACATTAAGTGATGTCGTATGATATTTGTCTTTCTCTGTCTGACTTCACTTAGTATGATAATCTCTAGGTCCATCCATGGTGCTGCAAATGGCATTGTTTCTTTTTTTTTTTTTTTGCATTACGCGGGCCCCTCACTGTTGTGGCCTCTCCTGTTGCGGAGCACAGGCTCCGGACGCGCAGGCTCAGTGGCCATGGCTCACGGGCCCAGCCGCTCCGCGGCATGTGGGATCCTCCCTGACCGGGGCACGAACCCGTGTCCCCTGCATTGGCAGGCGGACTCTCAACCACTGCGCCACCAGGGAAGCCTTGTTTCATTCTTTTTTAGGTAATACTTTAATATTTCGGATCCTAGAAAGTCATAAAAAAATTATGGTTGTGTTCCTGCTGCCTTTTTGGGAATGAGCTGGAATGTTTTTGGTTTTTCTTCCCATCTCATCATGAACAAATCCTCCACATGCTTTAAGGCACAGCTCAATTGTCACTCCCTCCGTTCAACTGCATTAATCTCCCCTCACAAGGCATTTGAACTTGACCTTTTAGGGCACTTATCATTCTCCCGTGTGCCTCCTTTTTTGGATGCGTTTTGTGTCTCATTGGTTGTGAGTCCCTGTAAGTCCCTACCCTGGCATCCTCGAATCTCCCACAGCACCTGGTGGGGAGCAGGGGCTCCACGCTAGCTGTCCAGGGACTGAAGTGTCACAGATACGCATGTCTGGGGAAGGGCCTGTCCAGGAAGGGGTGGTAAGAGCTGCATTTCACGTGCATGTGTGTTCCCCTGAGCTGTGTGAATATGCACTCATAAAGCATATCATCAACCTGCAGAGGAAGCCACCTGCTAGAATATCACACATGGGGTGTTGAAAGAGTAGGTGGTGTTAGGAATATGGGAATCAGAAATCTGGTGTGTATGGAAAATAGCAGCTCACCAGCACATGCCAGCTATGGACCGGGGGTGGGGGGCCTCTTCAGTATTCCTGGGAGCTCTGGTCTGGGCAGGACTTGCCCCACCTGTGATTGTAAAATGGCGTGATCTCACCTTCCCACCTGGGCATCCTGTTTGCTTTTCTTGAGAACCCAGATTCACCAAGAACATCTCTGAGTTTTTCTGTTTCCCAAGCAGCCTTCTCTGCTGGAAAGAAAACTTGGCAACCCACTGACGTGAATCCTGCAGTGTACTTGGCACTTATATTTAGTTTTTTAAAAAAGAGTGCTGATTTTTTCAATTATAAAAATGATACATGCTTATAATAGAAAATTGGGAAGTATTAAAAAACTAGAAAGGAGGAAATAATTATCTGTGATTTCACTGCCTGGAACACCCACTGTTAGCATCTTAGTGGGTTTCCTTCCAGTCGTTTTCCATGAATATTTATGTAGCTGGATTCATTTTCTGGGTACACTCTTTTATATTGCACTTTTAACTTAAGTTGCAACACGAGTATTTGCCTTGTGTAGATAACTATTTTAGCTGTTCACTACCTAGGTCTTTACTTAAACTCTTCATAAACATCCGTACAATTAAACGTATGTGTATTTTTCTGTTAACCGTAGCCATAGCTCATGGTAAGAGAACAATCAGAGGTGACAGGAATGTGTAATTTGGAGAGAGAAAGCTCCTTAGTTATAATCACCATCGTTGGTTGAGTTTCTCGGTGCCTGCGTTAACATTTGTTTATTTATGTACACATACGATTTTAAGATTTTTCTTGCTGAATCAGAACACTGCCAAGTAATCAGAGGATGGCGAGGATGCAGCATAAAATGCCCAGCCTCAGCCCCTCCCCCAGAGGCGATAACAGTTAGGACTTGCTGTTCTTGCCGCTCTTCCCCTGGCTGTCCTGTGCGTGTGCTTGCGCTACAGGGCAGAGCTGAGTCCAGGTGACGGGGGCGGTGTGACTCTCAAAGCCCTGTGACCTTCCCTGTCTGGTGTTACCCACGACTGTGTTACTTCGCTGGGCACAGGGGCTTTGCAGATGTGATTAAGGTTGCTAATCAGTGGACCTTAAAATAAGGAAGTTCTCCTGGATCATCTGGGTGGGTCCTTAAAAGCAGAAGAGGGAGCTAGAGAGGTTGGAAGCGCACGAGACCTTGAGGATGGAGGGGCCCCGTGGCAGGAATGGGGCCCTCGGTCCTACGAGCGCCAGGACCTGGAAGCTGCCAGCACCGGCTGAGCTGGGGCAGCTCCTTCCCCAGAGACTCCAGGTAAGAGGAGCCTGCCAGCACCTTGATTTCGGGCATGGGAGCCACGAGCAGAGAATCCAGCCACGCTGTGCCATGTTCTGATGTACAGAGCTGAGGGTTAATAAATGGTGTTGAGTCACCACATTTGTGACCGTTTGTGACGCAGCATAGAGAATGAATCCGTTGTAGATTGTACTGTCTGGCTCTTTGCAGAAGAGGTTTGCTGACCCTTACTAGACAGTCCCGTTTCTCTTTCTCATCCGCACTTCCCTTCGCCTTTACCTCTTCTGGACGATTATTCTGGCTTGTGCGTACGGGCCCCTAAATGACATTCTCATATTGCTTCTTCTGGCTTTTTCAGTTCTCCTCCATATCTACTGGTCCCCACTCAGACTTGCTTCCCAGCCCTGCTTCCCACTCTGGGCCACCCTCACCCTCCTGTGGTTGCTTTACCTTGGTTTCGGTTAAACAGGTGATCGTTATTCACATTTTCATGGCTATGGAAATACTGTTTGCAGCTGTGAAACTGCCCAAAGTGGTAATGTATGATTAACTTTGCTTTTCCTGCACAACTTTTGTTTTCCTTGGAGTAAATAGTTGTCTTTTATTTTCATATGCTTGGTTTTCCCTGAACTTATTGTTAATTCTGTCCCAGACTGTTTACCCATTATGTGTATTTTCTCACAGTAAGGTCACATGCATCAGATATGCTCTCAGTTCATCTTCCCGAGGGAGCGTCTCTGGACTCTTCTAAACCGCTTGAGTCTGGACGGCCCACAGCTGTCCTGCACTGTGTCTTCAGTACCATTTTGATACCCTTTCCTTCCTCCCTGTATCTACTCTTTCCTGTAACCCCAGTGCCTTCTCTTTCTTAGCTGAGTCATTTGTCTGAGAACATCCTCCAGGAGTTTCTCGAGGGAGGTTGTGTGGGACGTAAGTGTTTTGAGAATTTACTCTGGAAAATGTCTTTATTTTCCTCTCCCACGTGATTGATAGTTTGGCGGAGGAGAGAAAGCTTCCAGGCAGGAAGTGATTTCGTGCAGAATGGAGAGGGGTGCTGAACTGCCAGCTGTGTTCCAGGGCTGCTCTTTAGAAGTCCAGTGCTGGGGTGGGGGGCACACTCATGCCCCCGACCCAAAGGTACACAGCCGTAACCCTGGAGCCTGTGAACATGGTGCTTCACATGACAGAAGGGACTCTGCAGGTGTGACTGCATTAAGGGTGTTGAACGAGGGGAGCTATCCTCGCGGGTCAAATGGAATCACAAGGGTCCTTATCAGAGGGGGGTAGGCGGGTCAGAATCAAAGGAGGAGATGTGAGAGTGGAAGCAGAGTTGAGGGTGGTTGGCAAGGGAAAGGAGGATAGAGAGGCTTGAAAATGCTATGATGCTGGCTTTGAAGATAGAGGGGCCACAAGCCAAAGAGCACAGGTGACCCCTAGAAGCCAGAAAAGGCAGAGAATCGGATTCTCCCTCAGAGTCTCCAGAAAGAGACAGCTGACCCTACATCCTGCCTTCAGCCCAGTAAGATCCATGTGGGATTTCTGATCCCCATTTAGTATCAGATACTAAATGTGTGTTGTTATTAGCCATTAAATTTGTGGTTATTATTTATAGTAGCAATGGGAAACTAATACAATGCCAGCTTATCCAACCGATTTTTTTTTTTAATATTTACTTATTTGGCTGCATCGGGTCTTAGTTGCAGCATGTGGGATCTAGTTCCCTGACCTGGGATCGAACCAGGGGCCCCTGGCTTTGGAAGGAGCGCAGAGTCTTAGTCAATGGACCACCAGGGAAGTCCCTATCCAGCTGATTTTTGAAAAAATTAATTTATTTATTTTTGGCTGTTGGATCTTCGTTGCTGCACGCAGTCTCTCTAGTTGCGGCGAGCGGGGGCTACTCTCTGTTGCTGTGCACCCGCTTCTCATTGCAGTGGCTTCTCTTGTTGCGGAACACAGGCTCTAGGCACGTGGGCTTCAGTAGTTGTGGCATGCAGGCTTCAGTAGTTGTGGCACGCGGGCTCAGTAGTTGTGGCTTGTGGGCTCTAGAGTGCAGGCTCAGTAGTTGCGGCGCATGGCCTTAGTTGCTCCCTGGCATGTGGGATCTTCCCGGACCAGGGCTCGAACCCATGTCCCCTGCATTGGCAGGCGGATTCTTAACCACTGAGCCACCAGGAAAACCCTCTATCTGATCCTCGATCTTTCCTTCTCCGTCTTCTGCTGGAAGCTCCTGCGTCTTTTCTGTCTCCAGCGTCCTGAGGTTTCAGGACCATGTGCCTCATTGGGCACTTGGTGGGTCTTTGCAATGTGGCATCTCATCCTCTGGGGAGGTTTTTAGACCCTTCCCCCATCTGTCCCCACCCACCCTCTATTTGATTCTCTTTTTTCTGAAACTGCGGCTCTTTGAATCCTGAGCTTCACAGGCCAGTCCTTAAATTTTCTCAACTTTTCTCCTTTATTTTCCAACTTTGGTCTTGTTGTTTACTTTCTGAACTTACTTTCATCTTCTAAACCTTCTACTGAGCTTCCCATTTTGGCAATCATGATTTTAATTACCAAAATTCTTTTTTGTTCTCTGAATGTTAATTTTTATTACATCCTGTCTGTTTCATGTTTGCGATACCTTGTTTTATCTTTTTGAGGATAGTAATGATTTTTTTTAAAAGCTTTCTTCTCTTGCAAAAATCCCTGTTTTCTCCAAATTGCTGTTCTTTTTTTCCATCTTGGTCCACCTCCATCTGCATTTCAGCCCATCTTTCAGGTTAGGGCCTTTCCTCTGATGTCTGATGACCTTTGCAGGTCTCCTCATATTCGGGCATGGGACACTAAATGCTGACTGGAAACCGAGGGCATGAGTGGGGCCTGACAACTTTGAGCTTCGCGGCAGGGTGGTGTGGCTGGGTCGTTTAGTTGGGATGTCCCAGTGTCACTCATCAGATTCCATCTAGAAAGGTCCTCCAGTCTCCTGCCTCAAGGGCTAGATTTCTGGAGACTGAGTCGGGGAGAGGGCTGGGGATTTCACCATCCAAAATACACATATCTTTTTGTTTTTTTGGTATCACAACGCTCAGTTGTCCCTCGTGTCCCCCAGTCCAGAGACTCACTTTTATGTCCCCCCAAATAAATTTCTTGTCTTCTGCTAGGCTCGGGGAGGGGCAGTCAGCAGTGATGCAGCGTGGGGAGGGTCCTGAGTGCCACCTGCTTCTCATCACCCTGTCTGCCCACAGGGGCCTAGCGCCCTAGCCCGGGCACTCCGAGGCCCTGTAGCCTGAATCTGGCTGCGCTCCTGCTCCCGCCCCGCCCCTCCTGCCTCCTCTGATCATAGGCGATGGCTTTAAAGCAACGCTGTGTTCACCTAAAAGGGAGTTCAGAGCAAAAGAGATGTCTGGGCTCAATCTGCTACCTGTACCGGGCACGCCCTGCAAGAGAATACTTTGTTAAACATCTCTCCTCTCATACAACAAAATTCTTTTCGGTAATCATCGCGAAGTCATAATAATGAAGAAGAAGACTGTCTGGAGGAGAAATGCTGCAGGCGGAACATCTTTTATTGAACTCTGTACGTATAATCATGTCAGTGCATACAAACACACACGTGCACATGCATGTCCAAAAAGGAAGAGGCAACATGAAAATTTTAATTACATTAATTTTCAAGAGGGGAGTTTATACTGTATTCATACTCAATTTCACTGTTTTAACTTTTCACCAGAAGTAGAAACTCCAAGTCATCAGTAAAAGATGAAGAACTGAAGTAACTCATGTTCCCTTTCTTCCTCAGTGAGATGACTGTGCTATCATTTTTTGTGTTGAATCTCCTGTTTAAAAGCAGGAAGATGAGGTGTCCATACCATTGATATGTTGGAGATAGGAGCCCAAAGAGAGCGAAAATGATTGCAAACTTACAATGAACGTGTGTGGCTGGGTCCTCCCCGTTGGGGGCCAGCTGTGTGAGTGGGGGTTCTCCAAATTCACTGGGCAAACTGCTCCCCCCACACTGCCCTGAGGACATATGTCACATTCTGGAAGTTTCTTAAATGAATGAATGAATGAATGAATGAATTATTTTGGCTCACCAGGTCTTAGTTGCGGCTCGTGGGATCTTTAGTTGTGGCATGTGGGATCTTTTAGTTGCAGCATGCGGACTCTTAGTTGTGGCATCAGACTCTTAGTCGCAGCATGTGAACCCTAGTTGCGGCATGCAGACTCTTAGTTGCGCCACGTGGTCTTCTTAGCTGCGGCGCACAGGCAGGATCTAGGTCCCTGACCAGGGATCGAACCTGGGCCTCCTGCATTGGGAGCATGGAGTCTTACCTACTGGACCACCAGGGAAGCCCCACCCCTTAAATTATTTTTAATGTAAAATTTGTTGCCTACCTCCTGTGCTCCAGGAGCTGCTAGGAGCTTTTCCACATGTGTTCTCCTGATTCTTAGTTGAGTCCTCTTCTGTGTCCTCTTGGCGACATTCCTTGCTGCAGAGCTAGGCAATTCCCTGTCAGCTGAGCCGGAGTTAATCACTGAAATGGAAAGTCCTCCTCTAATGAAATTGAGTTTCGGGTTACTCCACCATCCAGCTGCACGAGAGTAAACCACTTCTACACACTCACAGGAAAACGGAGGGAGAGATTTCAGATCCCCCCAGAGGCCTTTGCGTTCCTTGGTTCTACCAATTGCCCCAGCAGCCAGAATTCCCAACTTCTGACGAGCCTCTGTCCTCAGGCTTAACCTGTCAGCGGCTGCTCGATGCTTTTTGATCTCATGTGTGGAAATTCACGTTTGTGTGAATATATTTTACAAGACAGTCAGCCCCTTTCCTGCCTCAGCTTGTGACATTATCTTACGTGTTGTTATCAGTGGCAAACCTGATGAGGTCCCAGAGGGAGGGGTGAAGCTGACGGCCATCTTGTCCATCCAGGTTCAGCCACTGTGCACCGACAGTGCTGGGCCCACTGTGAGCCAGGGACCCCTGTGTTATGGACTGAATGTTTGTGTCGCCCCAGATCCATATGTTGAAACCTAAGCCTCAGTGTGACAGTACTAGGAGGTGGGGCCTTTGGGAGGTGATGAGCTGATAAGGGTGGAGCCCCGTGGGTGGGATTAGTGCCTTGATAAGAGACCACAGAGGGCTAGCTCATGCTCTTGCCACCGGTGAGGACCCAAGAGGTCAGCTGTGTGCATCCCAGAAAAGGGCCCTCCCCAGGACCCGACCGTGCCAGCATCCTGACCTCAGACTTCCAGCCTCCAGACCTGTGAGCAATAAATTTCTGTTGCTTATAAACCACCCAGCCTGTTGTACTTTGTTGTTGTAGCTTGAATGGACTAAGACATCTTGCTTTTTTCCTTTTTTTAAAAAATGTAAATATTTTAGTATTTTTTACATTGTCACTGGTAGAAGCAGTAGGTCAGTAGAATCAGAATTTCTCTTGAACACATTGCTCCAGTTTAACCCTATTTTTTAAAATACATTTTATTTATTTGTTTATTTATGTCTGTGTTGGGTCTTCGTTGCTGCGTGTGGGCTTTCTCTAGTTGCGACGAGCGGGGGCTACTCTTCGTTGCCGTGCGCAGGCTTCTCACTGTGGTGGCTTCTCTTGTTGTGGAGCATGGGCTCTAGGCATGCAGGCTCAGTAGTTGTGGCACATGGGCTCAGTAGTTGTGGCTCACAGTCTCTAGAGCACAGGCTCAGTAGTTGTGGTGCACGGGCTTAGTTGTTCTGCGGCACGTGGGATCTTCCCGGACCAGGGCTCGAACCCGTGTCCTCTGCATTGGTAGGCAGATTCTTAACCACTGTGCTACCAGGGAAGTCCCTAACCCTCTTTTATGTAATTCAAGTTCTTTCCCTTCATAGCATCTTATTTTTCTTCTCGAACTTTTATTTGAAAAATTTCAAATCCACCTCCAAAGTTAAAAGAGTAATACAGTGAAAAATTATACACTGTGTCCCAACTCACTGGTTGTTAACATTTTGCCACGTTTTATTTTACAGTCTCTTTCTTCACATATACTTACATACACACATTCACATTTAAAAAATCATTTGAGGGCTTCCCTGGTGGCGCAGTGCTTGAGAGTTCGCCTGCCGATGCAGGGGACATGGGTTTGTGCCCCGGTCCGGGAAGATCCCACATGCCGTGGAGCGGCTGGGCCCATGAGCCCTGGCCGCTGAGCCTGTGCGTCTGGAGCCTGTGCTCTGCAGCAGGAGAGGCCACAACAGTGAGAGGCCCGCATACTGCAAAAAAAAATCATTTGAAAGTAAATTTCAGTTATCATGATATTGCACCTCTATATAAATCAGCATGTATTTCCTGAGAGAAAGGGCATAAGCCTACTTAACCATCACAAGATTCTCTGTCAATGAATTTAAAACATTGACACACACTATTATTTAATGTATAGTTTATATTCAGTTTTTCCCAATTGTTACAACAATGTCCTTTACAGGTTTTCCTGATGGAAGATTTCAAATGTTTGTGTTCATTAGTTACACTGCTTCACCTCCTTTAAGCAAGAATAGTTCCCTCTCCTTTGTGTGCACATGTGCATGTGTGCATGTGTGTGTTCCATGACACTGACATTTTTGAGTCCAGGTCAGTTGTTTTCTAAAATGTCCCTTGATCTGAGTTTGTCTGCATTTCTTCATGATTAAATTCAGATCACGCGTTTTTAGAAGGAGCATCATAGAGGTGATGATTCTCTGTCCCCAGTGCAGTGCAGTAGGTGGACGTGATGTCACTTTGTCCCTTTATTACACCTGTTAGGATTGATCACCTGGCTAACGCATCATTAGAAACATGCCCATGTCTCTTTACAAGAAACTAGGTTTTTAAATCCTTTCTTGGGGTGTAGTTTCTATCCAAGCGCTCTGCACATAGTAACTGACAGCCAATGTCCTGAGTTCGAAGGAAAGCAAGACGTTTTTTGAGCTTCCTCTATGGGTCAATTCTAGTACCTCATTTAATTTGGCCAAGGAGAGTCATTATTATCCCCATTTTACAGGTGATGTAGTTGAAGCCAAGAAAGGTGAGTAATTTGTCCCCAGTAGCACACTAAGTGATACACTGGGATTCCAACCCAAGACGGTGAAAGTTGACATCAGCCTCATTGCCCCCCGCCCCCACCCCCACCCCGCCAGCTCTGTTCCTGTCTCCTTAGCCTGGGGACACGAGCTCATGAATTGCTAGTATAAACTTGGGCACTGGATACATGCCAGAGGTTCGAAAGGGTCCTTTGAAACAGTGTCCGAATTTGTGCTTACAAAGCACGTGAGTGGGTCAGCACTCATTCATTACTCGCTGGCATTGAATAACCGCTCACATCCTGAAAATTCTGGTTTTGAGGAATCGAAAAATCACTGTCGAGCCAGCGTGTCAGAATAAGTGAAGCAGAAAATGCAAGGCTGTTGCATCAGTTTCTCCCCCAAAGCATTGCAGAGATCTCTGGTACAGCGAGCAAAGCAGCTGACGGCCCCTGCAGGCTCCATCCTCCCCTTCCTGTTCCTGGAAACAGGACCTCCCACGTTTAACTTGGCCCCCGGTTGCCCATACAGCCGCCCAGAGCAAGAACTACATTTCCCAGGCTTCCTCGCAGCTAGGTTCTCCCTGTGAGCAGTATGTGCAATTTCCAAGTGTTCCCAGAGAGGGAATTCGTTTGTCCTCCTCTTCCCCCTTCCAGCCAGAATGTAGAATGTGAGTATATAAAAGTGGTAGGGGTGAATTTAGGATGTGCTGTGAATATCGAAGTGGTAGGGGTGGATAGGGAGTGCCCGGAGGGTGTGCTGTCACTTCAGCCGTGGAGAGGATAGAGTGCAGGAGTGGAGGGGGCGGGTACAGGGTGTAGGGGCTGAGCCTTGTTGGACCATGTGGGCGAGGACCAGGCCTGGCATGTGGAAGGAGCCTGGGTCTCTGACACAGAGAAGACTTTCTGCCAGCCCTGGACCTCTCATGCTCATATTATTATATGAGAGAGAAATTTTGTTTGTTTGATTGATTTTATTCAGTTTTTCATTTTAGAAAGTTTTAGATTTACAGGAAATTTGGGAAGATAGTTCAAAGAGTTCCCATATACTCCGCGTCCTGTTTGCCCTCTTGCTAACGTCTCACGTTAGAATAGTACGTTTGTTACGATGAATGAATGTTGAGACACTTCTATTAACTAAAGTGCATACTTTATTCAGATTGTCTTAGTCTTTCCCCAGTGTCCTTTTTCTGTCCCAGAGCCACGTCCACGACACCACACTACATTCAATCAAGTCTCCTTAAGTTCCTTGTGGCTGTGACAGTTTCTCAGACTTGCTTTTAAAACATTTTTATTCTTAAAGCCATTTTTATCTGGGGACATATTTTTGAAGACAGGCTGAACCCACGTCCAAACTAACACCGAGGCCGCCGTCAACTTCATCTCACCCCACTTTCCGTCCTCCTTTCGCACTGCTGGTCTCTAAGGACGCGCAAACTTACCCACACATGCTTCTGCTTATGCGTTTTGTACATGGTCTTCCTCGGCTCTCATCTGCCTGGTAAACTCCTACTCACCCTACGGTACGCCACTCAGACATCCTCTCCTCCAGAAGCCTGCTTGGACCCCCATCTCTCGCCAGCCAGGAGTCATTATATCCCTTCCTTGAGCCCATAGTAAAGTGTCCAAACCTCTGTTATACTTACCTCGTGGCACCATAATTATTTTCTCACATGTGGATCTCTAGAACTAGACTGTGGTTTTCTGGAAGTCAGGGACCATATTTTATTCATTTTTTGTATCCCTAAAAACAAATTTGTAAGAGGCACATAAAGATCTTTGGTGAATGGATGAATGAGCTCAGATGATTTAACTACATGTATGCCCACAAATCCTCACCTTAAAAGTGTTTCCTTTTTTAAAAAATTTAACTTATTTTTTTATACAGCAGGTTCTTATTAGTTATCTGTTTTATACATATTAGTGTATACATGTCAATCCAAATCTCCCAATTCATCCCACCACCACCACTACCACCTTTCCCACCCACTGCTTTCCCCTCTTGGTGTCCATACATTTTTCTCTACATCTGTGTCTCTCTTTCTGCCCTGAAAACTGGTTCATCTGTACCATTTTTGTAGGTTCCACATACATACGTTAATATACGATATTTGTTTTTCTCTTTCTGACTTACTTCACTCTGTATGACAGTCTGTGTGTCCATCCATGTCTCTAGAAGTGACCCAATCTCATTCCTTTTTATGGCTGAGTAATAGTCCATTGTATATATGTACCACACCTCCCTAATCCATTTGTCTGTCGATGGGCATGTAGGTTGCTTCCATGGTCTGGCTATTGTAAATAGTGCTGCAGTGAACATCGGGGTGCATGTGTCTTTTTGAATTATGGTTTTCTCTGGGTGTATGCCCAGTAGTGGAATTGCTGGGTCATATGGTAATTCTATTTTTAGTTTTTTAAGGAACCTCCATATGGTTCTCCATGGTGGCTGTATAAATTTACATTCCCACCAACAGTGCAAGAGGGTTCCCTTTTCTCCACACCCTCTCCGGCATTTGTTGTGTGTAGATTTTCTGACGATGCCCATTCTAACAGGTGAGAGGTGGTACCTCATTGTAGTTGTGATTTGCATTTCTCTAATGATTAGTGATGTTGAGCAGCTTTGCATGTGCCTCTTGCCCATCTCTATGTCTTCTTTGGAGAAATGTCTATTTAGGTCTTCTGCCCATTTTTTTTGGATTGGGTTGTTTGTTTTTTTAATATTGAGCTGGGCTTCTCTGGTGGTGCAGTGGTTAAGAATCCGCCTGCCAATGCAGGGGCCATGGGTTTAAGCCCTGGTCTGGGAAGATCCCACATGTCATGGAGCCACTAAGCCCGTGTGCCACAAGTACTGAGCCTGTGACCTAGAGCCTGCAAGCCACAGCTACTGAGCCCATGTGCCACAACTGCTGAAGCCCATGCACCTAGAGCCCTGCTCCGCAACAATAGAAGCCACCGCAGTGAGAAGCCCGCGCACTGCAACGAAGAATAGCCCCCGCACGCCACAAATAGAGAAAGCCCGCGCACAGAAACAAAGACCCAGTGCAGCCAAAAATAAATAAATTAATTAATTAAAAATATATTGAGCTATATGAGCTGTTTATATATTTTGGAGATTAATCCTTTGTCCATTGATTCGTTTGCAAATATTTTCTCCCATTCTGAGGGTTATCTTTTTGTCTTGTTTATAGTTTCCTTTGCTGTGCAAAAGGTTTTACGTTTCATTAGGTCCCATTTGTTTATTTTTGTTTTCATTTCCATTACTCTAGGAGGTGGGTCAAAAAAGATCTTGCTGTGATTTATGTCAAAGAGTGTTCAACCTACGTTTTCTTCTGAGAGTTTTATAGTGTCCTGTCTTACTTTTAGGTCTTTAATCCATTTTGAGTTTATTTTTGTGTATGGTGTTAGGCAGTGTTCTAATTTCTTTCTTTTACACGTAGCTGTCCAGTTTTCCCAGCACCACTTATTGAAGAGACTATCTTTTCTTCTCTGTATATCCTTGCCTCTTTTGTCATAGATTAGTTGACCCTAGGTGCGTGGGTTTATCTCTGGGCTTTCTATCCTGTTCCATTGATCTGTATTTCTGTTTTTGTGCCAGCACCATATTGTCTTAATTACTGTAGCTTTGTAGTATAGTCTGAAGTCAGGGAGCCTGATTCCTCCAGCTCCTTTTTTTCCCCTCAAGGTTGCTTTGGCTATTCGGGGTCTTTTGTGTCTCCAGACATATTTTAAGATTTTTTGTTCTAGTTCTGTAAAAAAAAAAAAATGCCGTTGGTAATTTGATAGGGATTGCATTGAATCTGTAGATTGCTTTGGGTAGTATAGTCATTTTCACAGTATTGATACTTCCAATCCAAGAATATGGTATATCTGTCCATCTGTTTGTGTCGTCTTTGATTTCATTCATCAGTGTCTTATAGTTTTCTGAGTACAGGTCTTTTACCTCTGTAGGTAGGTTTATTCCTAGGTATTTTATTCTTTTTGTTGCAGTGGTGAATGGGATTGTTTCCTTAATTTCTCTTTCTGATCTTTCATTGTTAGTGTATAGGAATGCAAGAGATTTCTGTGCATTAATTTTGTATCCTGCAACTTTGCCAAATTCATTGATTAGTTCTAGCAGTTTTCTGGTGGCATTTTTAGGATTATCTATATATAGCATCATGTCATCTGCAAACAGTGACTTGTTTACTTCTTCTTTTCCAGTTTGTATTCCTTTTATTTCTTTTTCTTCTCTGACTGCCGTGGCTAGGACTTGCAAAAGTATGTTGAATAAGAGTGGTGAGAGTGGACGTCCTCATCTTGTTCCTGATCTTAGAGGAAATGCTTTCAGTTTTTCACCATTGAGAATGATGTTGGCTGTGGGTTTGTCATATATGGCCTTTATTATGTTGAGGTAGTTCCCTCTATGCCCACTTTCTGGAGAGTTTTTATCAGAAATGGGTGTTGAATTTTGTCAAAAGATTTTCTGCATCTATTGAGATGATCATGTGGTTTTTCTTCTTCAATTTGTTAATATGGTGTATCACATTGATTGATTTGAGTATATTGAAGAATCCTTGCATCCCTGGGATAAATCCCACTTGATCATGGTGAATGATGCTTTTAATGTATTGTTGGATTCTGTTTGCTAGTATTTTGTTGAGGATTTTTGCATCTATGTTCATTAGTGATATTGGCCTGTAGTTTTCTTTCTTTGTGCCATCCTTGTGTGGTTTTGGTATCAAGGTGATGGTGGCCTCGTAGAATGAGTTTGGGAGTGTTCCTCCCCCTGCTATATTTTGGAAGAGTTTGAGAAGGATAGGTGTTAGCTCTTCTCTAAATGTTTGATAGAATTCGCCTGTGAAGCCATCTGGTCCTGGGCTTTTGTTTGTTGGAAGATTTTTAATCACAGTTTCAATTTCAGTGCTTGTGATGGGTCTGTTCACATTTTCTATTTCTTCCTGATTCAGTCTTGGCAGGTTGTGCCTTTCTAAGAATTTGTCCATTTCTTCCAGGTTGTCCATTTTATTGGCATAGAGTTGCTTGTAGTAGTCTCTTAGGATGCTTTGTGTTTCTGCAGTGTCCGTTGTAACTTCTCCTTTTTCATTTCTAATTTTATTTTTATCTATTTATTTTTTAAATAAATTTATTTTATTTTCATTTTTGGCTGCGTTGGGTCTTTGTTGCTGTGTGCGGGCTTTCTGTAGTTGTGGTGAGCGGGGGCTACTCTTCGTTGCAGTGCGCGGGCTTCTCATCACGGTGGCTTCTCTTGTTGTGGAGCACGGAGTCTAGGTGCGCAGGCTTCAGTTGTTGTGGCAGGCAGGCTCAGTAGTTGTGGCTCACAGACCCTACAGTGCCTGCTCAGTAGTTGCAGTGCACGGGCTTAGTTGCTCCATGGCATGTGGGATCTTCCCAGACCAGGGCTTGAACCTGTGTCCCCTGCATTGGCAGGCGGATTCTTAACCTCTGCACCACCAGAGAAACCTCTCTAATTTTATTGATTTGAGTCCTCTCCCTCTTTTTATTGATGAGACTGGCTAAAGGTTTATCAATTATGTTTATCTTCTCAAAGAACCAGCTTTTAGTTTTACTGATCTTTGCTGTTGTTTTCTTTGTTTCTGTTCCATTTATTTCTGCTCTGATCTTTATGATTTCTTTCCTTCTACTAACTTTGGGTTTTGTTTGTTCTTCTTTCTCTAGTTCCTTTAGGTATACAGTTAGATTGCTTATTTGAGATTTTTCTTGTTTCTTGAGGTAGGATTGTATTGCTGTAAACTTCTGTCTTAGAAATGCTTTTGCTGCATCCCACAGATTTTGGATTGTCGTGTTTTCGTTGTCATTTGTCTTTAGGTATTTTTTGAATCCCGCTTTGATTTCTTCAGTGATATGCTGTGTGTTTTTTATGTTTTCTATGTGTGTTTTTTACGTTTCTTTCCCTGTAATTTATTTCTAATTTCATAGTGTTGTGGTCGGCAAAGATGCTTGATATGATTTCAATTTTCTTAAATTTACCAAGGCTTGATTTGTAGCCCAAGATGCGATCTATCCTGGAGAGTGTTCCGTGTGCACTTGAGAAGAAAGTGTAATCTGCTGATTTCGGATGGAATGTCCTATAAATATCAATTAAATCTTTCTGGTCTATTGTGTCATTTAAAGCTTGTGTTTCCTTATAAATTTTCTGTCTGGATGATCTGTCCATTGGTGTAAGTAAGGTGTTAAAGTGCCCCACTATTAGTGTGTTACTGTCGATTTCCTTTTATTTTTTTAAACTGTATTTATTTTGGCTGCGTTTTTTTGGATCTTTGTTGCGTGCAGGTTTTCTCTAGTTGAGGCTAACGGGGGCTACTCTTCCTTTGGGTGTGCAGGCTTCTCATTTCATTGGCTTCTCTCGTTGCAGAACACAGGCTCTAGGTGCGTGAGCGTCAGTAGTTGTGGCACACAGGCCCAGTTGCTCCGCGGCATGTGGGATCTTCCCAGACCAGGGATCGAACCCATGTCCCATGCATTGGAAGGAGGATTCTTAACCACTGTGCCACAAGGGAAGTCCGTCGATTTCCTCTTTTATCGCTGTTAGCATTTGCCTTATGTATTGAGGTGCTCCTGTGTTGGGTGCGTATATATTTATAATTGTTATATCTTCTTGGATTGATCCCTTGATGATTATGTAGTGTCCTTCCTTGCCTCTTGTAACAGTCTTTATTTTAAAGTCTATTTTATCTGATATGAGTATTGCTACTCCAGCTTTCTTTTGATTCCCATTTGCATGGAGTATCTTTTTCCATCCCCTCACTTTCAGTCTGTATGTGTCTCTAGGTCTGAAGTTGGTGTCTTGTAGACAGCGTATATATGGGTCTTGTTTTTGTACCTGTTCAGCGAGCCTGTGTCTTTTGGTTGGAGCATTTAATCCATTCACATTTAAGGTAATTATTGATAAGTATGTTCCTGTTACCATTTTCTTAATTGTTTTGGGTTTGTTTTTGTAGGCCCTTTTCTTCTCTTGTGTTTCCCACCTAGAGAAGTTCCTTTAGCAGTTGTTGTAGAGGTGGTTTGGTAGTGCTTAATTCACTTAGCTTTTGCTTGTCTGTAAAGCTTTTGATTTCTCCAGCGGATCTGAATGAGATCCTTGCCAGGTAGAGTACTCTTGGTTGTAGGTTCTTCCTTTTCATCACTTGAAATATATCGTGCCACTCCCTTCTGGCTTGTAGAGTTTCTGCTGAGAAATCAGCTATTAACCTTATGGGAGTTCCCTCGTATGTTATTTGTCATTTCCCCCTTGTTGCTTTTAATAATTTTTCTTTGTGTTTAATTTTTGTCAGTTTGATTACTGTGTGTCTTGGTGTGTTTCTCCTTGGGTTTATCCTGCCTGGGACTTTCTGCACTTCCTGGTCTTGGGTGGCTGTTTCCTTTCCCATGTTAAGGAAGTTTTCAACTATAATCTCTTCAAATATTTTCTAGGGTTCTTCCTCTGTCGCTTCTCCTTCGGGAACCCCTGTAATGCGAATATTGGTGCGTTTAATGTTGCCCCAGAGGTCTCTTAGGCTGTCTTCATTTCTTTTCATTCTTTTTCCTTTAGTCTGTTCTGCAGCAGTGAATTCCACTATTCTGTCTTCCAGGTCACTTATCCATTCTTCTGCCTCACTTATTCTGCTATTGATTCCTTCTAGTATAGTTTTCATTTCAGTTTTTGTATTGTTCATCTCTGTTTGTTTGTTCTTTAATGCTTCTAGGTCTTTGTTCAGCATTTCTTGCATCTTCTCGATCTCTGCCTCCATTCTTTTTCCGAGGTCCTGGATCATCTTCGCTATCATTATTCTGAATTCTTCTTCTGGAAGGTTGCCTATCTCCGCTTCATTTAGTTGTTTTTCTGGGGTTTTATCTTGTTCCTTCATCTGGTACAGAGTCCTCTGCCTTTTCATCTTGTCTATCTTTCTGTGAATGTGGTTTTCGTTCCACAGGCTGCAGGATTGTAGTTGTTCTTGCTTCTGCTGTCTGCCCTCTGGTGGATGAGGCTATCTAAGAGGCTTGTTCAAGCTTCCTGATGGGAGGGACTGGTGGTGGGTAGAGCTGGCTGTTGCTCTGGTGGGCAGAGCTCAGAAAAACTTTAATCCGCTTGTCTGCTGGTGGCTGGGGCTGAGTTCCCTCCCAGTTGGTTGTTTGGCCTGAGGCGATGCAGCACTGGAGCCTGCAGGCCCTTTGGTGGGGCTACTGGCGGACCCTGGGAGGGCTCCCGCCAAGGAGTACTTCACAGAATTTCTGCTGCCAGTGTCTTTGTCCCTGCAGTGAGCCGCAGCTGCCCCCTGCCTCTGCAGGAGACCCTCCAATACTAGCAGATAGGTCTGGTTCAGTCTCCCCTGGGGTCACTGCTCCTTCCCCTGGGTCCCGATGCGCACACTACTTTGTGTGTGCCCTCCACGAGTGGAGTCTCTGTTTCCCTCAGTCCTGTCAGAGTCCTGCAATCAAATCCTGCTAGCCTTCAAAGTGTGATTCTCTGGGAATTCCTCCTCCCATTGCCTGATCCCTAGCTTGGGAAGCCTGACGTGGGGCTCAGGACCTTCACTTCAGTGGGTGGACTTCTGTGGTATAATCGTTCTCTAGTTTGTGAGTCACCTACCCAGTGGTTATGGGATTTGATTTTATGGTGATTGTGCCCTTCCTACCGTCTCATTGTGGCTTCTCCTTTGTCTTTGGATGTGGGGTATCTTTTTTGGTGAGTTCCAGTGTCTTCCTGTCGATGATTGTTCAGCAGTTAGTTGATTCTGGTGCTCTCGCAAGAGGGAGTGAGCGCATGTCCTTCTACTCCACCATCTTGAACCAATCTCCTCAGTGTTTCCTTTTATAGTAAGACACCACTTGTGAATAGCACACCCATCCCTCCTGCAGAAATTCATTGAGCATCAATGTAGTAGTACATAATTCATAAGCCAGGGACTGATTACATATTGCCCAAAAGCCTGCATTACAGTTTGCCAGGTCTCCTTTGCTGAGCCACCCTGCACGTGGGCTCCCTGCCCTGGTGCTGCGGTGACTGCAGGATGTTAAATCAATGCCCTTGTTCGTTGTTTCTGGCCCCTTTCAGCTCAGAGCCGGCGATCTGGGCGGCAGTGCTAGCAGTTTCCAGAAGGTGCTGGGGCATGCTCAGAGCATTTTCCTGCCCTGGAGCGCTGCAGAGTTCAGGGCTTTTCAGGCAAGCGAGTTCTGTTCCAGTGGGTGTCATGTTTTGCTTTTCTTTCATTCTGTGCCAAATATCATAGCAACACTAGCAACTCTGCAGGTGCGTTTTGTACTACTTTTGTACTAATGCTAATACTGGTATTAAAATGATTTTTTCTTCTCTAGAAATGTAATTTTTAGCATTTTCTAGGTTTCGACATGCAATGTATGTGACAAGTCTTGGAGCTGTCCCACATTAATGGCACTCAGCTGGGACTAAATGCTCCTTTACACAGGGGCCTCTGTGTTCTCAAATCTAGCCTGGGTTTTATTTCTGCAGAGATTTATCTTAGATATCCTTAATTTGTAAAAGTCCTAGAATTATACTCAAACAGTTCCACTGCCCAACTTTATCCACCAAGCTGTGGATTTTAAAATTGAATTGAGAACATGGATTCCATTCTCTGAGTGTGCAGTAATAAAGCACATAGAATACATATGTATGTATGTGCTTGTGTGCTCATTTTCTGTCTCCTTCAGACAGAATATAAGCTCCAGCAAGAGACCTTGTCTGCTTTCTTCTGGCTGTGTCCCCAGCGCTGGCATATAGGAAGTGCTCAGTAATTCTGCAGAGTGACTTTGAGTGGGTGGCGTCTCTCCACACGTAGATGCCTTTGCTGCCTCATCAGCTGCTCCGAGTGGGGGCGCCTGCCTGGGGCCGGGCCGCAGAGGCTGGTTCTCGGTGCTTGCCCCTCCTGTCCTCACTGCTGGCCCCTCCTTTCCTGCTCAGGCATCTGGCACCTTTCTGACCCCCTGGCCTTCGCTGTCGCGGCTGCTACCCCACACTGCTCCCTATGATGAGATTGTTCGTTTGTTTTTCTTTCCCTTTCTTCCACCTGTCCTTTCAGGGTAATTAGATTAATTTATCCATAAAATGGGCTCTTCAAAATGCAGTAACTATTTTGGAAAAGAATTAAGGTTATTTCCAAACACATTTTAAGATCTAACCAAGAAGGGAGCAAATCAGGACAGGGGCTTAGTTAAGCAGACAAGGAAGGGTGTTGGCATCCTATGTAATGATGTCGTCAGGGGGCAAGGAATTGCGAGAGAGTGAGGACAGAGGGAGAGAATGCAATGGACACAGGGTCCCGCTAACATAAGTGACTGAAGCCTGAACTGTGCACCAGGTGCTCTCCTAGACGCTGGGACAAGACAAAGTCCGTATTCTCACAGGATGTTCATCCTAGATCACTGCTGCCCAGTGGAAACAGGACGAAAATCACAAATGCAAGCCACAAGTTAAACTTGTCTAGTAGGCACATTGACAGAGTAAAAAGACGTAAATGAAATTGATTTCAGTATTAAATTGTGGGTAACCCAATATATTGAGTTAATCCAAAATTTGTTTCAACATGTAATCAATATAAAAATCACTGGTGAGATCCTTTACCTTCTCTCTTTTTGCTAAGTCTTCAAAATCCAGTGTGTGTTTTACACTTGTAGCACTCCTCAGTTCAGACCCGCCGAACCCCAAGTGTTGCTAGAGGTTACCGTGCTGGACGATGGTGTTCTAGACAGTAAACAAGTAAAGACAGAAAGATATACTAAGTATTAATGCATTTATAAATACTATAATTTTAGTATTGAGTACTGTGACCTATTATGAAGTACTCAGAATAGTGAGGGTGTTGTGAAGGAAACAGAAGGAAGGAGGTCGGGCGATAGAGGATCAGGGGCTACTTGGTTGGGAGAGGGCAGGGGGGCCTGTCTGGAGCTGACACCCGAGCAGAGCCTGAGAGAGTGAGGGACAGTCCTGCTAATAAGGTTGGACAGCACAGGGCTTCCAGGGTGGAGGACCCACAGGAACAAAGGCCCTGAGTCAGGACCAGTGGGCGCGTTCAAAGTGGCGGGTGTGGAGGGGGCAACAGAAGGGTTAGATTGGGGGGGTTGCTCAGAGCTGTCGGGGTAGGGCCGGACCCATGGAACCTTGCAGGCCAGGCAAGGAGCTTGTTTCTGGAGGATGTGAATCCGTGCTCCTGTTTCCTAGGTGCTCCCAGCTCTTCCATGTCAAAAGATGCTGTCTTAGGCCTTAACCCTTACATGCAGCCGTGTGTGTGTCTTCTGTCAGTTTCCCTGAGGGTTTCTTTGTACGGCAACTGCCATGAATCCTCTGTGATTGGACATGGGGACACCTTGTCTGGGGTTTGAGAGCCTCACATGCCAACGCACCTGCTTAAAGGCATTTTCTCCCTGCAGGTGTCACAAGTCACTGTCATGCCCGCTGAATGCATCTATTCCACACGTATCACGATCATGCTTTAAAAGGGTTATAAATGTGCCTCAGCCTTTCTCTAGGATCAGATGTTTGGAGAGGTTTTCCTCTCCCTTAACAGAGGAAGGCAGCTCTTGCCTGTGCTGCTGACCAGCTCAAGTCCCCGCACTCTGAACACACACTGGTGTTTGCAGCGCTGCCTAAGGGCAGAGCCTCCCTCCGCCACCACCACGCCCCCCCCCCCGCCCCCCCCGTCCCCCCCGTCCCCCCCGTCCCCGGCTGTGCATCTGCGGCTCTGAGGCTGCAGCGCGCATCCCTGCAAGGCTGACTTCCTGCTGCAGCCCCTTCCGCTCTCCCTGTGGACCCCTCAGTATTGACAGATGTGTTCTCCCTTTCCCAGCCCCTTCCCTTGCAGCCCCTTCCGCACCAGCCCCAGAAGCTCTGAGCTTGCCCGCTGGCCTCTGGGGTTGGGAGGCTGGGGTGCTGTTGTCACTTCCTCTGCTGAGCAGGTTCTGACCCGTGCTCAGGAGGCCGCCAAGTCATGCTTGTCACTCTCGGGAAGTGATTTAAGATCTTAACTGGGCTACGCGCTCCCCCATCTGGGTTCCTGTTACAACAGGTGGGGGGCTGCTGGCGATGTGAAAACAACTTCTTTTGACCTCAAAAAAGAAACTCTAAATGTTACCACCCCTGTAATAGCTTTGCCTGACCGGTGGCTCCCTTCCGACCCAGGCTGCCCTGTCCCTGATCTGACCTAGCGGTGCTCCTTCACCACTGCGCCAGGTAGGGGCTGCAGTGATGCCGCCGACTGTTCTGGGTTAATCTCTAAATCAGCTCAGGAGAGTTTTAACTTAGAGAGAGAACCACACGTTGTTTTCAGCATTTTTGAACTTGATCCTCGTGGTCGCTTCAGGTGCAAGGGTGTCTGGGAAATGTCTGGTGGTTGCCGTGAGCTGGCAGTCTTTGCACAAATGTGGGTATAAAACGTCCTGTGCATCACAGCTGCACAGTGGGTGAGCCAGGTGGCCTGAAAACTGAAACAAGTGTATTGGCTCGGCCAAAAGGTTCGTCGATTAGTGAATACGGTGTTCAATACAGTTCTTGGTGAAAATGAAAAATCTTTTATTTTTACTTAAAACCGAACGCATTTTTTTTGCAAACCCAATACTTGTTTTCAGAGGGACACTCTGCCTTTTCAGTTACTTTGCCAAAGCGTTGAAATCCCAGCATCTGAGAGTCAGGAGGGACATGAGAGTCCTGGCTTTCTGGTGGTTTCTTTTTTTTTACATCTAGATCTCTGACCCCTTTGTAATTTGTTCTTATGTGTGGTGTGAGCTGCGGATCTGGTATCTTCTTTCAAACAACTAATCAGTTTCTTTGTTAAAAAGTCCTTCTTTGCCCCAATGACTTGAGATGCCACCTTTATCAAATGCCAAATTCCTACATGTGCCTGGCTCTATTTTTGGACTTTCTGTTCTTTTCCACGGATCCTTCAGTCATTTGTGCGCCGATACCACACTGTCTGAAAAGCTTGCTTCAGCGTCTGGTCAGGCGTTCTTGCCTGTCAGCCGTTCTTGCCTATCAGGCATTAAATTTGATTCTTGCATTTTTAAGGTTAAGAGCTTTCGTATCAATTGTCTAACTTCACAAAGAAGCTTGTTGCTATTTTTGTTGGGATTGTTTGAACTTCATAAATTAATTTAAGGAAAACTTAATTTTACGATGATGCCATTCTAAGAACAAGGAATGTCTTTTCATTTGTTCACATCTATTTACCCTGTCTTTCGATGGTGTTTAATGTAGGTTTTGCATGTTTCTTATTAAGTTTATTCCTAAATATCTTATCTTCTTTGTTGTTATTATAAAAGGGATTTTATCTTCCTAATGTCCTCTGAGATATATATTTAAGGCTGTTGATTTCTGTGTGCTAATTTTATCTTTTGTGCATTTGCTTTATTGCAGGCTAGTGGTTATAATAAAATTAGTTCTATTCCACATTATTGGTTCATAATTAGAAATACATGAACAAAACAGATACCATCTCACCAAGTCTTCTATGGCTAAACAATTAAACTGTCTATGTGCTAATTTTAGAGCCTGTCTTAGAGTTTTGTTTTGTTTCGTTAAAAAAAATCAGCATTTTTCAACCTAAGAGCCACCTAAGGAACATTTTCAAGTAGAGATGCTGAGGCTCCCTCCCCTGTCCGAGGTTGCAGAGAATGTCAGGAAAGGAGGGGAGTTCAGGTGGCACTCTGCTCCCTTGGTCAGAACCCACTGATTAAGACCCAGAATGTGAGGAGCTCAGATCCACGAGTCAGAGAGAGTGGGGCTGGGCTGAGTAATGGGTTCACCCGCTGCGTGAGTGATTGCATTTCCCCAGGAGAAGGAGGGAAGAACTACCTCTCAGCAGTGGGAATCGGGGCATCCACATGCAAGATGCAGAGACAGTTTGCATGAAAAGGGCAGGAGGCCCAGAGGCTGGGCAGAACTGAGCAGCAGCCGGGAGGCCAGGGCTCCCGAGGGTCGGAGAAGTGGGTACCTCGGAGTGAGCCCCAAAGGGGACGATGACAGTGACTGTAGACCCCCATGGTTACTTATTTATTTACAGGTTTGTGTTTGAACTTCAGGTGCAGAGGACTGGGCCGAGAGTACCCCTCATTTCATGCTACTTACCACTCCTGGTTGTTTCTTCTTGCATTTTGTTTACATTTTTCTTCTTTGCTTATTATTTTATTGTTTGCTCTTTGTTTATTATTTTTATTACTTCTTTCTCTCATTTATCATTTTCTGTATCTCTGCATCCCTCTCCCAATTCTCCTTCCAAGCAAATACAACTTTTCTATTCTGAATATGTAGCTCATGATTGCAAACTATGTTTGGGGTGCCTGTGTTTTTAAGTACATATAAATGGAAGTGGGTTATAGATTTCTGTTTTTCACTTTGTTTACTAAGTGCTCTGCAGGCGCTTCTGTTACTTTGGGTGTGTCTGGCCATTGCTTTGAATTCTGCATAACCTTCTGTGATTGGTCCACTGCCCCAGCAACGGCGCTCAGGGAGCATGGACGGCTGCCCACAAAGGGTTGTGCTGCCCCCTCTGGAGCTGTGTGAGAATGGGACTGGGAGGTGCCGGCCGGGGGTGCGAGGCTGTCCACTCCCACCAGCCGGGTGCAGCTCTCCTGCAGCCCCTTCCTGAGCCCAGCCTTCTCTCGTTGCCAGGCTGACACGGGCTTGTACAGAGTGATGTGTCGATGTTATTTAGTTGTGCATTTCTCTGATTACTGATGGTTTTGAGCATCTCTTTGATACACTTGTTAGCTTTTTGGTATTCTGTTTCTGTAAATCCCCTGTTTATATTCTCTGCCCACTTTTTCCCTCTTAGGCCAGTTGACGTTTTCTTGTTGATTTTCAAGAGTTCCTTGTGCCTTTTATAGATTAATCCCTAATTTGTCTTTGGTAAATATCTCCACCTTGTCCTTGGTGTCCTTTGTCGAAAGGAAATCCTTAATTTTGATGTAATCAGATTCTTTTTTTTTGTCTTATGGTTTGTATTTTTAAAATTTGCTTTAAGATGCCTTCCCTACACCTAGGGTAACAAAGACATTCTCTGGTATTTTCTTTTAAAGTCTGTCTCTCACTGTTGGGTCTATAACTCGTGTGGTATTAGGTAGAAATTCAGCTTTATTTTCCAGTACTATTTACTAAACCCTCTGCCACCTCTAGTTCTTGCTCTGTTGTGGAGAGAAATTGGTGATTCAACTACATTCATATCAGGGTTGAAAATATAATTAATTGTACTCAGTGTCCCTTAATTGAAGCCACTCATTCTGCTCTTTTGGTTCTTCTTAATGAATCCCTTTGTTTTAAAAGCTTCAAGCCCTTTTAGATGTTGAGAGGTTAACAACTGGATCCTGGTAGACTAGGGTTGCCAGATTCAGCAATTAAAAATACAGGATGCAAAACAGTTCCATTTGAATTTCAGATACACAATGAGTAAAAACAGGAATTCTACTAAAAATTTAAAAATATTACGCGGGGGACTTCCCTGGTGGTGCAGTGGTTAAGAATCCGCCTGCCAATGCAGGGGACACGGGTTGGAGCCCTGGTCTGGGAAGACCCCATTTTCCGCGGATCAACTAAGCCCGTGTGCCACAACTACTGAGGCTGCTCATCTGTAAAATGGGGCTAATGATAAGAGCTCCTCCTTCCTAAGGTTGTGGTGAGTGTTACATAGGCCTGTAGACACAAAATATCAACCCGGAGCCTAAGTAGTGGGTGTCATCAGGTATTACCATCCCTATACGTGACTTAATTTCCATCCCCTGGGTGATGAGGTCCTGGGGACTCAGGAGAAACACAAGGTTATTTGCATGGCGTCTCCACAGAGTCTCCTGCAGGTGAAGGGGCTAGTCTTCTGGGCTCTGCATTTTATTTTATTTTATTGGCCGAACCACACAACTTGCAAGATCTTAGTTCCCTGACCAGGGACTGAACCCACGCCCTCGGCAGTGAAAGTGCGGAGTCCTAACCACTGGACCGCCAGGGAATTCCCTAGGATCTGCATTTTAGTCCTTCAAAAAAATAAGTGAATAAAATTCAACTAAATGCAGAGTTGGCTATCTCCATTTGCCATTAGACAATCTTATTAAGGGACAGGAATCCTAGGAATATGTCTGTATCTGTGTTTTGGAGATTGTTTGGTGCCGCAGACTAAATGTTTGTGTCCCCCACACCACCACCACGCCCAAATTTGTATGTTGCAATCTATCTCCCAACGTGATGGTATTAGAAGCTGGGGCCAGGGACTTCCCTGGCTGTCCAGTGGTTAGGGCTCTGTGCTTCTACTGCAGGGCCCATGTGCCACAACTACTGAAGCCTGCACGCCTAGAGCCCATGCTCCACAGCAAGAGAAGCCACCTCAGTGAGAAGCCCGCACACCGCAACGAAGAGTAGCCCCCGCTCGCCGCAACTAGAGAAAGCCTGCGCTCAGCAACAAAGACCCAATGCAGCCATAAATAAATAAATAAATAGGGAAAAAAAACAGGTCTTTGATTGCAAGCAACAGAAATCAAATCTGGCTGACTTAAGCCAAAAGGGCCTTTATCGGAGCCCTGTTGGATCCACTCACAGGATGCACCAGAGCCTGGAAGCTTGGAAACCACAGATCAGGGCCCACGACGTGCACCAGGCATCCTGCAGCAGGAACCAACTCCTCCCCACCCCCCAGCTACCATGCCCAGAAAGCATAGGTGTGAGTGAGCTCTGCCTGTACCTTCCATCCCATGTCACTCTGTGCAAGGGTCTGGGAGCCTCCAGTGGCCTTCCTTGGGCCCTGGGCCAACCCGTCTGGAGGGAGGCACACACTTTGATTGACAGTGGCCCCAAGAATTTACACAGTGGTGGAGAATTCCTTAAAAGGAAATATAACTGTTGTTGGAAAAGAGAAAGTGTTGCTTGGTGGTCAAAAAACAAATTAGAGAAAACAAATGTCCACAGAGACCTCTTGTGGATTTGAAGGAAACGAGCGGGGGAAGGTCTGACACTGCCTGTGGCCGCATGTGGGTGAGGGACCCCAAGCATGATAATCCCTGGTTTCCAATTGCTTTTCACACCTGAAGCACTAGGAATCCACTGGGGGTGGGGGCAGATGATGTAAACTGTACCCGAGATGCAAAAGGAGCAGCCTGGGCCCTTGCTCTGTGCTTGACCGCCAACCTGCTGTGCAACCTTGGGCAAGTCACCTCACCCCTCTGGTTTCAGTTGTTTCATCTACAAAATGGTGGCTTTAGAATGGATGATGTCTAGGACAGCTTTCAGATGTAAAATCCTTCCTCAAGCTCACCAGTTTTGCTTGACGTACAGGGAAGTGCACATTTAACATTGTATATGGTCACACGATTTCCTGAGACACAGGTTCTCAGGCGTGTGGTGTTTACAAAGGCAATTTGGAGGGGAGTGTTGATGCTGTGTTACAAATAATAATAATAATAAAAGAATATAGCTCACACGTAAAGCGTTTACTGTATGCCCAGCGTTGTTGTCAGCATTTTAATGTGTCAGCTCCTTTAGCCCTCACAGCCATTCTGTGAAGCAAGTACCATTACCGCATTCCTTCTACTGATGAGGGCACTGAGGCACAGAGAGGCTAAGTAACTTGCTCAAGGGCACAGAGCCTGAAAGTCCAAGGGCTGATTAAGACCCCAGGGTCTATGCCCATAACAAGCCTCTCTGACCAAAATCAGCCAGATGAAAACAGACGAGAAAATATGCTGTTGTTTAGAGATGCTGTGCACCGTGCCTCCCCCCAAACTGCCTCGAGTGTCTGGAAATGTCCATACCTGTGCACCGTGCCTCCCCCCAATTGCCTCGAGTGTCTGGAAATGTCCATACATCTGCAGCGCCGTCTGCAGTTACTCAGCCGTCACTGGACTTTCCCTGCCTGAACGTAACCACGACCTCATTTGCCTTCAGAGGCCAACCTTCAGCACTAGGGGAGTGGCATCTATTTCCAGTGAAGTGGAAAAGACATTTTAAAAGTAAAAATAGATGTGTGTTACCCACCACTGTTACTTGCTAGCGGAGTCCGTTTTACTTGTCCTTAGAGTGACCCTGACGGAATATTTTTCGGTGTGTATAACTTTAACTGCTCCATTAACCAGATTAGTCAGTGGAAGCGTTTCTCCTTTACTGCTGAGTGCAAATCTCATTACAGTGATTGGGCCCGGTTACTAATTGCTGACATTGTGGACTTGCCAAACGCATTTAAAGGGGGTGGCATGTGGGTGGGAACCTGCGTTTTCATCTTTGTGGATCTGATTGGACTTAATGGCCTTTCCCAGTAGGCCTGGCCCTGGTGCTTAAATATATAGCAAAAATAGCCCTCCTCAGATGACTTTCTGAGAATGACCTTGGAGACCCTCTGTGCCGACCGTTATTCTGACCCACAGGAGGCTGAAGCCTAGCAGCAAGGTCTCGGGCTGGCGTGGAAGGAGCCTGAACCAGGACGCGCTGTCGGCAGGTAGAGGCAGAGCGCCTCCACCCCGGGGCTCCTCCCTGGGCGTCCCTGACTCACTCACGGCCACACCACTGACATTGTAGCTTCGCCGTGTCTGTGGACCACGTGCTCTGTATTTACTTCACTGTCTTTCTTTACATTAACTGGTGTTAAACTTCATTTATTTTAAAGGTTTCTTTAAATAGAAAATGAACTCTTGCCACAAATTTAAGGTAACCCTACAAATAAATGAATGAAGACAAAGCCAAGTGGTTAACTTCTAGGGACGCGTGGTTGCCTTTATCAGAAAGGGAGATGAGTGAGCCTTTACGGATGCATAAAAACCTAACGAAGAGTTTTCCTCAGAAAGATGCAGGCACTGAAGGGGATTTTCCCATGATGCAGCTGAGTGGCACTCAACCCCTGCCTGTGAGCACCTGCATCCATCCTCCCCAGAAACCTCGGCCCACATGGCAGTCTGTAGGAGAGGAAAGGACATGGGGTGCGGACAGATGGGGTTCAGGGGCTGCTTCTGCCTCCCAACATGTGGGCCGTGGCCAAGGAAAGGCAGTGCAGTTTCCTCAGCTGTCAAATTCCCCCTTTTAATTGAACCCCCTGTTTTGATTCCAGTGGATGTAACTGCTGTGGGAACCACACTAAAAGGATTAAAATTCCACTGTTTTGTCTTTCCTGCACAACTCTCAGTGGTCAGGGAAAGCCAGGGATGTGCCTTGAGCGCCGTGCCGCCCTGCCGGTGTAGCCACCCTCAGTGACGCTGACAGCGTGTCCTCCGCAAGAGTCCGTGGAGGCGGAGTCACCTCAGGAGTTTCTCTGCACCCACACGCGTCTTAGGACTTCCACGTGCATTTAACACCCAGCAGCCCTTTCTCAACCATGGCCGTTAGTGGCCCCAAGTCTCCTATGCAGGAAGAATTGATGAAGAAGGAACTTAAGACTTGATGGGAAAAGTAAAGAAGGGGGGCCAAGGCAGAAATGATGTTAGGAAATTTGTAAACACATTTCAATAAGACAGAACAACAGAATGAATATACTCTGTCATAGCAGCCCTAGGATTTTTTTAATGACCTCTTTAGGTACAGCTTTGGGTACTTCCTATTAACCTGTTCGTTGTCATCTGTAAATTCTTTTTTGTGGATAGTGTATACACTACAGTGTTCCCTTTTCCCTCCTCCATCCAAATTTTCAGTGATTTTAAAAAACGTTAACACTTGGAACTGTTGAATCCCACCTCCCAGGTCCCGCAGTGATGCCGGAGAAAGGAACCTGTGAGTGTGGAAGAAGGCACATGTAATGGGGGACCTGCTGTGTCACGAGTCACCCCAGGACTTAGGGCTTCAAACAGCCACCATCTATTCAGCTTATGATTCTGGGGGCTGGACTCAGCCAGTGGCGGTGGACGTTGGTCCCGGCCAGGCTCCCTCAGGCACTGTGGGCAGCAGCAGGTGAGCAGGGCACAGCTGCTTCTGGACAGGCTGCTTGTGAGCTGCGGAGCGTCTGTTTTCTCCGCGCGTTCACTCTCCCTGCGCCTTGATAGTGGCTGCGTCGAGCTGCCCAGGCCAGGCGGGTTGACACAGCAGAGGGAAGGGAGAGGGAGCACGGCAGGCCTCTTGCAGTGGCTTGGAACAGGCTTCGAACAGGCTTCGAATCATTCCCACCACATCCTATTGGCCAGAGCAAGTCGTGGAGCCAGTCCAGATTCAAGGCAGGGGACCTGGACTCCATCTCTCCATGGGAAGAGCTGCACAGTCACAAATGCAGATGGCGTGGGGAGTGAGTGGCCCTTCACAGGGGCTGTTGATGCAACAAACCTCGACACCTGCTGAGCAGCAGTTTCACGGGCCCTGTCCTCACCGCCCACGCCCAGCAGCTGGTTCTGCCTCTTTAAGGAGCCACTAGAAATTCAGTTACTCTCACTGGCGTTTGGTGCCCTTGCATCTTAGTTCCTCCCTTCTTCCTCATAGATGTTTCCGGCATTTCTCACTCTCCTCAGACCTCAGAGTGGGTCTGGAAGGTCACTCGAGCACCTGCAGGGCGGTTACCCCTGGGGACAGGAGTGGGAAGGAGACTCACCATTCACTGATTACTTTTTGGTCCTCGCTGGCATTTTTCACACACGCACATATGTTACCTTAACTTAGAAATCGTGAGGTTTTCTTGTTCCGGGCGCTGTGCTAAGTACTTGACCTGCGCTCTTCTGTTCAGCCCTGTGAACTAGAAAGTGATCGTGATCACCCTCACTTTGTGGAGGCGCAAAGAGGGCAAGCCACCCGCCCAAGGTCGTGTCGCTGAAGCCAGCACAGCCGGGCTCTGCATCCAGGCTGTCTGGCCCCCGTCCGGCCCCCAAACCCATCGACTTCACCACTGTGCTCTTCTGCCCCTTCTTCACAGAAAATATCCTGAGACGGTTGTCTCCACTCGCTGCCTCGCTCCCTCTCACTCACTTCATAATGCAGTTCGGGCTGTCTTCTGCCCTGATGAACCATGAACTGGGTTATCTCCAAGGTCACATGTGACCTCCCTGTCATCAGATCTATTGTGCACACCTCAGTCCTCTTGATTGATTTCTGGACGGTAGTATTAGACTCTGTTGGTCCTTTTTTCTTACCATATGCTGTACCTTTGGATTCTGAGATCGCACCCTCCAGACCATCTTCCTCTGTCTCCATCACCTTTGCAAACTCCCCCCCCCCCCCCCCCCCCCCCCTTCCTTCCCCTCCCCCTCCCCCTCCTCCCCCTCCTCCACATTTCTTGGACAAGTTACTCCATTCTCATGACCTCAATTACCAATTATTTCCAAATGTCTGAGTCTCATTCTGCACCTGCCCATCAGGCCTCTCCTTGGATGTCCCAGAGAACTCAAAATGTCTAGAATTACATCTCACCCCACCATCAACACCTACTCCCCCTCCTTTATGTTCCAACCCAGTAAAATAGACCAGAAACCTTAGGATTGGAGTTTTGGGAGGTGGGCATGGCAGAGGGGCTGGCAGATGGGCACATACATGCACCACCTGAAATAAAAACCCCAAGAGATGGGTTCAAAGGCAGAATGGAGGTGACAGAGGAAAGAATTAGTGAACTGGAGGATAGGACACTAGAAATTACCCACTCTGGACAACAGAGAGGAAACAGACTGGAAAAAAGTGAGCAGACCCTCAGGGACCTATGGAAATATAATGAAAGATCTAACATTTGTATCATCAGAGTCCCAAAGAGAGAGGAGAAAAGATGGCGGGGCTGAAAAAGGAACAGAAGAAATAATGGCTGAAAATGTCCTAGATTTGGCAAGAGACATAAAGCTATGAATCCAAGAAGGTGAACAAACCTCAGATGGTATATACTCTAAGGAATCCACGCTAAGACACACCATCATCAAACTTCTGAGGACTGAAGTCAAAGAAAAATCTTGAAAGCAGCAAGAGAGAAATGACATGTTGCCTGTAAGAGAAGAACAATTTGAATGACAGTGGATATCTGTTCAGATTCCATGAGGCCATAAGAGAGTGGCAAAACCTGTTTCAAGTCCTGAAAGAAAAGAACTATTCACCAGAATCCTATACCCAGCAAACATATCCTTCAGGAATGAAGGGGAAATCAAGACATTCTCAAATGAAGGAAAATAAAGAGAATTTTTTTCCAGCAGACCTATCCTCAAAAAATGGCTAAAGTAAGTTCTCTAAACAGAAAGAAAATGATAAATTGATCCTTGGAATACCAGGAAGGAAAAAAAGAACATGGTGAGCAAAAATACATGGAAATTAAATAGGTTTTACTTTTCCTCTCGAGTTTTCTAAATTATATCTGATGGTCAAAGCAAAACTTATAACACAGTCTGATCTGTTTCTCAGAGTACATAGAGGAACTATTTGACAAATGTAGTATAAATGGGGGAGAGTGAAGGGACATAAGGAGATGTTAGGTTTTTATAGTTCACTAGAACTGGTAAAATGATATCAGTGAACATGATATATGTGTACGTATATGTATATATATGTAATATACATGCAATATATGCTCTCTCTCTATATTTGCAGTACTAGAGCAACCACTAAAAGTCTATACAAAGAAATACACTCAAACACAGTACAGATAAATAAAAATGTATAGAATTATAAAACGATCCTGTTCCAGTAACCCACAGGAAGGCAAGAAAAATAAAAGAGAAAAAGGAAAAAGAGAAATAACAGAAAACAAATAAAATGGTGGACTTAAGCCCTAACTTAACAATCGTTACAGTAAATGTTCTAAGTATACCAATTAAAAGACAGAGGTTGGCAGAATTAATTTTTTTTAAATGAACCAACTATATGTTGCCTACAAGAAACTCCAAATATGATGATAGTCTGTGTGGAAAATCCCAAGGAAGCTACAAAAACAAACAACAACAACAAACACCCTCCTACTAAGTGAGTTCAGCAAGGTCAGAGGATACAAGATGAACCTGCAAAAATCAGTTGTCTTTCCATGCACTGGAAGTGAATACATGGAAACCGAGATTAAAAATACATGACAGTTACAATTATTTGAAAAAAGAAAGATGTAAATGTGACAAAAGATGTATAAAACGTGTATACTAAAAACTATACGACACCGAGGGAACTCAAAGAAGACCTGAATAAATGGAGTGACATACCAAGAAGAATCAACATAGTAACAATGTCATCAGCATAATTTGATGTGCATGTTTAACACAATTCCTATCAAAATCCTACCAAGACTTTTTATAGATATAGACGAGATTATTCTAAAATTTATATTGAAAGGTGAAGGAACTAGAATAGCTAAAAAATGTATAAAATAAGCATAAAGTGGGAGGAACCAGTTTATCCAATTTTAAGATTTCTTAGATTGCTGCAATAATGAAGACAGTGAGGTCCTGATGAAGAAATAGACACATAGATCAAAACAGAATGGAGAATCCAGAAACAGATCTAACAAGTTGGGCAGAGTGATTTTTGACAAAGTTGCGAAACAGTTCAGTGGGGGGGGCCGGGGAAGCCTTTTCAGCCAACTGGAGCAATTGGACATCAACAGACAAAAAACACAAAAAACAAAACTGATCTAAGTCTCACACCTTATACAACAGTTAACTTAGACTAGATCAGAGGCTGACATGTAAAACATAAAGAGAAAAGCATAGGAGAAAATCTTCAGATGCAGTACGAGGTAAAGGGTTTTTAGACTTGACACCAAAAGCAAACTCTGTAAGGTGAAAAATTGATAAATTGTATCATAAAAATTAAAAACTTCTGCTTTGCAAAAGACCACATTAACAAGATGAAAAGACAAGCTACAAATGGGAAAAAATATTTGCAAATCATATCCAACAAATGATTAATATCTAAAATATAGAACTCTCAGGACTCAACAGTAAAAACTAAAACAAATAGAAACTAAAAAAAAATCCAATTAGAAAATGGTCAAAAGCCATGAAGAGGCATCCAGTAAATTAGATATACAGGTGGCAAATAAGTACATAAATGATACTCAACATGAGCCATTAGACAAATGAAAACTAAAATCGCAGTGAGATAACACTATATATCTAACACTATATATCTAACACTATATATCTAACAGAATGGCAAAACAAAAACAAAGAAACTGAACGGTAAATGCGGACAAGGTTGATGAGAAACTGGATCTCTCATACATTTCTGGTGGGAATATGAAATGGGACAACCACTCTGAAATACGTTTTGGCCATCTCTTAAAAAACTAAACATGCAGTTTTCATAGGGCCCAGCAATTGTACTCCAGGGCATTTATCCCAGAGACATGCAAAACCTGCAGATGAATGTTTACAGAAGTTTTATTCGTAGTAGCCAGACACTGAAAACAATCCAGACGTCCTTCACCTGGTGAACTGGTTAAACCATGTGGCACGTCCATACCAAGCGAATCCTAAAAGGCTACACACTGTGCAATTCAATTTATAAAACTTCTTAAATTATAAAAGTTTAGAGATGGAGAACATCTTAGTGGTTACCAGGGGGTGTGGGGAGAGTGGGGATGGGAGAGCAGAGGGTGTGACTAAAAGAGGGCAACATGAGGGATCTTTGTGGGGTTGGAAGGTTATGTCAACATCCATATCCCAGTTGTGACATGGCCCTGTAGTTTTGCAAGATGTTATCTCTGGATTAAAGGGTACACAGTATCTCTCTGTATTATTTCTGAATTGAATCTACATTTATATAATTGAATAATCGAGCCTACAATTTTCTCAAAATAAAAAGTTTAATTAAAAAAAAAAGCCAGATACGGAACAGCACAATCCCACTCTCTTAACTCCCAGTGTGGGTGCTGACCAACCCCCGTGCTCTCGTTTACGTTGGTAACCAAACTAGGAGAGACTCTTCAACCTCTTAACCATCACTTCCACTGGGGTTCTGCTGAAAACTGTCCCCCAAACTTTCACAGTGTGTATTCAGAACCATGAGATGCTGGAGCTGGGAAAATGTGAAACAACTGCATACAGGGGACTTGGTGGGCTTTGGGTCCCCCACAATGTCCATTGGACCCCAATGGCCACTCCTTGAATAAATTCTAATCCAGGTGCTTGCAGTGTGGCAGCCTCCGCCTCCGGGCTCTCTGCTCTGAGATGGCTGCTCCAGACTTGGCGTGCCTGGGTCCTGTCACTTAGCCACCCCTCTCCGCAGCGCTTACACCCAAGCGGCTTCTCAACGGCTTCTCTCGTTGTATTTCTTAATTTGGAGCACAGGCCTTGAGCAGCCTGGGTCCCCCCCTCAAGACGTGTGACCCTGAGATGGGAGTTTCTGGAGGACAGTGGTTCTTTTCAACACTGCTATGGTGTAAAGTTGTTTGTGAAAGAAGGAAGGACGCAAAGGCCTTCCGAGGTCAGTGTGAGCAGGGGCACCTGTCACTCAGGGACAGAGATACTGTCAGTCGTGGGTTGCAGGTGAGGAGACGAAGCCTCACGGGCAAATTGGAGGTGCTAATGTGGAGCCCAGGTGGTCTAGACTGTGATCCAGTGCTGTCCCTGTGCCCCAGCTACACTGCCAGCTGCACTGGAAGCTGTTCAGAATTCCCTGTTCCCAGGGGTTTTGTTAGGAGCCCAGGGAGGGTTTCTGGGGCAAGGCCTGCACTTGTCTGCCTCTACCCTACCTCTTGGGGATTGTGCACATCCTCCCTCAAACCCCCAGCTTTTTGTGTGTGTGTCTGACTGTGTGGTGTGTGTGTGTGATGTGTGTGTCTCTCTGTCTGCATGGGGTGTCTGTGTCTGAGTGCCTCTCTGTTCCTTTTTATGTGTTATGTGGGTCTGTGTGTCTCTGTGGATCGCGTGTGTCTGTCTCTGTGTATTGAGTGTGTGTCCGTGCAGTTTGTTGTTTGCATGCGTGGTGCCCACGTGTGTGTATCTGTGGGGAGGTCTGTGTGCATGTGTGTCCCTGCATGTGTCTCTGTGCGGGTGGGTGTGCGCGCGTGGTGTGTGCGCGCGTGGGTGTGGCGTGTCCTCCCGCTCGGAGGCTCCCGAGAGCCGACCCCGTTCGGGGAGTGACAGTCCCCGGCGCGGCCACCCCGGGGCGCGGCCGGCGGGGAGGAGCGCGTGGCGGGTCCGCCAGCCGCACACGTGGGCCCGGCGCCGCCTCTCGCGTTCCCACCCCCTCCGGCCGCCCCCGCCGAGAGCCGGGATAAGTGGCGGCGCGGACGCCGCGCCCTGTCTCTGCGGAGCCGGCAGCGCGCAGCTCTCCGGCCCTGGCCCGCCACAGACGAGGACCGCGCTCGGGGACGCGACAGCGGCGCTCGTGGCCCCGGTAACTGCCTCCCGTACCCGCCCCCGGCTGCCGCGCCGTCCCCGGGTCGGGCAGCCCCGGGTCCCCGCGTTCCCGCGTCCGGGCTCGGCGTGGGCTCCCGCGCCCCTGCACGCGTGTGCGCGCGTGTCTGTGTGTGCATTGGTGCGCGCGCGCCCCGCTCCCCAGCAGCAGCCCCGAACCAACTTGGACCCGTCAACTCCGTGTCCCCGTGCCTGTCCGCGAGCAGAGCAGCTGGCAGCACCTCCAGAGACAGCGCGGGGCTGTGCTGCCTGCGCTGGTGGAGACAGGAGGGGAACAAAGTTTGTCGGGAGCCCGGGTGACTTTCCTCGGGGACCCGCATGTGTGCGTGTGCGGGGGGCCTGGGAGCGCGGAGCTGGTTCCCTGGCTTCCCGGGCAGTGGGCGCCGGGCTCCCGGCCCCCCTTCACGCCGCCTCAGTGGTTTGTTTAGGAAAAGTGATGGTGAACTAGTAGTGGAGGCTCGCAGGCGCCCGCTGCCCGCCCCGCGGAGGGAGGGCGGCCCCGGAGGGCTGAGAGGGCGCCGCACCCTTCAAGCCCAGGCGGCATATGTGAGCCAGGGCTCGAGGTGGGAACCTGTGACCGCCGAGATGAGGGAACAGCCCGTGTTTGCCTGGCTCTAACTGTCAAGGCTGTGGGGTTGTGGACCGCAAAAGCCAGGACGTGATGGAAACAGGTTTGTCACGGCATCCTTGGAATTTCAGACAGGAGGAGTTAATCGCAATATCACCCACCTCATTATCGTGCCCCTTGGAAACTTCCTGGGGGATTTTAAGATAGATGGGTCTTTTGCAGCTGGGTCTTTATACCCATAGAGCTGACTATAATTTCCACTTGATTACAGCTAAAGTAGTCTTTAAGATGAAGTTTCCTGAAACGATTTAAAATAAACACAGATGGGAAGGGGGAAAAAGCTGTAATGAGGCACTTAAAAAATAAAGTGAGCATTTTTCTTAACGAATGGGATTTTTCAGTCTTAAGGAATATATATGTATTTTTAAAATCTTTGAAATGGAGGTTTTTTGTTTTTAACCTGCTTTAAAAAATTGTTACTGACTCTGAACAAGGTTTCCCTCCTGATCTCTATGTGTTTTGCCATATCCCTGACTTTGGAATGTGTCCTTCTTCCTTCCCAGGACCTGAAGATCCTTTCAGAATGCCGGAGGAAAGTTCTCCCAGGCGGACCCCGCAGAGTGTTCCGTACCAGGACCTCCCTCACCTGGTCAACGCCGATGGACAGTACCTCTTCTGCCGGTACTGGAAACCCTCGGGCACACCCAGGTAAGTCTCCCCCAGGTGCTACCCGGATGTGCCCTGGGGGGGTTCATGTCCCCTCTCCCCCTTTGTGTGCAGCTCCCGTGCGGCCACTTTCTCCATGACCAACTTCACGTGCCATTTTAACATCAGGCACAGTGGGCTAACAGAACTGAGATTTATATATCTTTTTTTAAAATTAAGAAGCAGACGTTCTATTTTCATTATAACAACTAGGATACGGATTCTACCGTATGGCAGTTTTCAAAAATTCCACATGACTTTATTTTTTGTACTGGAGTTGATTTCCTGTTGTACAGGCATTCCTTTAAAATCCAACCCAGCAGTTACAGAAAACCACCTAATCAGATAAGATCAAAATAATGGATATATAGTAACTTTTGTTCTCTTTTCCTGTTTGAGTATGAGCTTCAGAAGGTGTCATACCTGTGTAACAGAGAGAAAGGGGTCTGGGTGTTTCCTTCTGATTTCTTGCCAGCTCAGTTACTTTGTACATTTTCCATCAAGGACTTGTCTTGCTCTTAGAAGCAGGCGTTGGGACCTGCACACAGTAAGATAGCTGGTCTCCTGCTTCCCTCCTCTTGTACGAAATAGGGAAAACCCTGCTTGTTTGCGTTGTTCAGGGAAAGAAATTATTTGTGGTAACCAATTGGCCTAGTGAAAAGTGAACATTTTCTGTTCCATGGACATGTTACCTGTTTCACAGGCCTGTTGTCTCCTAGGGGACATGTATGGCGTGCTGTGGCTTATAGGATTATGTCTCCCTTTGTGTTTCAGTCATCACCCAACCCTAGTACAGATACAAAATTCCTCCTACATTTTCAACAAGGTGTGTATAATCCAGGTAGCTGCACATTAAAAAACAAAAACAAAAGCAGAGATATGGACTTTAAAGACCTGGTTTAAAATCATAGCTTCAGGGCAGCTATATAAACCGGCTATTGTAATGGGCAGTTAAGAGTTCCTACAGGGCTTCCCTGGTGGCGCAGTGGTTGAGAGTCCGCCTGCCGATGCAGGGGACGCGGATTCGTGCCCCGGTCCCACATGTGGGACCCCACATGTGGGAAGATCCCACATGCCGCGGAGCGGCTGGGCCCGTGAGCCATGGCCGCTGAGCCTGCGCGTCCGGAGCCTGTGCTCCGTGACGGGAGAGGCCACAATAGTGAGAGGCCCGCGTACCGCAAAAAAACCAAACAAACAAAAAAAAGAGTTCTTACAGGTCTGGCCATGTCCTTCTTAAAGATTTCCTCTACAGGAGAAAGTATGTGTGTATGTGCATGTGTGTCAGACGGGGAGGTGGGGTTGTCAGGCATTATCATTAATTCTCCATTCTGACTTAATTGGCAGTACAAGTGCACACTCTTGGTTTAATTTCTAACAACTTCGTGGTATGTGGTGCATTATTTGATCAATATACAAAAAGAGGACAAAGAATTGGGAGCTAAGTTTGTGATGTTTGAGTCTCAGACGTTGGGGGCTTTCCTGGTTAAGTGGGGAGGTTGTCCTCGCTGGAGGTTGATGGAAGGGAGACCCTGCGGTCCTCAAATGGGCGGGGCGGTGCTGAGTGGGTGGGCCAAGGCAGAATGGCTGCCCTTCCCTGGGCTGTGAGTGGTTTTCACAGTCTCCACCCTGAGTCGCACTGTGGGGAGCTCTGTGCTTCCTCGCTTTTGCTCTAGTTAGAGATGGCAAACGCCACTCCCAGTTGTTTAAACCGAGTGTCTCTTGGGGTTAGTGTTTACCTTGCAGCGGACGCTGATGGGAATAAGAACGGGGGCCGATGGTTGAGGCAGCTGGGCCCTGGGCTTTGGAAGACAGGCTGCCCGCCTACCTGCTCGGCCTTCACCCCCTGAGATGATGCAGGTCGATAAACTCCCTCTGGGATTGGCCCCCCTCTGTCAGGGGGTCCTTAAAACACTTCACCACCAGCCCTGACCAGTTGGAAAGTCCTGGAGGCCCCCGCGGTGACAGATGCCGCATCCTGGCGTCCTGGGGGAGGGGTCAGGGCAGGCCGAGTGGTGAGGACGCAGCGGGGGCCTCAGGGCAGAGGTCTGTGCCGGCTGGTGAGGGAGCGTGTCCCTATCAGAGAAGCTGAGCCCAGCTGCTCTGGCAGATAGCAGTGTGGCAGCCCAGCCCTCTTGCTGCTCTGGGACAGCTCTGCTGCTTCGTGTCAGCACGGCTGCCTCTAGGAGCGGGAGGGGACCACTGGCCTCCGCCTTTCCCCTCCAGGGAGTGTCCTCCATGGTCTTTCCCCCAGTTAGCTCAGAGTCTTGTCTGCTCTAATCGGCGGGGAAAACACCAGCAAATGTCCCTTTTCTCTGCTCCTTTTAAAAAATCTTTCCCGCAGAGGCCCTTGGGACCTCAGAAGCCACTGTCTTACAGACTGTGTCCAACAGAGGGGTCGGTGCCTGTCTCTCTTAGTTGGCACTGGGATGGGTTGGATTTCTGGTCAACAAGTTGGGCCTGTTCAGAACACCTGCCAGAACATTCAGCCCCCGGAGGATTTGCTGGGTTCCCAGACCAGCTCTGCAGGCGGCTCAGAGCGACCCAGGGTCATGGCATCAGCCACACTGGGAAGTCGGCTTAACCTGCTGATGGAAACATTGTGTCTCTACAAAGGCTGGCCTCCTCACCCTGGGCCCTGGGGTCGCTGTTCCCCTGTGTGCGTCCAAACTCAGTGTTGTTTTTAACAGAGCTGGCCAGAGACTCGGTCTTTAATCACTATGAACCAGAGGCTTAAAGCCTACGCTTGGTTCCGCCAAGGCAGATTCGTGCTCATCTGGTAGTGTTTACTGTAACAACAGACATCGTACTTAAGGTGTAGCAGAATTATCTCATATGAATCGAGTATCGTGTGTTCTGGAGTCCGGACTAGTCTCTTAGACGTGATCTCGTTTTATCTTCACGTCAACCTGAGGGGCAGATGTTATCATTGTTTTCCCTCTTTTAAAGCTGGTCCAACTGCATTTTGTCCACATTCCTCTGGTTCCAAGTCTCTTACTAAGGAAGACAGACTTTTGTCTAAGTACTGTCTTCCTGATAAATTCTTATATTTTTTGTTAGGGTAAAGGTCACTTCTTATGGTAAAGAGGAATAGAATAATTAATCCTCCCTAATTGTTTCTTCATAATATATTAAAAGTGGGAAATAGATTAAGATATGATCCATTCTGAAACAAAACCTTCTGATGTCCTGGGGACTGGCTGCCTTATCGAGACTCGGTACTTTGGAATTGTAAAATACTGGTTCTTCAGCAGGTTTCCACTGATGGTGTTTTCAGGGTAGTGGAGACTAGCCCAGGTGAGGCTTGAGTTGCTCTGTGGGCTCTCGTGCCCTTGGGTAGTATTTCACACCTTTGGATTCAGTCCACCACGGGGCCCTCAGTCCACTTAAAGGGCAACTTTGAATTAACTTCTGAATGTTACTTAGCCACCCTGACCCACAGGATGAATGACTGGGCAACATCATTGGGGGGTCTGAAACGATACTCAGTTTGATGACTTGGCTGCAAAGAAGTCCTCCCTTGGTTCTGCTGGACCAGGAGGGCTAGAGAGCTCGTTGTAATTGTGTGATCGCACAGCTGCCACCTTCTGGGCAGTTAGTTCCCGGCGTGGACCGGTCATGCCCAAGGCCAGTGTGAAATAGACACTTGTGGAATCAATGCCCAGATGCTCCTTTGAGCAGGGGCTCCCCTCGTGCTGAGTGTGCTCTGTCTCGGAGGAGCACCCCACCCCCGCCCAACGCTGAGGAACTGACCAGGCTCTCCTGCAGCTTCTGTGGTGATAACAGCCAGTGTACCGAGGGAGCCGTTTCAAAGAGCACTGTCCCTCCACGGGCCGATGGCCTGATGCAGATGCCTGGGTGACTCCGCAGTGGAAGCTCCAGAGCCCCTGCCTTTGCGGGGACCTCCCAACCTGAGCCCCGGAGCCCCTTCCGCAGTCTGCCTGGCTTTGCCCGCTCCTCCTTTCTTGCCTCCACTCAGGAGCTGGCCTTCCTCCAGTGACCCCGTGGCCACTGGTTGCCGTGGACGCCTCCTCTCCCCTCCCCAGCTCCACGCGTCCAAGCTGCCCCCTCGCAGTCTCAGCTGGTGTGGTTGTCAGGACTTTCCTCTTGGTGACAGGGTGCTGGGAGTGGGGCCCATGGCAGGGGCTGGACTAAGGAGGGTGGCGTGGCGTCGTTTCGGGAACGTACCTGTGTTCTCAGAGCCATGGCTGTTGTTGGTGGATCTAGAAGCAACAAGCCAAGGCCCCTTCTCCCCTCTTTATTCCCATTCCCCAGAACGGGGCTCAGCTGACATCCCCTACCCCTGCTCTACCCTTTACTGGGTCACTTTGCTCCCTTTCAGACACGAGGCCTTCGCAGTCTGTGTCTGGAGTTTCGGGCGATGCCGTCTTAGGGCACTTCCTCCCACCTATGCACATTTACCTGGAGAAGAAGCCATTCCCTGAAGCTGGGATATATTTAAATGCTAGAGAATGTCCTCCCTTCCTGCCACCCCTCACGATGTCCTTCCATCAGTCACCAGCCACTTGGGTGTGGCATCTGTGACTCCAGGAGCTGGGCCCCTCCCGGCCAACCTGGTCCAGACCACAGAGAGGCAGAGTCTCCATCATCTGGTTGGACTTGATTTCCACCGCCCACCCTCTGGAAATTCTGTTCCCTTTGATGAGGTTGGCGTCTGCCCGTCCTCCCCTCCACCTTAGGCTTTCCAATCAGGTTGTGTGTCAGTTACTTGGCGCCTTTCTCCCCGCTGCTCACGGTGTGGGTTCAGTGTCCTGGGCAGCATTCCCCGGGTTCTGTGTTTCTTGGAGTGTTTCTCCCTCTCTGTGGGCCCCTGCAGCCCTCATGACCCCACCCCCTCTGAACTCCTGCCGCCTGTGTGGCTAGGCGTCACCGAATCACTTACCTTTGGTTGGTACATCCCCAGGGCCAAGCAAATCACGTCCTTTCACTGTCCCTAAAAGTAGCCACTTTGAACTCCATTCGCTTGGTCTCCAAGGGCGTGAGGGCCACCACGCATCTAGCTCCCAGCCCAGCCCCTTGGACCTTCCCCCAATTGTGAGGGGCTGGGATAGCTCTTGGGCTCCCCAGAGCCTCTGCAGGAAGGCAGGCCCTGAGGGCTCAGCTCCGTGAATATCCGCTCTTCGCGCTTACCCATAGCCACACTGCCACCCAAAAAGTCGGTTAGCAGACCCTGATTTATTGAAGCCTGCGTGTCCCAGACAGAGCTGGGCACCAGGGTGGGGAGAGAGGAGCAAAGGCCGCTGTGTTTCAGGAAGCGGTGGGTGTAGTTATTGTACGAGGGGCAGGTACCTGGAGACGGGACCACTGCTGGCCACACAACACCTTGGTGTAAGTTAGACAAAGGAGCACATCCAGGTAGACGTGGCCTCACAGGTGCGAGGTTTGGTGAGGAGAGCGTGGGCTGGATTTCAGCTCCTACTCATCCTTCCAGCCAGCGCCCTTGAACGGTATTGCACCTGTGAGAAGGGCGTGCGGGGCAGGGAACCAAGTGAAGCTAGAAGGGTGGGCGGGTGGGGCCAGGCGCCCAGGGTCCTGAAGGCCAAGCTGCAGGCTTGAACTTGAGCCTCAAGGGGTGGGTGGGGAGCCACGGACAGGTGTTAGGCCAGGAAGTGGTGCCGTCAGGCATGTGACCTGGACAGCCAGCTGGGTGGAGGTGTTTGCCATCATCCAGGTGGCAGGTGAAGGGGGCTGAGTCAGGAGTGGTAGTGGCACCTCAAGTTGCAAGGAACTGACCGTGTGTGGTGGTGATGGTGGTGGTGGGGCGCTCCCAGGTGTCTCCCTGGGTGACGGCGCACAGGGAACACCTTTAGATTGCTCTGCTCTGAAGACGCGGGGCTGCCCTCTGCCTGTGACAACATGTGGCACTCCAGGCGCCCTGGGACACCTTGCTGGAACATCCTTGATAAGCCAGTAGGAGAAGTGGAGGAGAGGTATCGGGGCCGCAAAACGAACCACACTGCGAGCATCACCAGTAAGATACTAATGCGGGGGCGGGTGGTTTCCTGAAGGTAAGAAAGGAGTCCTTCCTGGCTTCCACCTTCTCCCCACGCTGAAGAATCAAAAACCGCCCTTGACTTATATGTGTTGGCTCATGAAATTTCTACGTAGACACTGAGAAAATGGACCTTACTATGAGTTTTATAGCAAGGACATTATTTTTAATGCGATCACTGCCTTCCAGTACGACTTCAGATTTCTCTTGCCTATTTTAAGAATTTCCAAAAGTTCCTTCCCCTTGTAAGGAGCCGCTGGTCCTCCTCCTGGTGCTTCTGCCATTCTTACAGCACAGCAAACTGCCTTAGTTTTAAATAGGGCATCTCTTCTGGGCTTTTCTTTTTTTTTTTTTTTTAAGATTCTTCAAACAGCAAAGATCTTTTGATGGCGAGAGGAGAGGCCGCAGCTATTCCTGCAGCTGATTTTTCCAGCAGCTACGTTAAGGGATGATTTTTTCCAGTTGCTTTGAGAATGTTCTGCAGATACAAGTCTGTCTTTGTTTGCAGTGGAGATGAAGAAAGAAATAGCAAAATAAGCTGCTTCCTGAACGAGAGCCATGTTCACCATTGTCTGTCTCTTGGCACCTTTTAGGTAGAGATGCTGATCCCAGGCACACTTTGTCCCCCAGGGCCAGCCAAACATCGGTTATTGTGTCAATGGGGAAGCGGTCCTTAGTGGTGCAAATCTTTGCAGCTGAGATTACAGGATGACCCTTGTCCCATATTTAGGGTCAGCCAAGTCTCTTGTTGGAGGAGGTGCTTTCACTTCACACAGGCTTGTTCACTGGGGTGGGGGTGGGGAGGCAGTGGTGGCCATCGAGTGGGGCTGGGGGTGACGTTTTCTCTGTATCGAGGGCCTGGTCCACTCGCATAGGGGTGGGTGCAGGGAAGAGGGCCGCCAGAGGAGCTTGCTCTGTGTCACGTTGTTGGGTCTCACGGCAGGCGTCCCTCCCCCACTTCGCTGGCCATCAGTCTCTGCTCTGGCGTTTGGCAGGCTCTCTGGTATGCAGGGGTGGAAAGTTTCTCACCTTCCTCAGAAAGGTTCAAAGGAGCTCTTCTCGTTAACCTTCTGGAAGGAAAGGGGGAGGAGGGAGGAAGAGGAGGGGCAGAACAGGAGGAGGGTTTGGGCACTGCGTCCTCCCTGGGGGCTTCCCACGGCTGGTGGAGGGTTTAGTGGGTGGAGTTTGCGGACCTGTTGACATCATGATGTGCGAGTATATGCCGTTTCCCAGAAAGGACGGTGGATCACAGACTCGCCCAGACTGTCCAGGTCGGGGCGGCCCGTGGCCCCAGCACTCCGTGCAGCCTCATCGCGTGCAGGGGAGGTGGCTCAGAGGGTGAGCATGGCCACCCAGGGGCTGGCGGGGCCAGAGGGCAGTCCTGGAGTTCTTCCGCCCCACCCCGTCTCTCAGAAGCTGCTCCCACACCTTCCTCTTGTGGGTTTAAAGTATAGATCAGCCCTTCCCAGTAAGCGTTTAAACAAATGTCTGGCTTGGGGCCCGACTTAGAGAGGTCCTAATTGCCACCCTTCTCCCCGCCCCCTGCCCCCACCAAAGGAATCATTTCCCACGCCTCTGTCCTGGTGGTTCTGTCTTCAGTGGTGAAGAGTGTGTGGGCACCTGTGCGGTGCCCAGGGGGCTGAGGAGCGGGGGTAGACGGACCTCAGGAGGACGCAGGAGACTGACTGAGACCCAGAGGTGGGAGGAGAAGCCCGGAGGCCTCTAGGAACAAAAGAGAAGAAGCGGAGGAGATGGGGGCTCCCGAGTAGAGTGGGGGGAGGGTGGCAGAAAGAATGTCGAGAGAAGGAGCTGGAAGGCAGGGAGGAAGCTGCAGGCTGGGTCACCCCGGGCTCTGGTCAGGCTCTCCTGGTCAAAGCAGGCCAGTTTCCCCCAGGCTGTCCACGGCGGCTGGATTAGAGATGAAAGGCCCCCCCCCCCCCCTCCCCCCCCCACCCCCCCCCCCCCCCCCCCCCC
>NW_021703780.1:101360732-101385532 GCF_005190385.1 Monodon monoceros
TGGACATTTTAGGAGCTCCGCTCTGTTCTTCCTGTTGAGTCACTCTTGTAGAGGTATGTGCACAGCTGGGTGGTGCAGCAGAGAATGGCGAAGACCGTGGAGCCAGGCCCCAGGACCAGCCTGAGTCCACACGGACGGCGTGGGGGCCGTCACTGGACCAGTGTGTTGGTCTTCTCACCTTTCCCCCAGGTGATTATACGGTTAGACATCAGTGGGTGGTCAGCGCCAGGCACCCGGTAATGAGATGTGTGTCCTCTTTGCCTCCACCGTCTGGCTGGTGAGCTCTGGGGACCGTTGGCTTGTCTTTTACTCACCACCCTTCCTTATTCTCCTCCACCCTCTCGTCCAGCATCAGTCACAGAGACCCAGAGGCAAAGCCGTAACCTTTTTTTTTTTTTTTTTTTTTTTTTTTTGCGGTACGCGGGCCTCTCGCTGTTGTGGCCTCTCCCGCTGTGGAGCACAGGCTCCGGACGCGCAGGGTCAGCGGCCATGGCTCACGGGCGCAGCCGCTCCGCGGCATGTGGCATCTTCCCGGACCGGGGCACGAACCCGCGTCCCCTGCATCGGCAGGCGGACTCTCAACCACTGCGCTACCAGGGAAGCCCAAAGCAGTAACCTTTATTAACTCCACCTTGACCTCTCTCCCCATGTTGCAGGCTGTGTGCTTTCCCCAGACTCCAGGTTTTGACTTTTTTTTTCCTTAACAGTTAAAACTCAGTTCCATTTCAGTGAGATTTCAAACTCCACGATAAACTTCTGTAGATGCTTAGTTTACAAAGTCATGGGGAAGCCGTTGGTGGTGAAATTCTTTTTGAGATAACACATAGGTAGCAAATTAGATACTTTCTTTAATGTCACACGAGACCTCTGTGACAGTGTTTGTGCTGTCACTCTAGACTGGCTGGAGGACCAAATGAGTCTTAGGGAGGGAGGCAGGCTGGGGGCCAGTGCAGACAGACCCACCCGCTTCTCAGAGTCCCATCTCCAGTGGCCTCAGTCCTTGCCGTGTGTTTCTCCTTTGGTCCCGATTGTGGGCCGGGGTGTGTGGAGATGCTTGTGCTACAGAATGAGCTTGTGCTACGAGGGCTGTCCTGGCACCTGCCGCGTCTGCAGTGGCAGGGTGGTCGGTGCATCAGGGATTCTCTGGATTGGCGCCCTGTGCTGGACTCAGCCGGGCAGTCCTTGTGCTAGTCTTGGCTGGGCTCTCCATGTGTCTCTGTGCAGGACTGGCAGCTGGTGGGGGGCTGCTGGTCTCAAGTGTCTGGCCCTGGCAGGCTGTTGGCGGGAGCATGTCTGTCCTTCCCCACATCCCCTGCCCTCCTTTCCCAGGCCGTTAGGGTGGCAGTGTTTCGTGAGCAGCAGCATGCTCTCCAGGTCTCTGCTTGTGTCGAGTTTGCAAATGTCAAAGTCTGTCGGCCCGGAGGCAGTGGGGACACATCCACGGAGCAAGGCGAGGGGAGGATGGTTTGTGGCCATTGTTGAATCTATAGCATTCAACAGTGGGAAATGTTTTTGTGCTGAGATTTGGGAAACCAGGGTTGAAATTTTATTTTTGCCTCTGAGTGACTCTAGACAAGGTACCCTCAATTAGACCTTCCAGCAAGTTCCCAGAGGGTTTTGTATTTTATGTAACTCTGGTGTGTTTTGCATCTCATAGTGGTAGAACAACCTGTGAGCTTCTCCAGGGCAGAATTCATGCTTCTTTAGTGCGTGCCCCTTGTAGACTTTCGTGCCTGGCACAAACTAAGGGATCTAAACATGTTTGTTGAATGAATGAATGAACTTCCCATATTTAGAGTAAGATGATTGGGCTAGATGAGTCTCAAAAATCCCTTCTGGCATGGTTTTCGAGGAAAAGAACCGAGCGTTTCCATCAAGTGTAGGTCAGAGGGGCTAACTGTTTGTGCAGGAAATGCAGCACCTAAATCCAGAAGCACGAGTGAAGAAGTTAGTAACACCTAGGATGGGAACATTCCCTACAGGTGATCCCCTGGGATACTAGGTGGCTGGGTTTTAGCCAATTTAACTTTGAAGTAAAGGTCTGTGTGTGAAGACACACCTACAAGTGAGAACTGCAGGACGGCAGACAGTGTTTTCCGTGTTAGCACAGAAGTCAGCGTGGACACCAGAATCTGGAGTGGTGTCAGCTTCCCCTTGATGTGGGGGATGATTCAGTGGGCGTTAACTGAGCTCCAGATGTAAACTCAGCGCTGTGGTAGATGGGGGGTCCTCAAAGCGACATGGAGACTCAGGGTCTGCTTGACTGCAGACCTCCAATCCCATGAGTTTTTTCTGAACATCTTGTGTGTGCCGTGTCTCATTCTGGTTTGGAGATATGGAATTCTGGTTTGGAGATATGGAAATGAAACAGCCCCCGTCTGCCTTTGAAGACATCTCCCCACATTTATCAGGGAGACAGTTCCAAGCACCGTGGGAGTTTGCTTGTGAGGGCAATGCATTTGGAGGGAGGGGGTGGTTTCAGGGAAAAGTTGAGGTGACTTTAAGCCAGCCCTTGAATGTGGTTGGAGAAACCACTTTCACACAGGCATGGAGGTATGTTCTGAAAACGAAGTCTTTGGAAACTATAGTCTACGGTACATGGCAGAAGGAGAGTTTGGAATCACTGGTTCAGGAGCCTGAATTTGAATGGCCCTTGTATTAGTCTGCTAGGGCTGCCATAACAAAATACCACAGACCTGGTGGCTTAAACAACAGAAATTTATTTTTCTCACAGTCCTGAAGGCTGAAGGTCCACGATCCAGGTGCTGGTTGGGTTGGTTTCTGGTGAGAGCTCTCTTCTGGCTTGTAGATGGCCACCTTCTCTCTGTTTCTTCACGTGATGTTTCCTCTGTGAGTCTTTCCTCTAATTGGGTAAATCTTCCATGACTGAACTTGGATGAGGATCCTGACTTTTCACATATTTGCTTCTCTGTGATTCCATGGTAGATGCCCCAGCCTGTCTGAAGTTGCCTTTGCCTTGATGTCTTGTGTCTAAGACCACCTGGTTTCAGCAAACCCTACTGGCCGGCTGGCCTGAGGCAGGTTCAGACACAGGAGTGGGAGATACCAGGGACAAGCTCTGTCAGTACTGTGCAGACCCAGTAGTTTGCCTTCTCTCTAGCCATTCCTCTTTTCTTTCTTACTGATTTTTGTTCCCGGGGTGGGAGGGGCGGTGGTATGACTAATGATTGGAATATTTACACCTGATTAAAACCATTCTCACTTACCAGTGTTATTTGTAGCTAGAGGTGGCTATAGGACCAGTGTATCTCCTTAAGACACTAGAAAAAGAACAGTAAATTAAACCTAAAGCAAGCAGAAGGAAGGAAATAATAAAGATGAGAGCAGAAATTAATGAAGTAGAGAATAGAGAAACCATAGAGAAAATAAACGAATCCAAAAGTTGGCTGTTTGAAAAGCTCAACAAAACTGACAAATCTCTAGATTGATCAAGAAGAAAAGGGAGAAGACTCAAATTACTAGAATCAGAAATGAAAGAGGAAACCTTAGTAGCAATCTTGCATAAATAAAAAGTTATAAAGGAATAGTACGAGCAGTTGTACACCAGGTACAGTTAGGTGACTTAGATAAAGGGAACACGTTTCTAGAAAGATGCAGACTAGCAAAACCGACCTAAGAAGAAATGAAAAAAATCGGAATAGACTTGTAACAAGTAATGAGATCTAATTAATAAGCAAAACAACTACCCACAAAGAGAAGCCCAGGCCCAGATGGCTTCACTATTGAAATCTACTAAGTATGTAAAGAAGAATTAATACTAATTATTCAGAGATTTTTCTTAGAAGAGGAAGCACTTCCCAACTCATTCTAAGTGGCCATTATTACCGGGATACCAAAAGCAAACAAAGACATGCAAGAAAAGAAAACTACAGGCTGATATTTCTTATAAACATTGATGCAGAAATCCTCAGTTAAATACTAACAAACTGAATCCAACAACAGAAAAAAGAATTATACAATATTACCAAGTGAGATTTATCCTCAGAATGCAAGGACGGTTTAATATCTGAAACTCAGTCACTACAATACACTATATTAGTAAAATTTTAAAAAACTCACATGATCATCTCAGTACATGCAGAAAGTGTTTGACAGAATCCAACACACTTTCATGATAAAAACATCCAACAAACTATGAATTGAGGAGACCTTCCTCAGCCTGATAAAGAACAATGACAAAAGTCTCAAGCTAATACCATACTTAATGATAAATGACTGTATGCTTTTCTCCTAAGATAAGGAAGAAGACAAGGATGTCCATCTTACCACTGCTATTCATCACTGTACTGAGGGTCTAGTTATGGCAGTTAGGCAAGAAAAAGAAAGAAAAGGGATCCAGATTGAAAAACTATCTCTATTTGCAGGTGACATGATCTTGTATGTAGTAAATCCTAAGGAATCCACTAAAAACTATTAGAACTAATAAATGAATTCAACAAGACTAGAAGATACAAGATGAATATATAAAAATCGATTGTAGGGCTTCCCTGGTGGCACAGCGGTTGAGAGTCTGCCTGCCGTTGCAGGGGACACGGGTTCGTGCCCCGGTCTGGGAAGATCCGACATACCACGGAGCGGCTGGGCCCGTGAGCCATGGCCGCTGAGCCTGTGCGTCCAGAGCCTGTGCTCTGCAACGGGAGAGGCCACAACAGTGAGAGGCCCATGTACCGCAAAAAAAAAAAAAATTTTAAAAAATCGATTGTATTTCTACATACATGCAGTGAACAATCTGAAAATGAAATTAAGACAATTTCATTTAAAAGAGCATCAGAGAGAATAGAAGTGCTTAGAAGTAAATTTAACAAAAGAAAGGCAAAACTTGTACTCTGAAAACTGCAAAACATCGCTGAGAGAAGTTAAAGAAAATCCAAATGAGTGTGAAGACATTCCATATTCATGGATGGGAAGACTTAATATTGTTAACATGGCAGTACTCCCCAAATTGATCTACAGATTTAATATAATCCCTATGAGAATCCCAGATGGCTTCTTTCTGGAAATTGATCAGCTCTTTGTAAAATTCATGTGGAAACTCAAGGGGCCCAGAAAAGCCAAAACAATCTTGAAGAAGAAGAACAAAGTTGGAGGACTCACATTTTCTGATTTCAAAACTTACTATAAAACAACAATAATCAAACCAGTGTGCTATTGGCATAAGGGTGGACAAGAGTTGAGAGTCCAGGAAAGCCCGTATGTCCATGATTAATTGATTTTTGACAAGATGCCAAAGGAGCGCAGTAGGAAAATGATAGCCTTCTCAACAATGTTGCTGGGACACTCAGATATCCGCATGCAGAGGAAGGGGGTTGGACCTCTTCCTCACACAAAAGTAAACTCAAAAACCTAAATGCGAGGGCTACAACTGTAAAACTCGTAGAAGAAGACGTAGGAGCAAATCTTCATGACCTTGGATTTGACAGTGGTTTCTTAGATGTGACACCAAAAGGACAAGTTACAAAAGAAAAAACTGGTATATTGGACTTGATCAGAATTTAAAAACTTTCGTGCTTCAAAGTAAACTGTCAAGAAAACGAAAAGTTCACAGAATGGGAGAAAATACTTGTAAATCATCTATGTGGTAAGCGAATTGTATCTAGAATGTAAAAAGAATGCTTGTAATTTAGTGATAGAAAGACAACCCAATCAAAAAAATGGGCAAAAGACCCGAGTAACATTTGCCCAAAGAAGATACACACATGGCCAATGAGCATATAAAAAGATGCTCAGCATCAAGTGTCGTCAGGGAAATGCAAGTGAAAACCACAGTGAGGTACCACTTCCCATCCACCAGGGCGGCTGTAATAAAAAAGACAGAGAATGCCAAGTATCGGTGAGGATGTGGAGAAGTCTGGACCCTCACGCACTGCTGGAGGGGGTTTTCAATGCTGCAGCCACTTTGGAAGATCGTCTGACAGAGTTGCTCAAAAGTTACAGTGTTAGCGTATGACCCAGCAATTCCATTCCTAGGTAGATAGCAAAAACAATCCGGGTTTAACAGCTGCACACTACTCTATATAAATAGATAAATAAGGACCTACTGTACATCACAGGAAACTATAATGTTTTGTAATAACCCGTATTGGAAAAGAACCTGAAAAAGAATATATATATATATATATATATATATATATTTGCATTTCCCTGATGACACTTGGTACACAAATATTCATAGCAGCATTATTCATAATAGTCAAAATGTGGAAACAATCCAATGTCTGTAACTGATGAATGGATAAATAAAATGTGGCGTATCAATACAATGGAATATTATTTGCGCTTAAAAAGGAATGAAATACTTACACATTGGTGAACCTGAAACAATTATGCTCAGTGAAAGAAGCCAGTCACAAAAGGTGACATATTATATGACTCCATTTACATGAAGTGTCCAGCACAGGCAAATCTGTGGAGACAGGAAGTAGATTAGTGGTTGCCAGGGGCTGGGGCAGAGATTGGGAAAGTTGCTGGCTGATAGCTAAGGATACAAGGTTTCTTTTTGGGGTGATGAAAATGTTCTAAAACGGATTATGGTGATGGTTGTACTATTCTCTAAATATACTAAAAACCACTGAGTTGTACACTTTAAAAGAGCAAATTATGTGATCTGTGAATTATATCTCATTAAAGCTGTTACCAAAAAATGCAAATACCTAAGGAAATGAGTTAAGGAATGTTATGCGAACATTTTTAACGATGTTTACCAAAAAAACTAACGACACAAAGTTATTTAGGATATAATGGTACAGAGAAAAAGTATAAATTTAAGTATAAAACTGTGATCTCAACCATATTAAAAATATAATCATGGAAAAGAGGTTAGAAATTTGACTACAAAAATTGAATGCATGTCTTCAGGCCTTGCATCATCTTTGGAAAGGAAAGGAAACTAGTCTTCAGAAAGGCCCACCCCTGAGTCTGACACCTTGCTAAATACTTCTTTGGCTTCACCTCCCTGAATCTCACAACACACCAGCGGGTTGGCATCGTTCTTGATATTTTATTGACGTGGAAACTGGTCCCAGAGAACCATGGGCTAATGAATGCAGAGCCAGGATTTGAACCCACATCTGTTTGCTTTAAAGGCACTGTTCTGTCTCCAGCACCCAGCTCTGCCATATCAAACGCTTACAGAGCTGCTCATAGAACCCAGCTGTGTGCACAGGCGCTGTTTATAATGCTCTTGGCAGTTGGTGAAGGTAGGGATGACAGCCCCACCTTATAGATGAGACTGATGCTTGGAAAGGCACGGTGGCTCTGATGAGGGACCCTGGTACAGTGACAGGTCGTGGTGTGAGCCCATGGTCCGTGGCCCATCCACCTCCATTCGCGTTCAACTCTGCCGTCTGCTCTGAGTAGGCCGTCCTGACTGTAGCTGCCTGTCGGGGCAGTGTATTTACAGGGTAGTACAACCGTCACCGTAATCAGTTTTAGAGCATTTCATAACAGGGCTCTGAGCTGTGTGCCCATAAGGTTGTGACCATCTCCCTTAAATTCATCACTGTGTGCTCGTCTTACCTCTCCTGCATGCTTAGTAAATTCCCGATTGTGTATTGCCATCCGTTTGGCATTTCACCACCCAGAAGAACTTGGAGCCATCTGCAGACTTGGAAAGTTCATGCTTTTCTCCTTCCAGGAAAAAAAAAAAAAAGAGAATGTTACATAAGATGGGACCGAGCACATTCTTACCGGAAGGTCGGGAGCCACTTCTCAGCCTGAAGAATCCCTGTTACCTCTGCCCGTTACTTCCTGTTTCATCCAGGTCCAAAATCACACTGCAGCTATCTTTGCAAACACGGTTCCTTGCAAAACCTCTAAGAAGAAGTGTTGCCTCCATTCCCACACAGAACTGCCCTGTCTTCAGGGTCTCCTCTGGGTCTGAGGAGAGGTTCCTCCTTGAGGACTCATGGGCCTTCCTCTAGGCAGTCTGTGCTGGTCACATTGTCCTCCATCCTTCAAGCAGGGATAGGAGTCATCTCTGGGGGCAGAGGTCCCCAGGACCCTCGCCCACCTCCTCCTAGCGCCTCTCCAACTGTGGCCATTTCTCCCTCGTGGAACAGTCTCTTCCCGACTCGCTCATCTTGGGTCATTTAATTTTGTTGTCGTAAATAAAATTTGCTCTCTTCTTTTGTGAACATATTCATGATAAGACATTGAGAAATTAAGGAAGAGTGGAAAGCTAGGACGACTGACCACCCCAGGACAATCCTTGTTAACATTCGTGGACTCTGAGAAACTGGAAAGCACCATAAAGATGATCAGCCCCTTGGCTCTGCAGATGGGGAGCCAGAGGAGCTAGGACCGTTCAGTCACCTGCAGAGGCCTGGTGCCTGTGGCAGGAATCAGGGGTCTGAGCCGAGTGAGCTGCGGGCCCACCTCCAGGAAGCCGGAAGTGGGCAGGCAAGCAAGAAGGTGAGGGGCAGGTGACCAGTGAGCCCAGGGGATCACCTGACTCTGCTGGGGTGGCTTCGAGCTGAGGGGACCTTGACCTGGGTCTGGACATGAACCTGCTGTCCAGTGAGGAGGCGGCCCGGGGCTCTGTGTCCACCTGCCATCCAGCCCTCTGCTGCCCGCGGCTCGCCCTGGTGCTCGCCTCACCGGCAGTGGGGCTTTCTGCTTCCGCATCCTCCAGGAGCGTTTGAAGGTTTGCCTAATAAATGTCCACCTCCTGTGCGGGTCATTTCTGTGTCCAGCCTCCTCCACCTCTGCTCTCGGTGAGTCTTCAAATGCCCGGTGGTGAGAGAGGGGCCTGGTGACCCCCTCCCTGTCAGATGAAGACCCTGCGTGTCCTCGTTGCCACAGGCCACCGGTGCTGTGGCGGCTGCAGCTGTCTGAATTATCATTTCCTCATTGTTCTCTTTGACTCAACTTTCCTTTTCACTGGCAAGCTATTTTAAGAGGAAGGGTTATTCTAACTCGGGAAATGGAAACCAGTATCAGGGGCCATCAGTGGAAGGTGACCACAGGACAAAAGAAAACCCCGGCACTGAATCCTAGCTCTACCCCGGGCTTGCCCCCAGCCTGGGCCTGTGGCTTCTCTCTGTCCTGAGAACGGAGGCGGGTCGTGTTGGAGATCTCTTTCAGACAGACCGGCACCTCGCCCGGGGCTCCGTGCATTCAGGGTGGAATGGGAGGGATGAAGGAGTAGTAGCGTCGCCCTGTGCACGTTCCCGTTCCTTGATGCTGTGCCTCCAGCCCTCCCCGGTTCAGCCTGAGCGCTGCCCGCATGGGGGCCCCACAGGTTGGGAGCCCGAAGACAGGTGTGCCATCCCCCACCCCCGTGACGCGTTGCACCAACTGGGAAGCGTCGAGGCTTGCACCTTCCCTTCCAGAGACTGGTGGTCTGGCTTCTCCAGGTGCACGCATGTCCGCACCACACACCCGCGTTCACGAGTCCCCCGCGACAGCCTGCCGCTCTCTTTTCTGTGGAACGTGACACTGCAGCAAGAGCGTCCCAGATGGCATGGGGTGCCTGCATCACCGTTGCTGTGCATCTGGCTGGCCCCTGGGAGGATGCAGGGGAGCAGCGGCAGGCCAGAGCAGCCCTGGGTGCGGCCCCTCCTCGTGGCCTGCAGGCGGCGGCTCACTGTTGGCAGCAAGAGCAAGCACAGGCCCTTTTCTGTGCAGGGAAAAGGAGCCCTGGGCTTGGAGACAGAGCTCAGAGCGCTTCCACGCGGAGACCACGTCAGTCTCACCAACATCTGGCCCTGGGCTTCCCTTTTCTGAAATCTTGGGACAGCTGTGAAGCTCTTCATTAATGGACCATCCTAAAAGCCATGCCATGTGCCTTCCGCAGACCATTAGTGATTTCCCAGAAGGCCAGTTCTAAATTGATCTCAACAGCGGCCCCCGAGGAGCCCTTTGGCACGAGAACCTTTTCAGAGCCGCAGGGCCACGGCTGCCAGAAGACGCCTCTGAAGAGATCACACATGTTAATGAAGGGTCTTAATCTCCTGCCCCCTTACAGTTCAGAACTGCTTTGCGATTGAAGATAAATCATTCCTGGAGGTTGCATCCCCCAAAGCGTAGGAAATTACTTTGAGGCAGGAGGAGTAATAATTTCCATATCAGTTTCGAGCTTGGTTTCTGGAAGGCAGTTACCCGCCTCACTTCAGGGGCGCCTTGAGCAGGTGATAGGAGGAGGGGCTGACGTGGGAGGGGCTGAGTAGCCTCCGTCAGGGCATCCAGATGCCACTTCTGCTCACTGGATTTTGGGCGCTGGAACTGTCAGCTGCTAAGTACCTCAGAGGGCCCCGTATTTGGTTGGTTCTGCATTTTATTGGCAGCAATAAGGCATGCGGCTGAGTTAGTGACACCCTCTCTGACCAAACTCTTTGTTGTCGCTGATGTTGCTTTCCAGTTTTATTGAGATGTGATTGACATATAGCACTGTATGAGCTTAAGGTGTGCAGTGTAATGATTTGACTTAATGGACTTAGAAATGATTATCACATTAGGTTGGCGAACATTGCTCATCTCATATAGATGGGGAAAAAAGTGTTTTTTATTCCTCCTTGTGATGAGAACTCTTAGGATCTGCTCTCTTAACAACTTTCCTGTACCCTGTACAGCAGTGGTAACTGTGGTCACCATGCTGTACATCACATCCCAGGACTTACTTATCTTATAACTGGAAGTTTGTACTTTTTGACCTGCTTCTTCCAGTTCCCCCTCCTCCCACCCCCATCTTTGGTAACCACAAATCTGATCTCTTGTTCTAAGAGTTTTCTTATTTTGCTGTTGTTTCTGTTTCAGTTCCATGTATGAGTGAGAGCATGTGCTATTTGTCTTTCTCTGACTTATTTCACTTAGCATAATGCCCTGAAGGTCCATCCATATTGTTGCAAATGGTAGAATTCCCTCAATTTTTATGGCTGAATTATATTCCACCGTATATATTGGGTTGGCCAAGAAGTCCATTTGGGTTTTTCCATAACGTCTTGCGGCGAAACCCGAACGAACTTTTTGGCCAACGCAATATATGCCACATCTTCATCCATTCGTCTGTCGACGGACACTTAGGTTGTTTCCATAACTTGGCGACAGTAAACAATGCTGCTATGAACATGGGGGTGCAGATACCTCTTGGACATAGTGTTTTCATTTCCTTTGGATATATTCTCAAGTGAAATTGCTGGATCATATGGTAGCTTTATTTTTAGTTTTTGAGGAGCCTCCATACTGTTTTCCACAGTGGCTGCACCAATCTCCGTTCCCACCAGCAGTGTAGGAGGGCTCCCTTTTCTGCACACCCTCTCCAGCATTTGTTATTTGTAGGCTTTTTAATGGTGGCCATTCTGACCAGCGTGAGGTGGTAGCTCAGTGTGGTTCTGATTTGCATTTCCCTGATGACTAGTGACGTTGAGCATCTTTTCATGTGCCTGTTGGCCATCCATGCATCTTCTTTGGAAAATGTCTGACCGCAGTCTTGGACCTGGTGTGTCTAGAGTGTCTGGTGCTGCAGGAAGCAATGCTGCACTCTGAAGGGTGGAGCACAGTGGCACTTGGCCCCTAACCCTGACTGTTTTCTCCATGGCGCTTTAATGTGACCTGGCATACGTTTATTTGCTGATTATTCTGTCTCCACCAGGGTAGGGACTTTATCTAATTCAGATGTGTCCTCAGAGCCTAAGCCAGAGCCTGGTCCAGAAACCCAGCGCTCAGTCAATCTCTGTTACTGAAGAAATGAGGGGCTGAGAGCCGGGCAGCCATTGGACTGTGCCCAGTGGTCCTGTTGCTCCTCCACCTGGTGTTACAGGTGGAGTCATCGCTGCCTTCCACCCCCTTTCATGGGTCTTTGTCTTCTCTAGGGAAAAATATGTCTATGTCTGTATCTATCTACATATAGATGGATGGATGGATGGACCCTTTCATGGGGCTTCGTCTTCTCTAGGGAAAAATATGTCTGTGTCTATGTGCATATAGCTGGATGGATAAATAGATTTTCTTTTTTAAGGAAATAGATGCTCTGGGAAACATGCTGGAGGAGCCTTGCAGCATTGGAACTTTGCATTTCTTACCACTGTGCTTGTTAGGATCTTGCGTTAAAATGGATGTGAGGGTGGTAATATCAATTGGGGCAGGAAGACAGTAGCTGACCCCATGGGACCCACATAAAACCTGCCTCCTCCAGCACAGGCTGACTGACAGGGGGCTGCTGGCAGGAGAACACTCCACTACGCTGACAGTAGCCAGCTTTGTGGTGTGTGTGCTGTGTCATCTGCACTGCCGGTCCTGTGTTACCCTCGTTTCACACGGGAGGAAGCAGAGAATTCAGCAACTTGCCCACCGTTGCAGTTAGGGAACAGCAGAGCCTGGGCGTGAACCCACATCAGCTTGCACCTGCATGTGTGAAGGGATCTCGTACACGAGGGTCTGCATTTGTTAAGGTTCAGCCTGAGTGTTATGAAAAAGAAACATGGTGCTCATGTAAGATGGAGGTCTGTGTCTCTCTCCATCACCGGTCCAGGGGTCCACACGGCCACTCAGGGCACAAGTCCCTCCCGCCTTGTTGCCCCACCCTCCAAGGGTTTGGGGGCTTCCAAGAAGCCCAGTTCACTGTCTCTGCTGGTAGTGTAGCTGGGAGATGAGCTGTCGGCCACCAAACAGGGAAGAGTAAAGAGGCTGAGTCACGATTTCACTCATCCTTCACTCCCCTTCATTTGCCCGTCTCACCCTAAGAGAGGACTTGAGGCTGGTAGCTGGTCACATACAGTTGGCAAAATGCAGTCCGTACGCATAATCTCTTTCATCTTCTTGCCACCCCCCCCCCCCAAAAGGGGCGGGTAGGTCCATGCTGGTGAGGGCTGGAGCCATGAGCTGGGGCTCTCGGGGATCCTGGTGGGATGGGCAGAGCACAGGTTCAAGGTCAGGTGGATCCAGATTCTACTTCTGGCTCTTCTTTTTTTTTTTGAAAAAAATTATTTATTTATTTATTTATTTATGGCTCTGTTGGGTCTTCGTTTCTGTGCGTGGGCTTTCTCTAGTTGCAGTGAGCGGGGGCCACTCTTCATTGGCCCGTGGTGCGCGGACATCTCACTGTCGTGGCCTCTCTTGTTGCGGAGCACAAGCTCCAGACGCGCAGGCTCAGTAGTTGTGGCTCACAGGCCTAGTCGCTCTGCGGCATGTGGGATCTTCCCAGATCAGGGCTCGAACCCGTGTCCCCTGCATTGTCAGGCGGACTCTCAACCGCTGCGCCACCAGGGAGGCCCCGCTTCTGACGCTTCTGATTGCTAGTGCGTAACTTCCGCTCTTTGAGTCTCCGTTTTCTGCTTTGCAAAATTGGCTACTTATGTCACAGGACTCCTGGGAAGAGTCTGCTGGGATGAAGGGTACGGCTTTGGGTAAGTGGACGGCCCCAGGCGTATTTCCTTCCCTCTGGCTGCTTCGGAGCCCCTGGCCCCTGACCGTTTGCCCCGCGTGTTTAATGACGTCCGAGGCAGCCCTGCCTGTCCCTTCCATCGTGGGCACTCTGCCAGCCCTTGTCCTGAGCCTTGTTACCTGTGGTCCTGTGACTCCTCCCACCGCCCGCTTGCTCTGCCCATGGTGTCTCTTGGCCACTCCCCAGCTGGGCCGCATCGTCCGCGACCTCAGCTCCCTGCGGCCGCCCTGACCACCCATGTCCTCCCCAGACCCCTGTGGCTGGGGCACCCTGGGAGGGCCCGGAGCAGAGCCTCTTAGGGCAGGCAGAGGTGCAGAGCCCGGACAGGGGCCTGGCAGAGGAGAGGGCCCAGTGAAGGCGCAGGTGTCAGCACGCCAGAAAGCTGGGGTTTGTGTTGGCACAGATTGGAGTGGGAGGGCTGGGGGCAGGGTGTGGAGTTGGAGGCTATTGTGATCCTCGATCTGGGGGAACGGGGGCCGGGGGTGGTAGCAGAAGGGGTGGAGAGAGTGCACATGAGAGGCGAGGCCCATCTCGGGGGGTCAGGCCCGGGGCTCCGTGTCCAGAGGCTGCAGGGGTGGCCGGCACGGCCGCAGAGGTAGGCCTGGGGCTCAAAGCAGAGGCCGAGCTGGAGGCCGGCTGCCTGTGACGCGCGCCCAGGATGCACCTTGAGCACCGGAGGCTCAGGGGGCCGGCGAGGAGTCCACACCTGTCTTTTCACCTAAATCGAACTTCCCACCTAAACCCAAAGTACTCTCTGCTGGAATGAGCAAGTTTTCCTTCAAAGCTGATGGAATCCATCAACATAGTGAGCGGCTTGCTCTGTGCCGGGCGTGTTCTTTTGGTTTTTGTTTTTTTTTTTTAATTTACTTATTTTTTGGCTGCATTGGGTCTTCGTTGCTGCTCACTGGCTTTCTCTAGTTGCGGCGAGCAGGGCCTACTCTCTGTTGTGGTGTGCGGGCTTCTCATGGTGGCTTCTCTTGCTGCGGGGCCTGGGCTCTAGGCACACGGGCTTCAGTAGTTGTGGCACACAGGCTCAGTAGTCGTGGCTCGTGGGCTCTAGAGCGCAGGCTCAGCAGCTGTGGCGCACGGGCTTCGTTGCTCCGCGGCATGTGGGATCTTCCCGGACCAGGGCTCGAACCCACGTGTCCTGCATTGGCAGGTGGATTCTTAACCACCGCGCCACCAGGGAAGCCCCATTTTGTCTTGTTTTCAATTGTATGCTGTTTTCCTAAGCTGGCATATTTTAGGATATTAGTGATATTCAGAGCACGTAAAATCGTAGGTATGTAAGTAAGGAGTTAGAGACAATTATAATAAAAGGATGGTGTCAGATCTCAGTCTTTTTGCCCCAGGGTTCTGCTTTCAGAGGGCTTCCAGCTCAGAAAAAGGCTGTGTGCAGAGCAAGACTAGATCGAGTCTTGAAAGGTCAAGAGACATATCACGTAGGAGACGTGGTAGTCCTGTGCATCCTCGAGACACCTTGCTTTGCCTGCAGACATTAAGGCTGTGGGCTGGCGAGGAACCTCAGCCTTGCTCTGCCAGGCCCAGGTCTTCTCGGGGACAGCCACACGGGGCGGAGGGCTGAGGGGGGCCAACCAGGAGAAGCTGGCAGAGACCCAGGAGTGCGTGTGCTGGAAGCAGAGTGGTGAGCAGTCTGGGGATAACGTCCTCTGCAGAGAGACGAGGACAGTGGGGCTGGGGGCCAGGCTGGTGCGGACCCCCCATGCCCGGTGACGGGGCGGCACCGCATGCTGCTCCCTGCTGGCCCTGACTGCAGGCACACCTGTCAGTCGCAGGAGCCCAAGGGCTCTGCAGAGTAGGTGAGCTATCACATTAGCAGGCTAGGTAAGCCCGGCATCCGGGTGGCCCGGGGGGGGGATGCGATAAGTGCCCAAAGAGAGATGTTAGCAGTGTGATAAATTACGGGTTAAAAATGCATCAGACTGTCCATCGCCCTCTGCTTCAAGCTGGTTGATGCTGGATTTGCTTTTGCACATTTGTATGGAAACACACCTTTGGTGTGGCCTGTGATTTCCTAGTTGACTGACTTCAGGGCAGGCCAACTTTGGGATTTCATTATCCTTGCACAGGGAAACCTTTGCTGAGTGGGGTCAGTGCTGGAAGAGTGGCTGCTCCAGGCGTCCTGTGACACCTCCCGGGGCACCATCGGCTTCCGTGTGTTGCTGTCTGGAGGGTTGTGTGACAGTGTTCCTTCGATGGCCCAGGAATCAAGGAGCTCTGGTCTCAAACTAAATCCAGCCCCGTCACTGTCGTGATGCTGGGAGGCCAGACCCCGATTTTGGAACCCATGTGCAGTGGTTTCACGGTACTCATTCGTGAAGGTCGCGTTGAATGCAGAAGGACCAGCTGCAGGTCCACAGAATGCGAGAGCCTTGATGCTCCAAGTGGTGGTGACATCATCCTGGGGGAATTAGGAATTGAAGCTGTTCAGAACCAGCCTTTTCAAAACCAGGACCCAGTGTAGGAACACAGTATGAGTCCCGAGTGTGGAGCTGAAAAGGCTCAGAGGCTTCCTGGGTTCAGCAGGACAGGGAGCTATGGTTGATAAGTGATGTCTGCTCTGGATGCAGGAGGGATGTTTATCGTCTGACCGTTTCCTGGGTGCTTCCCAGGTGCGGGCGCAGTGCCGGGGGTCTTCTCAGGTGTTCCGTCCGTTCACTCACAGCAGCTCTGGAAGTAGGTGGTGCCGCACTTCCTGCAGGAAACTTCATGGAAAGACGTTGAGGAATCAAAAGAGGGGTCCAAAGTGGAACATAAGTGTGATTACAATTATAAACCATAATTGCAGTGGTAATTATAAATTTATAATTATCTTACAAATAATGAAGAACAAAATTTAATGTCTGTGGAGAGGGAGAACCTGGAAGGAAATGTAATGTTCCTGACAGTATCACTGGGTGGTGGGATTATGGATGGATGTGATTTTTCTTTATGCTTGTCTGTATTTTTCCATTTTTCAAAATGACCCATATTCCTTTTTCAAACTTACATAAAGTATCTGTGTGTGGGTGTGGGTGTGGGTGTTTTTTCATGTTATACTTGTGGAGATTTGGTGGCCTTTGTCCCTTCATAAATTCACCAGGAACATTAATTACTCCTCCTCCTGTGAGTCTTGGTGGCTCCCTAGGGGTAGTTCCGCACCTTTTGCTTCAGCTGGATGAAAAGGTTTGGGCAGGACCCTCACAATTGCCCCTCATTTCTTGATACTGGGCACATCTTGACCTTTTTCGAAAAGGATGAGCAAAAGATGAAAATCACCAGAAATCCAGACTTTACAGCTCCACAGAAGGGCATCCTTCTGAGGACTCGAGGAAACGTATTATCAGATAGCTTTGCTACAAGAAATTTAGAAACTTTCCAATAACTTCCAACAGGATCCAGGAAGACTTGGCTATAAAACATTCTGTAAAATAAGAATGGGCACTTACGAAGAGGGAATAAACTGAAATCTGAAAAAGCTCCAGGAGATCCAGAGCTTTTCCAGCCTGGGGGATGAGATTGTGCATACAGAGTGCAGAGCCCAGCACCTGGCACACAGGCACTCAAAATATGCCATTCTTATCATTTGTAAAATCAAATTATGTTTATGTTATAACGTACACACACACATTACCTGTTTTTTAATGTTTTAGTAACGTTGGCATATGGGGATTTAGGCTAAGTGGGGCTTTTGAAACCACCCCGTTGTGCAAATCTGCCAAAGCAGGCCCTTCTTCCCATGGACATGCGTGGGTTGCAGTGAGAGCTGCTGAACCAGCCAAGGCCCCGGGCGGCTGTCATCCTGCTGCATGCCTGCTTCCACTCGGCTGCTTTATTTCTTTGGTGGGAGCCACTCTTGTTAGCGTGTTGGAGCCGGGAAGACTTCTGGCTGGCTGGCAGCCATGGGGCGTGGAGAGGTCCTGCAGCCTTGGGCGGGCTGACAGTCCAGCACTGCTCCCGTGTCCAAATGGCTCGAGTCGTGACCTCCTGTTGGCTTTAGGTCCATTTTGGGCACAGGTGGGGCTGCTTATGTGTAGAATACCCAGAGTGGAAGACCAGGAGGTGACCTGCCTGGTAACCGAATGGCTGTGTGGAGCAGGAGCTGCAAGTGCAAGCACCCTGGTGTGTTCCCAGGTGGCCCGGCTCACGCAGCGCCGCCGTGGGCTGAACAGGGAGAGGAAGCCGAGCGCCACGTGCTGGGCAGGCACCTTGAGGGCGTCGTCATTTACACCTCTGCGAGGCAGGGATTGCTTTTCCCTTTTTACGGGTACCTACCCGAGTGACTTTCTCAGATGGCGGAGGTGGGGTCCGAACTCAGGCAGAGCTGATTTTTAAAGCTCACCCCTTTTTGGTGACTCTAGGTTTTCTCTGCAGCCTTCCTGTCAGGTCTTACAGAAGGACGTTTGTGGACCACAGCCAAGTTTTTCTGCAATGTTACTGGTCTGTGAGATAAAAATAAAGTGAATGGATTGATTTAGCACGAGTATCTTAAAGCCAGGTCCGTAGCTGTCGGTCTCCATAGAGAGAGATGTGTGGACTTGGCCCCCTGAGTGGCCCCAGGCACAATGCACTCGAAAGGACAGGGGCCCTGGCCCCTCCTTCCCACGAGGACGGAACATCAGCAGATGGAGCCAGTTGCAGCGTGAAGAATTTCCGTGAAAGTGAGGGAAAAACTCCTGGCCTCAGGAGTTCAGTGCTGGGGTGAGTGGGCCGCATGGTGTCCTGGGGGCGCAGTAAGCAGGGAGCTCATTCAGCAGGATGACTCGACCTCACTCAGCAGATAAGAATTTCTCCGCTTCTGTGTCTTGGGACAGCTAAGAGATGCAGAAGACACCTCCAGCCTAGAGACGGACATAACCAGCTGCCACTGTGTGGAGTAACCAGGGCGTGGACGTTAGCTCTGGCTGGGCAGTGGTCACCCTGGAGGCTGCAGGGTGCTTTGCACCGGGAGGGCACACAGACCAGGGGGAAGGGAGGCGGGCAGCTCCGTCCGCAGGGCACGCGGGTGCGCAGGGTGAGGTTTCAGCTCTCTAGATCTGGCCTTTCGGGCGACCTGGAAACAAGCTCGTGGTGAAGGGTACAGCTCAGAGCGCGGGGATGTGGGGAAGCTCGGTGGTCTCCGCTCGGCTTGTCTTCTGTTTCTGGGAGCGTCTTGGTATTGGGTGGGGGGCATGCGCGTCATCGAAAGGAAGCGGAAGAGGGCCTCACAGGGGCTCGCCGGCCATGCCTTACACGTGCACTCTGGGGACCCGGCCACGCTCTCCAGCGGGGAAGGCAGGAGCGGGCGGCCTGGAGGACCAGGGTCACATCGGAGCAGGAGGGAAGGGGGTGGGGGGTGGGGAGTGGGGGCCCAGGCGGGAGGAGGAGTCACACGGGTAGCGGGCGGGCAGCCCAGGCGTCCACTCTGGAGGCTCTGGGAAGGCAGCACCACGGGTTACTCATGGCCTTCAGCCCCGCTTTGTGCTCGTAAGTCCAGTAAGTCAGGGAAAGCAAAGGGCCTGCTGCACTCATCTCAGGGTTATCGACTCAGAGCAAACCTTGTGTAGGTGTCCTGCAGTCTCCCACTACTGCCCAGGGCGAGGGCCTTTGGGACGCCACCTGACTGCACATCTGGACGTGGCCTTATCTTCCCCTTATCATGTGGTCCCACAGTGGCCCAGCGTGCAGGTTCAAAACTTACAGCTCTGTGACCCCAGGAGGGCTGCTTAGCCTCTCGGGGCCCCACTTTTCTCATCTGTAAAATGGGGAATCTAGTGGTGCCCACATCAGGGTTGTTGTGAGCCCTGAGTGAGCTAGCACCCAGCACACTTAGACCAGTATCTGGCCAAAGTAAATACCAGCTGTCAGCACTGGCTGTTACATAACGCCTGACTGCGCTCCGCGTCCTGCTGGGTTATTTTCCATAAATTCTCTCAATCATTCCTCACAAGGCCCGGGAGATAGGCATTATCGATCTGTTTTACAAACGAGAGGTCTATTTCTAGTTCCCTCTGTGAAGTTTTAGACCCCCTTCACTGGCTCTGTTCTATTTCTGTCCCCGCTGCACACTTTTCACGCTGTGGGAGCCCTGCCAGGGAGGAGGAACCAAGTCCTCCGGCAGCTGGGTTTGGACTCTGCAGAGCCCGGCATGCTCCCGCTCTCGTTATGGGGAAGGGGTCCAAGCCAGCCTCACAGTCCCACCCGCAGGCCTGGTGACACATGCGCTGGGGTTTTTTGTTTGTTTGTTTTTTTAAGGCTGCGTTGGGTCCTCGTTGCTGCGCGCGGGCTTTCTCTGGTTGAGTTGCGGTGAGCGGGGGCTACTCTTCACTGCAGTGCACTGGTTTCTCGCTGGGGTGCCTTCTCTTGTTGTGGAGCACGGGCTCTAGGCACACGGGCTTCAGTAGTTGTGGTGCACGGGCTCAGTTGCTCCGCGGCTTGTGGGATCCTCCCGGACCGGGGCACGAACCCGTGTCCCCTGCATTGGCAGGCGGATTCTCAACCACTGTGCCACCAGGGAAGCCCCAGGGGAATTTTTTTACGTCATAGAACTTGGCAGTAACGAGCGTGGTGGATGTGGATGCTGCTGTGTCCATCTAGTTTTCTGAGCGGGACGTCTTGGAAAATAAGCAAGTACAGCCCCTGAAGAGGCAGGAGGATCCCCTCGCGCCCCCTGCATTGGGGGACGTTATGAGGGTCAGTGGGGCTGGTGCCCACAAAGCCTGCCGCTTCCTGGGTCAGGTGACCCCACCTGAGCTGCTGCCTGCTGGTGCAAACATCTCCTGTGTCCCTCCGACCAAAAATCTCCTCCAGGAAATCCTTGGGTTTGTTTTTTGTTTTTTCTTCCTAATAAAATAAAATAATAAAACGAGCAGAACATCTCTTCAGCTGGGCAGTCAGTTCTTCCTTTGATGAGTCAGCATGTCTGGGAAAAGGGTGAGCAGGAAGGAGGCTGACGTTTTCTCCTTCAGCCAGGCCAGGCTGAGTGTTTTACGTTGGTCCCCTTAGTTCTCCCGACGGCCGTGTGCCCACACTGCAGGTGTGCAGACGGAGGTGGGAGCAGGTCTCAGCCGAGGCCAAAGTCCTGTGGGAAATAGGTGGGGATGAGTTCTTTGCACCCCAGCACCGGTCTCTGTCTTCGAAGCACATGAGGCTGCTGGCCCGTTTCCCGCCCACCCTTCCAGGGGCCCCTGCACAGTGTGGGTCCATGAATGGGCTCGCTATCCAGCGGGTGAGTGAGGCAGAGCCCATGACAGGGGCTGCAGAGCCCCTCAGCGTATTTTCACATACCTTCTCTCACCTCGTCTCCAACCCCATCGAGGAGGCGCCAGTGCCCCCGTTTCACAGGTGGAGAAACCGAGGCCCACAGAGGTGCAGGAGCCAGCTCACGGGGGCTGCAGCGTGAACCGGCCTCCAGGCTGCAAGTAGGACCCCCTGTGCCGTCGGAGAAACATCCTCACCGAGGACAGTGCCAGGCAGGACCCAGAGCCTTCCACACCTGTTTTCTTGTTTACCTTGCGATTCCTCTGTGGTCAGTGGTTTTAGGATTGTCCCCCTTTTACAGCTGAGAGAACTGAGCCCCAGAGAGGTCAGTCACTTAAACAATGAACAAGCGGAGGAATAAAGCGAATCAGTTATTTGATGGAGGGCGAGTTCCGCTTTGTCAAACCGAGGCACAGGTAAACCGGCCCTGGCTTGTAAATGCCGAGGAGCTCCGCAGCGTGTTCATCTCAGGGGCGGCATGTGCTTTGCTGGGAGCTGCCCCACCTCCCAGGGCTGGATGCCAGGCAGGCCATCTGCTCCCGGGGCCGGGCCTGACAGTCGCCCTCTCCCGGAATGGGAGCGACTGGCTCCCGACTGGCTGCAGCCGGCGAAGAAGTTCCAGGAAGAAGATCCTCGCCAGCGTCTTCTGGAGCCTCGTTCCTGCCGCTGCGGGTATTGCCTTGTCTGCATAAACAGCCTCGCTGGTGTTCCGCTGCCGTCCTTTGTCGGGGATGCAAACACGAGGGGAGGAAGGAGGGAGGGGATCGCCTTCCCTGGCACCTGCTGGGGGCCTGGCCACGCGGGTTCCTCAGCAGACGTCGTCCCCTGCCTCCCTGCTCTGTTGTCCACAGCAGCTCCGGGGGCTTCAGTCAGATGGGGTCACTGCCCTGCTCGGTCCCACCCTCTGCATGCAGAACCCCCAGCTCTTCGCAGCAGCGTCCACATGGGAGGCCTTCTCTCTGGGCCTGGGGCGGGCAGGACCCTGCAAAGGACAGCTCTCATTCCCACCACGCCTGTCTCTTTCTCGGCCTGCCTTCCCGGCCGCTCCCTCCAGGGCCGATCAGGCTCCCTGCAGCCCCCCTGTGTGTTCACGGTGCTTCTCACAACACACGCTGACGTGTGTGTTCCCTGCTGAGGCCTGTCTTTCCCACTGGACTGTCAGCTGTGTGAGGGCAGGGGCAGTGCTGTTCGTCCGTCTCTTGTCCCTGGGGCCTGGCACGTGGTAAGCCTTGAGTCCGTATTTCTGGGTGATCTCAGTCAAAGGACTGCCGTTGCTGCCATCCTGTGAGTGGCTAGGGGCCTTGCCCGGGGTCACGAGAGGCAATGCCGGGAATCAAACCAAGTTGTCTTGGCTTCAGACGTTGCTCCCTGTTCACAGCCTTGAGTGAGGCTGGTGTTTATTTACTTGGCATGCTGGTTCCACAGTGCTGTTTTCCAGAGCTGAAATGTAATCACGGGGTCTCGTGAAACCCCAAAGGAGCAATGCCAGGTGACGGCCAGCATGCAGTGGTGAATGTGCTGGGGGGGTTCCCTTTTCCCCAGAGACACAGCGTAAACACGCAGCTCGGGAAATGGCTGGATGTTCCCGTGGCAGCGAGGTGGGGACCTGGGAGGGGCTGGGGCCCGGCCTCAGGTTTAGATCGCAGGACGGGACGGTGAGCAGGGGCTCCACCTACAGCAGGCCTGGGGGTGGGGGAGGCAGGAAGGTCTGCGGGGGGAGGGGGCTGTCCCGACGGGTGGGTGGGGCGAGGCAGAGGGACACCCCGGGCATGAGGTCTGAGCCTGTGGGATGCGGTGGGCAGAGGGATCCAGGCTCCAGGGGTCTTGCAGCCTGTCAGTACATCCTTCCTAAGCTCCTGTGTGTGCCAGCATCTTCCTCAGCTGAGAACTCGGCCGTAAATGAGCTAAATGAGACCTCTGCTCTGGAGAGTACGTGCCGGTCAGGGGTCGGGGAGGCAAAGCAAAGCGTGGCCGTGGACCAGTACTTCAGACGGTGCCGCGTGCTGAAGGGACCCTTCACCTGAGGTGGTCAGAAAAGGCCTGAGACCCGAGCGACAGTCCAAGCACAGTCAGAAAAGAGGGGTACCCAGAGAGGCCTCGGTTGGCGCAGGGGTTCCGTGCCGGCGCCCACCTGCCCGGCTCTCGGGAGTCGACTGTGTACACCTCTCCCCAGCACCGTGTCCGGTGGTGTCACGTTAATAACTTGAAATCCGCTGTGCTGAGAGCATTTACACCGTGGAAACTGGCAAACACTACAAATGAGGACCACTCCCTACGGTTATTAAACATTTAGCAGTGCACCCCGATCTGCTTATCTGAGCGCTAGGAAGAAGGGTAGCCCTCGGCCGAGGGGAGAAGGGAGATGAGGGCGTGACCACGGGGCCTGTAGCTTCTCTCTGACGCAGCGGGAAGTCTCATGTGACTGGATCTTCACTTTGCTAGACGCATTCTACAAAATAAAGGCTCAGGTCCAGGGAGCAGGGAAGTGTGGGGAGCAGGAGGGCAGACTGATGTTTCAGAATTGGGGTCCAGGTGAGAGCTGAAACTAGCAACTAAGGGGAACCCACTTAATGGCAGCAGCAGCTTAGGACCAGTCGAGGCCAGTGCCGGAGGGCGTGTCTGTGGAGAAGCCTGGCCTGGGTCTGGGGGAGGCGAGCGTGCAGGTGCTGCCCATCTGTGCGGGGTGTGTGTGTGGGTGGGTGGGGGGGGGGGGGGGGGGGGGGCAGAGACCTCTGCTGCCCGCAGTGGATGGCCACGTCGGTCTGCTTGTTTCCAAAGGGGTGGCGGCAGCATGCCTCAGAAGCCTCTACAGCGATCCAGATAAGCCTGTGGTTTACCCAGCATGTCCCTCTGGGAGATAAGTGGCTCCAAAAGTCTCCATGCCAGAAGGGCTGCTTTCTCGCCACTGGGGATCCCACGTGGCGTCTGAGCAGCATCGTTGGCCGCACTGCACGTGGTGAGAGGTGCTTCTCTGCCTCGGCCACACAGCGGAACCTCTGGGGCACTCTCCCACCCAGACCAGTTAACCAGAGCAGCTTCCGGGGGTGGGACACAGCCTTGGCACTTTGGAAAGCTCTGCAGGTGATTTCAGGTGTGGCCCAAGTTGAGAACCACTGGGGGAGAAGTTGTTCCTGTACAGCGAGAGCACCCGTTCTCCCACACGTTGTGTCCAGGCTGGGTTCTGTTAACAGTTCCAGGCATGGTGGCAGTGATGCCGTGTGCCACTCCTGTGGATGCAGACTGAGACCCTGAAGTCCTCCTCCACCCAGTGGGTCCTGACCGCAGGGAGAGGCTGGCTGTCACGTGACCCGGCTTGTCTGTCCACGTTAGCTGTGGGCTGAATTAATCCAGCAGCTGCCACGTTCCCCAAGGATATTAAAGTGCTTGAGCTGCCCCTTCTGGGAGCACAGCCCCTTGTGCCGATGGCAGGTGATGGCTCTTTAGAGGTTCCAGCCATGCTTCTGGGTAGCTGAGGGACATCCCGTCAGCCGACCCCGGAAGTGTCAGGTGGGCAGGTGTAATCTGCCCACATTGACGTCTGATCAAGCAGAGGTGGCTGGACATTCCGTGGAGCAGTGAAGAGGGTGTGAGATGTCTGTTGTATTTTAGGAAAAGGGCAGGGAGAACAGATGCAGAAGGAAACTGAGGTTAGTGCTGGGGCTTTGTGTGCCGCTCAGGGAATAAAATGCGGGGTGCAGAGGGGAGCTGCAGAGAGAACCCAGGAGTCTGCTCGCTCACCACATATGTGCCGGTGCCACTAGGCTGGGGCAGCTCTGGGATTCTGCCAGCAGCAAGGTGGACAAGGCTTCTGGCCTCTTGAGCTGACCTCGAAGTGGAGGAGAGAGCCAGGAACCAAGCGAGCAAGTGAATAGCAAAGCAGTGGCAAACTGTGACGTGCAGTGTGGGCCCAGTGTAAACAAGGGCAAACTGTGAGGTGCAATGAGGGCCCAGTGTAAACAAGGGCAAACTGTGACGTGCAGTGTGGGCCCAGTGTAAACAAGGGCAAACTGTGAGGTGCCATGAGGGCCCAGTGCAAACAAGGACAAACTGTGAGGTGCCATGAGGGCCCAGTGCAAACAAGGACAAACTGTGAGGTGCCATGAGGGCCCAGTGTAAACAAGGACAAACTGTGACGTGCAGTGAGGGCCCAGTGTAAACAAGG
>NW_021703780.1:101385542-101466828 GCF_005190385.1 Monodon monoceros
AACAAGGACAAACTGTGACGTGCAGTGAGGGCCCAGTGTAAACAAGGGCAAACTGTGAGGTGCAATGAGGGCCCAGTGCAAACAAGGGCAAACTGTGAGGTGCAGTGCGGGCCCAGTGCAAACAAGGGCAAACTGTGAGGTGCAGTGAGGGCCCAGTGTAAACAAGGGCAAACTGTGACGTGCAGTGAGGGCCCAGTGTAAACAAGGGCAAACCGTGACGTGCAGTGAGGGCCCAGTGCAAACAAGGACAAACCGTGACGTGTAGTGAGGGCCCAGTGTAAACAAGGGCAAAGTGTGATGTGTAGTGAGGGCCCAGTACAGGTCAGAAAGGCCAGAGGCACAGAGGCCGCTCCAGGAGACGTCTTCCATGAGTCCCAGGCACGAGGAGCAGTCATGGGAGGTCTGGGGGCGGGTCCTCCGGGGAGACGCGCCAAAGACCCTGAGGTGGGAAGAGCTGGTGCTGCTGAAGAATGGCCGGAAGCTCCTCGTGAGGACGGCGGTGAGCGGGAAGGGGCCGAGGAGTGGTGAGACGGGAAGGGACAGGACGACCTGTACTCTGGGCCTGCTGGTTGCCCGCTGGAGACCTGAAAGCCGGGTGGTGACGTGCTCTGCTCTACATTTTACCCACTTGCTGTGTGACCTCTCTGGTTTTCACTGTCAGCTGTAAAGAAGGTAAAGGTAGATGATTATGAGCGTTAGAAACCTGTATGTGGACTTAGCGGAGGAACTGTCACATGGTAAATGCTCCGTGAAAGGGCAGCTGCTGTCCTCCCCCTCCTGCCCCTCTCCCTCCCCCCTCCTCTTTATGGGCGTGGCTCACAGGAGTTCCTCCCTTGCCTGAAGGGGACTGTAGCCTCCCTGGGCCGCATGCTGAGCACTAGACTGGGCAGTTGTATATTCAAGAATCTGAGTGCCCTCCTGTAACCCTCCACTGCTGGGTCACTCTGGACTGCACAGATCTTGGGTGCGAGATACCGTGTTTATTTCAGAACGTCACAGCCTCTTTCTTCCTTCCTTCCTTCATTCATTCATTCAAACCGCATTTGCAGAGTGCCAGCTGTAGCTCAAAACTGTGCCAGCCACAAAGAGGCAGCGAGAGAGAGAGAGAGAGAGAGAGCGAGAGAGCGAGAGAGAGAGCGAGAGAGAGAGAGAGAGAGAGAGAGAGAGAGAGAGAGAGAGAGAGAGACCTCAAGAAGGTTACAGCCAGCGGGGAGGGCAGCAAGCTGCTTGGCCCCTACTGGGCAGAGGGTTTGGAGCCCAGAGGAAGCTGTGGAATCTCCCTCAGAGGAGGGGCCCTGAGTGGGGCCTGGAAGGGAGGGAGGAGGGAGCCAGGTGGGCAAAGGGGGGAAGAGAAGAAAAGGTGCATACAGAGCACAAACTCCAGCAGCTGAGGGCAAGCACGTGCGAATGGAGTTATCTGCACGACAGTGGGAAGAACTGTCTGTCGGCACAAGTGACAGAAAACCCAGTGCCTGCACGGCACAGCCAGGAGCAGGGCTGGGAACGTGCTGGCTTCAGGTCTGGCTGGATTCAGGGCCCAGACAACACCGTTAGGACTGGGTTCCCCCTACGTGCCTCTCCTCTCTTGGGTTGACCTGTCCTCTAGGGTAGGCTCCTCCTGGACCCATTCGCTTGGCTGGAGCCACTTGAGCCAGTGACTGCGGCTGCGACCCTGGTGCCCGGATTGGCTCAGGTCTGGCCCCTTGGGTGGGGCCGATGGAGGACCTGCCATACGCCAGCACCTGCAGAAGTGAGCTCCCGGGACTCCCTCAGCCCCCGGCTGGAGACACTGTTGTGGTGACTGTTCTATAGGAACCGGCTCCGTTCTGGGTGACCGTGAAGCCCATGTTTTAACAGCGTGCCCTCTCACTTAGACCCGTGATTTAGTGTTCGACTCTCCACTGATGTTGCGGGAGCCCTGCCCCGCCCTGGACACTGCCTCCATGGCCTGCGCCTTCCTAACAGCCGTTTCTCATCCCTGCAGGGCCCTGGTCTTTGTGTCCCACGGAGCGGGGGAGCACTGTGGCCGCTACGACGAGCTGGCTCGGATGCTGGTGGGGCTGGAGCTGCTGGTGTTCGCCCACGACCATGGTGAGTAGCCCGGGGCTGAGCCCCCGCTCCGGGGCGCCCGCTTCCAGTCCTCCCTCCTCCTCAGTTTTCCACTTCTGATTCATGCACTGAAACTGGGAAAAGACGTTCTCCACGGGATGTTTGTAAGTAAAAAATGTGCAGTTATGTAAACCAAAAATGTGTCTGACCAGCAGTTTCTGTTGAGTCTGGGATTGAATGCAGGCTGATTAGAAACCTCCACTGAAAAGCCCCAAAGTCGGGATGTGTTTGTGTAAGAACTTGCCGCAGGCCAAGTCACCCTCTCTCACGTTTATAAAGCGCTCTCTGCACAGAACGGGCCCTGGTTTCCCCCACAGGACTTCAGACAATGCCATGCTCTCAGTGCAAGTGCCGTACACAGCCCAGTGCGGCCTCAGGATGCTTCCAAAGCATTCAGACCAGGAGAACATTAAGGGTCTCAAGGGCCGTGTGGTCATGAGAAAACCCCGAACACGGGCCCATTCACAGGCACATACAGATGCACGCACACATGTACACACACGTCCCCAGGCCGAGTCTCTGATTCTTCATCAGTAGCAAAATCCATAGGAACCATCAGAATTTGTTGCCTAAATCAGTGTGTAGTTCCTTAATCGTTTGGGTGACCTTCTCTGTGGCTGGGAAGGCTCTCAGTTGAGATCTTTCTTTGTCTAACAGTCTTAAGAATGAAGAGTTCCTTGTGACGGACCATAGTGATTTCTGCACTGCTTCAATGTAGAAGTCTATCATCCTGGCCTAGATCCAGAAACCGTTGCTTCCGTTTTATCTGATAGGGAAATAATTAAGTGAAAAGGGGTAGGGGAGAAGTGACAGGCCTGGGAGTCCTTGTGACAGGAGGGAAGGCTTGCCTGGGGCGTTTTGTATATAAGGAACTGCAGTTTGGTCTACCAAGAGCCCTTTTTCAGCCAGATATGTGCAAGGGTCCTCATAACTGAGAATATTGACTAAATTCTTTCTTACTATGGTCATAATGTTCTGTAGTGCTTTGCAAATAGTCCCAGTGATATTTGTGAGACTGTTTGAGAGAGAATATTCGAGGATTATCCTGATTTTCACTGTGGGACTGTCATTATTTACTTTGACACCTTCTACACTGTAAGGCCCATGATAGGAATGACTTTTTTCCTATCGCATTTGTCTCTGTTAACGTTTGTTGAAGTGAGCTGAACAACATGGGGGCATTCTGAAAGAAAAGAATGTTTGTACTATGCAAACACGAAACACCTCCAACGGAATTTTAAGTTACCTGCTTTTAACCTTGAGGTCAACTACCCTCTTATCGGCTGCCTTTGGCCAAATCTGTGGGGGGGAGTAACTGTCGTGCCTTATTTATGTTGTCTGGCCGTAGAAGTTTGAAAAGCAATTTGAAAAGCCTTCTTTTTTAGAGTAAAGAGAGAAAAGAAACAGCCTGCCTTTTGATGTTTCCAAATTACCATCCAGATCTGAGGCCTGGCTCTCTGTGACATTCTGAATATAGCTCAAAGCTGGTTGTTTGCGTTCACCTGTTTTAAGTTCCTTGATTGATCAGTTTCTTCCAACGACTCACGGGAAATCTCCTGGCAAGTGCCTGTGGGAGGTGTTTTATTCAAGAAATGAACCCAGTGTGACTTTGGTTGTCTAGAGATGAGTGTGGCTGTGGCTTCCTTAGTGGGAGAAAGCGGGTGCTGGGCTGCCTTTGTGGGGTCTTGTGCCGGCTGGGGAAGCAGACACTGGTGGTTACGCCCTGTGCCTGGTGGCTTCTCGCAGAGGTGTGGAGGGGAGCGGGGGACGTGGAGGGGCTTGAGCCCAGGCCTGCTGGTTCTGCAGCCCAGCCTCCCTTTATCACACCGCACATGACTTGGTGTTCACACAGGCATGAAGCCTACAGAGAGGTGCTTCATTCTTTCCCGCATAGCTTTTAAATTTACATAAAACCTCTGTGGGGAAAAGGTCAGGGCATTTATGGGGCCAATTGGAGGGATACAAAGATTAAAAACATAGAGCAAAAACACCTCTCAAGGCCCCAGGGCCTCGCCAGTGCCAGGCTGGCCTAAACCTCCCCATTTCCAGTCCTGCTGTCGGTTGTCATCTGCACTCCTGTGCTTCCGGGGGGACCTGCCCCCCAGATGACAGAAGGGCCGCGACGCAGACACACCTGGGGCCAGGTGTCTACTGGACTGCAATTCCAGCCGTGGGCCTTAGACGCCTAACCATTCCGAGCCTTAGTTTTTTCATCTACCAAACGGGCCAGGCAGTGCAGTGATAGAATAAAATAAGGCATACGGGGGCCCAGTACCCCTGGTGGTACCTCTTCCCCTTCACTCTGCCAGCTCCTAGACCCCCTCCAGCCCCAGCGGGGGACACCGAGGCTGGGAGCCAGGGTGCCGGGTTCTTGGGTCCCCTGCCCGGCTGCAGAGGCTGCGGTGAAGATCGGCTGAAGGATAGATGGAAAGTGCTTCACAAAGTAAACAGATACCAAGGGCGGTTTCGTGGCTGGTTTCTATAACACAATTTGTAGAAACACGGGTTTCTACAAATCCTATGCTAACTTGATTTTAAGTTAAATCTCCTTGCTCAGCTGTGCTCCAGTAAGAAACCTGGAGACGCTGGGTTGGGTGGTCTGGCTGGCCGCCTGGTGTGCACAGCAAGGTGCTCAATTAGCATCCCGCTTACCTTTGTTTTCTTTTTTTTTTTTTTTTTCTCGGTACGCGGGCCTCTCTCTGTTGTGGCCTCTCCCGTTGCGGAACACAGGCTCCGGACGCACAGGCTCAGCGGCCATGGCTCACGGGCCCAGCCGCTCTGCGGCATGTGGGATCTTCCCGGACCGGGGCACGAACCCGCGTCCCCTGCATCGGCAGGCGGACTCTCAACCACTGTGCCACCAGGGAAGCCCCTTTGTTTTCTATTTGACCTTAGAATTTTACAGGATGGCCTCCTGGGCCTGCAGGGCTTTGCCAGAAATGAGAATTATATTCCTGCCCTTCACTGAGTGCCACCTGCATGCCAGGCTCTGACCAAGGCCCTTTTCGTGCATTATTTCCTACCCCTCATAACAGTTAGTCAGAGGTGAGGGTCTGAGGCTCTCCTTGTCCACCAGAGCACACGTACCGGTTGGGGGCTGTTTGATTGCATCAGACCCCTGACCTCGCTAGCTTAACAAACAAAGGTTTATTTTTCTCCCGTGACATGAGAAGGCCGAGGCGGCTTCGGGACACCGCTGTGCCATCCACGCCCAAGGCTCCCTCTGTAGCTTTGCTCAGCTGTTCTCATTGCATGGCTTTCATGCCCACGGGTACCGGCTCCAGCTCCCGGGCTCAGCAGGAGGCAGTACAGAGCTCCCCGTCGTGTTGCAGCTACACCGCAGGTTCCAGGACAGCATCACACGGCCAAGCCCAGCTGCAAGGGAGGCAAGAGATCTAACTTGTTTGCTGCGTGTTTGCTGGTTCGGACAAAACAGGGCCTGGTTGCTAAGAAAGGCACCCAGGATGGACGCTAAAGCACCGTCTCCTCTGACAGCTGTGCTTCCAGGCGTGTTCTTTGAGAGAGCGTTTCTCATCCGTTTCTGCTTTATATATTTTCTGAGCTATGTTTAGCTCACCGTGTCACCTTTCTGTGTGCTTTCAGAAGGTTTAGATGTGAAGGTTAGTATTAGGATCATCAGTATGTAGCGGTGAAGGTTGCTAATCGTGCATTAACCTTGGGTCAGGTCCTGTACAAGGAGCAGTGCACGGACACAGGCACTGGCATCCTGATGGCCGAGGGACCTGTCCCCCCAGCCCCCTTAAGCAGCCCCGTGAAGCGCTCAGCTTTGTCCTAGTACTTTTACCCTGAGGGGTACCTCTTCCTTTGGTTGGAGGCAACGGAAACTGACTTACGCTGTCGTGTGCTCGCTTCTCCCTCAGCCCCACAGCCTTCTCCTTGCTGTGCAGCCCAGGCCTGAGCAGAGAGTAGAGGCATCACCAGTGTTTGCTGAGTGAACGAAGGAGTGTATGACCCGGAATAGATCAGACCAGAGATGCTATGAATATCAGCAAACACTCACATGAAAGCGTCAGCGTCAGCAGGGTGGAGAGGACCCAGCAGAGGGACCAGGACTCGGTCTGGTGGCTAAGGCTGGGGCGGGGGTGCTGTCGACTGGAGCTGGGGCAGAGGAGCCTCGAGGCCTATAACTCAGGTGCTCGAGGCAGGCTCGGCCACCCAGCGGCACACGGCTTCCCAAAGCCTGGCAGGTTGGCGAGGTTCTGGGTCTTGTCGGCTGAGTAGAGGAGCCTGAGGGGAGAAGAAAGGGTGTAGAGGGGCCCATAGCTGAGAGCCATGGTCCTCTCCGGGGATGCCCCTGAAACACTGCGGTGGGGGTCTTGAAAAATACTGATGCTGGGGCCCCTCACTCCACAGAGACTCTGATCTCTCGGGACTTTGGTGTGGCCGTGGTGTCAAGACCTTTGAAATCCCCCAGGTGAGTCTAACGAGTAGCTGAGGTTGAGAACCACCGTTCCAGGCAGAGGAGGCCGTATGGTACTGGCAAAACTCAGATGCATGGGATCACATGCTTACGTCCTGTTCAGATGGGACTCCCGGCCCGAGGGTTTAGCTAGATCCTGGAGTCTAGCCCCAGGAACGGAGGGGGAGCCAGCCCCTGGCCTGCAAAGCTCAGGGCTCTGTGGTGAGACCCTGTGGACGCTCGGGAAGGACGCTAAGCAGGGAGTAACCCCCCGGCGAGATGGGATCCAGGGCAGGGCCAGCGAGGGAAGGGGCGGCAGGCAGAGTTGGGGGAGCTTCCGCGAGGTCTGAGCAGGTGGAGAACCAGGGGTGGGAGTTTCTGTGCTGTTCTAAATACAGCACTGAGGAAGCCCGGCCTCTGGTTCACGCCGTCCCTGGTCACCAGCTGCTCATGGTGACTCACTGGAAACCCCTTGGAGCAGTGGCATGAGCAGGGGAGAGGGGCCGGAGAGGCGGGCAGCCCCCAGTCCCACCTGCCGCTGGGGCAGGAGTGTTGGGAGGACTTGGGCGGCGGGAGCCCTTCCGTCTCCAGCACAGCGGCTCCAGGCCCTTCCCAGGAGCAGCCTCCTGACTCTGCACCGTGGTGCATTCAGAGCTCCATTGGTGGGGCCCGGGCTGCCCCTCTTTATTTACGGCGTATAAAGGAACCGTTCCTAGCTGACTGACAGCGAGTTAATATCTGCAGATACGTGAGGGAAGGCGTTAAAGGCAGTTTGTACGTGTCTTATTTGTTTTTTAACTTTTTAGAAAAACTCAGACAGGGCTGGGGTGTATGTGAGAAGAGGAAGCTCTGGGGGAGTGTCTGCGGGCGGCAGTTAAGCCTGACTCTCTTTGGTGGGAGCCCTGCCCAGTCAGAAGAAGAGTATTCAGGAAATTCAGGGGAGAAGCAGCTACCTGTGTGTTTTCCACACAGGGCGAGTTTTGAGTCAAGGCCCCTTGCGGGATCTAGTCTATAATTGCTGTCAGTTACACTCATATGTTCTGTTTCCAGCGTTTGAAAACTGTGTACGTTTTCTTGCTGTAGTAAACATGAGAGTGAAGTGGACGCCTGGAGAGTGCACGGGACCCCACCCGCGGTGGGTGCAGGCGTCAGACGCAGAAGGCAGGCCCCGGCCGCCTCCGGGTCCCTTCCAGGCCTTCGTGGTCCCTCCTCCTTGCCCTTCTGTATTCACGTTACACATCCCCAGACCTGCCAGCTTGGATATCCGTCTCTGACGTGGGATTGTTTGGGATTGACCCTTTCTTGCGTAAAGCGAAAACCTCCACGAGCCTCCGTTTGCTCATCTGTAAAATGAAGGTGATGATGACGATAATACCAACAACAGTGAAGTTACCTGTGGCTGAGACAAAGTGAGAGAGATGGGGTTCACACCTGGGGGAAGCCAGGGTCCCGGGAAGGCTGGTGGAAACCCCGACAGCTGGGCCCACCCCCAGATTTTCAGCTTCAATTGGGCAGGTTCCAAGAAGTGGGCCAGCGTCACCACAGGTGTTTCTTGGGTAGAATTTACTTTAAATAAGGTGCAGCGTCGGGAATTCCCTGGCGGTCCAGTGGTTAGGACTCCGCGCTTCCACTGCGTGGTTGGGGAACTAAGATCCTGCATGCCATGTGGTGCGGCCAAAAAAAAAAAAGTGCAGCGTCAGTGTCGTTAAACTTGGAAGTGGAATATCCGCAGTCAGCAGACTGGGCATCTCCTGCAGCAGACACAGCCCGGGGACCTCCCTTATGCAGTCCGTGCTGGGCGTGGGCTGCAGAAATGACACAGACCCGGGTACCTACCTCCAGAGCCTCCCAGGGCAGGGAAGGCGGCAGGCACCCTGGGCCTCTGGTGGAAGTGTCCCTGGGGGTAAAGGGGGACGGGTCTTCCCTGCAGGGTGAGCACACGACTCCGGTGACCTTGGACAGGGCACTAAGCCTCCCCGAGCCTCCGTTTCCCCACCTGTGACTGAGTCAGAGCATCTGCCTGGTGAGGAAACATGATGTGGTAGCTGCCGGGCGCGTATCAATATCAGTAGATATCGGCGCTGCCCCCCGCCCACCCCCAGACACCTGCTCTCTGCGTCCCCAGACGCAGCCTTCAAGGAGAGGACCTCGTCCCTCTCCCCGCAGACTAGGGGCGTGCTTCCCATCTCCTCTGAAGCAAGGGGCTCACACTCCCCATTTTATTTAAGCCGAACTCCATGTCACCCTCGACGGGACCTCTATAGGGATGTCCCTGTCACCGAGCACCCTCTTTATCACCATCTGGGGGCTTCCGTTTATCATGTCCGTTCTTTACCCACTACTGATTCCATTTTTAAAGGCATTTAGGGGACGTCCCTGGCGGCCCAGCGGTTAAGGCTTCGCATTCCAGTGCCGCGAGTGCGGGTTCGATCCCTGTTCAGGGAGCTAAGATCCCACATGCCTCACGGCCAAAACACCAAAACAAGGTAGAAGCAATATTGTAATAAATTCAATAAGGCCTTTAAAAATGGTCCACATCAAAAAAAATCTTAAAAAAACAATGAATAAAAATAAAGACATTTAGACAGTGATTGCTAGGGAAGGTGCCCTGATCTATTCACATGTGAAGCAGGTGACAAAAACACGCAGCCCTTTTGAGGGTTAGAGGCAAGTTTTGGTCTGAATCCTGCATCAGGCTCAGCGTGAGGGGCTTTGAGAGCCACATGGATGCTTCTGGAAGCCCAGTGCCGTCTTTTCTCGTCTCAGGGCAGGAAGTACCTGGTGACTTGTCTCCCTGTTACCTTTCTAAAGGAATTTCCTCCAAGGGAGTGTTTGTTCACTCAAAACTACTCACCTGGCCCCGAGGTGGAAATATTTGAGGCTTTCTGGTAAGGAGAAAACAGTCTCCACTCTCCGCCTCTGGAGGAAGCAGCTTCTGGAGTGTTCAGGTGTGTCACGTGTTGGAGGAGGACAGTCGAATTACCTACATGTGGTGCTGTGCTAAAAAGGAAAAGTGGATAATTCTAGGGAAGGGAGTTCTTCTCGGCACCACGGATGCTCTGTCCACAGGTCAGGAACTGAGAGAAGATGGACCTCATTTTAACGTATATGTAGGTTATATTTGAAAGTAGAGCAGAACATATACCTTGGTATCTGGAAGACTCGAGTTCAAGTCAGTTCAAGCACTTACTTGCTGTGTGGCTCTGGACACGTTACCCAGGCTCCCTGAGCCTCAGTGTTCTTATCTACAGCAAGGGGAGGGTCAGAGTCTCTACCTACCCCTAGGGTCTGCGAAGGGGCCGAGCGAGGCAGTGCACGTAGAGGGCCTGGCCCCTTGTGGGGACTGGACACCTGACACCCACACAGGCCCCACCCCCTCCAAGCGCAGGCCACTAGGGTAAGGGAAACAGGGAAGAGCGAGACGGCCAGGGCGGGGGGACGGTCCCTGCAGAAGTGGCTCCAGGTGAGCTGAGACTTGAATGACAGCTGGGACTCCATCCAGGCAGAGGTGCAGAGGCACAGAGGCCCGGGCAGGACGCAGGCACGGGCTTCCCTGTCACGAGCTAGGCACCACGAGTCAGAGGCGTGTCCTCCTGCATTAAAGGTGAGCATCCCAAGCTTTGGGGAGGCAGAGGCCAGGTCACGTAGTAGGAAGGGCATGCGGGTTCCCTGCACCATCCAGGATGCGGACGGTTGAGAAGAGAAGCCATGATCGGGCTGGGTGACCAAAGCCTGGGGCTTGGGGACCATCAGCTGCTCGGGAGGAAGGGAACCTGCTGCTGCCAGAGCCTCACAGACGGCCTGGACCAGGGTGCCGAGCAGGGCTTGGCTGCTTCAAACGGATCAGCTCCTGGGTCTCTACAACCACCGTCAAGCAGCTTGGTGCTGCCCACGTGGCCAAGGGATTTTGGAGGCCTGGGTAGCGTCGGCCACCTCCTAACGCACTGCTTTGTGTGGGCGCTGGACCAGCGTGTGCCCACGGCTGCAGCCTACCCGGCGGCCCGGCCACCTCCAGCACCAGCTGCGGGCCTGCCACTGCCCACCCTCCCGCCGGGTGTCCCTGCCCCGGGTCCCCTCAGTGCTCCTGCAGCACCTTCCAGCAGAGGAAGGTTCTTCTCCACGGTGCCTTTTCGGCTGTCTGTCCACGCGTTGGCCTCTTAGCTCCTCCAGCTTTGGAGGCAGGACTTTTTCTCCTGGTCACTCCCTGAGGGGAGGTGTCATGAATGGGAAATAAGGAAGCTGAGTGGCTCTCTGAGGTCACTGCCTTCCTCTCTCCAGTCGGGGCCCATCCTTGGGGGGAGCGAGATGGGGAGAGACGGGGTCGGGGGAAGGAGGATGCTGGAGGAGACCCCACGGAGGGCAGGGTCATTGGCACAGAGGTCAGAGCAGAGCAGGAAATGGACACCAGCCCGGGCCTGCACCGGGTCAGCAGCAGGACATGTCCAGGGCCCTTGTGCTTGGACAGCAGAGGTCCCCGCCTGGTTTGGGCCGGAAGGAGGGGGCCTCGTGGCCTTCAGTGTCCAGAGCCTCCCATTCCGGGCTGAGTCAGAGCTGTCCTTGACCCTTCAGAGCCTACAGCTGTGGACGGGCTGCTGGCCAGGTGGCTCAGGAGGGTGGTGCCTTTAGCTGTCAATTTATGACACCCTTGGTCACGGGCGTCTTAAAAATGAGCTTTGGAGATGTGCCCTCTGGGCCTTTTCTTCCCAGGCAGCTGCTCCCTGGCTGCTGGGTTCATGTGCCGGCAGCCCTGGCGACCCCTGAGCACGCCAGCCCGTGCCCTGCATCGCGCTCCACGAGGCCAGCTCCTCCCCACCGCGTGCCAGACGCCTTCTAAATTGAAAGTCCGCACCCGCTTAGGTAACAATTACTTTGGATTATTTTTTCCCATCTGCAAACACTGAGTCTTTTCCTGAAGACGTTCAAGTCGGGTGGATCGGCACCTGTCCCCAGTGTTAGGGACCCGCAGGCTCTTCCAGCGCACGTGAGACCAGGGGCCGGGAGCGGCCAGGGTGAGTGGCAGGACCTGGGGTGATCGCCTGGGTTCAAACCACCAGGCAGGTGGTGTGGTCAGGGACGCGGCCCGCGGCCCCCTTCCTTGTGAGGTGGGGATGCTGGCGGTGGTGCCTGGATGCAGAGCTCCCATGCTCGCCACCCGGGAGGCCCGAGCGTGAGCAGGCCTGGCCCAGGGGAGCCCGGCAGGGGTGGCGCGGGCCCTACGCGCGGACTCGTGACTGAAGCTGAAATGGTGATTGTAGCTGCCGTCCTCATTTGGTCCCCGACGAACCCGCAGGCCACAGCAAGCCTGCAGGGACGGCCCGTCTCCTCGATTCAGGCGCGGTGGGTGCGGGTTCAGGATCCCACCCTGAACAGCAGGCTGGGGCCGGGACCCAGGTCCCCCACACGTCTCCCCAGGCTTGGAAGCTGCCGCTGCCCTTCAGTACATTAACATTAGAAATAACTGGCTGCAGATGGACCGGGAAGAGGAGCCAACGAAAGAAATTTTAGAACAGTGGGGCCAGAGTCGGCTTCATTGGGATGTGTCCCTGGGGAAGGCCACACTGACTGCCCCGTGGGGGGCTGCCTGGGGGAGGGGCCTCGTCTCTGTTCTGTGAGCTGGAGCCTTTTGGAATTGGGAGCACAACAAGGCCGGGTCCCACCAAGGGCTAAAAATAACTGCTGAGATGCCGCCAAGGGCCAGGGCCTCTGGGAGAAGGGGAGCAGCCGGCGGGTTCCCTCCCCCCACCCTGGGAAAGGACCCCATGTGGCAGACGAGGTGCTTCACAAGTACCTGTTACCCACCTGCAGATAATAAATGCCCAGCTGCGCTTGCCCCTTTCCCGAGGGTGTCTGTAGCCTTTGCTTAATTTCGCTGCACACGTTGCTCCCAAGGTAGCAAGAAGGATCTTCACTCCATTTCCCAGGTGAGGCAACGAGCTGGGCGGGCCAGGACCAGAACCAGAACTCCTGCTCACAGCTCTGGGAAGCACCCTCAGTGCCTTGATTTCTGTCCCGTTAGCGGTAAGAGGAAGAAGTCAGAGGCCACCGAGGAGCCCAGCGGGATACTCAGACCAGGGGCATCCCATGGACAAGCACCCTGGGGGCACCTCGCGTATTCAGCACCTGTCTGGACATCCGCGAAGGAAGCTCTGCGTGTGAAACCTGGGCGAGTCGGAGCCGGAGAGCTGGGCTCCCAGGGGCCAGGCCGGAGAAGTGAGTTTGCAGGACACGCTGGGACGGAGGCGGCCTGAGTGGCTGCACCCAGGCTCTGCCCCAGACGAGCTGTGTGCCGGGCCTCTCTGGGCCTCTGCCTCTGCAAAAATGAGACCAGCAAAACTTGCGGCGTGAGCTGGACCTATGCAGGACATGCTCGGAACAGATCGTGAAGTCGGAGTGCAGTCTCTGCCCGAGGCCACTGCACAGTAGCAGCTTCCCCAGGAGGACCGTGGGCTCCTGCCCTGATTCTGGAAGCAGAGGGTGGGCAGCAGGGGCCCTGCCGGCTGGAGCTGGAGGAGCCCTGGAGAGACCCCCATCCCTTAGCATCTCACGCCCACCCAGATCCAAGCCAGCCAGTCTGACACAGCAGTGTGGAGGAAGGGGGTTGCCTGGCGAGCCCCAGAAAGCAGGCAGACTGGTCATCACCTCCCGGGGGACGACCCCCACACTGCAGGCCCCTCTCAGCGTAGTCAGCCACCAGCACGCACCCAACTGTAAGCGCCAGGACAGCAGCCCAGGGACCCGCTTCCTGGGTCCTGCCCGGGGCCACGTCCGTAACAGGGTCTCGGTGAGCATCTGTGAATTCTGAGGCAGTTGACTGAAAACAATCGTTTCTCTGGGTTTGTCCAAGTTCAGGCTCGTGAATGTGTGTGTGTGTGTGTATATGAATTTGGACTAGAGGATGGGCCCTGTTTAAAGAAAATCAAATAACGCTTTCCCACTGGGGAACATCCGTCATCTCTGTGCTAGTATTTTTTTCCATGGATCGCCCCCCATTTAACCCTTGTAGCAGTGTGGTGAGACAACCAACGTGCCCATGGAGGAAGCCAGCTGGCTCAGAGATGGAGAGTAACTTGCCCAAGGCAACACAGCCAATGCGGGGAGGTGGGAGAGGAGCAAAGCTAGATTCAAATCCCCACACTCTTTGCCTTGTTAAGACCTTGACTTTTGGAAAACTGCTTTGGAGTGAGGTGCCGCAGGCCCTGTCAGACCTGCGATGGCTGTGAGCAGCCTGGCTTGGAGTGTAGTCCCCAGGCAAGTGGCCCTGGGGTTTCTGCATCTCCCGACAGACAGAAGTGCCCGAGCAGCTCCAGGAACAGCTTATGACGCGCAGTCTGTCGGGGGAGGGGTGCCAGCTCCCCACCGAGCCCTCCGCCAGGGCTCTGCTCGAAGATGCCCTGACCCCCACGGGTGGCACGCAAGCTCAGCCAATGGACAGAGAGTGTTGGGCCGATTCCAGGAGTGGAAACGCAGTCCTTCTGCCCCCCGATTCCTCAGAGACGGCGTCGCCGCATTTCCCACACTGACGGCATCCTCTGAGCACCACGGGGGTGGGGCTCCCCGTTTTCAGGGTGAGCCCAGCCTGGACGAGCTTGGTGTGATGCTCCAGAGGGACGCGGCTTGGGGCCTGGCCCCGTGTTTCTGGCTGTGTGGCTGGGACAGTCCAGTCTCTCTCTCAGAACTACATTTTCCCCATCTGTGATGGGCCTGAGGCTTCCCCTAGAGACCATAAATCACTGCAACCAACACAAACTCCATGTGCAGTAAATGCATGATTCTTCCCCTCCTCTCCGCTCTGCTCTCGTTAGGAGCTTTGAGACCGCCCTCCCTGCCACGCTTGCTTCCGTCCTTCAACACAGAAAACCAAGTTGGCTGGCAGGGGCCAGCTGTCTTCCCCAGAGTCGTGGAGAAGGGCCGGATCATTTTGGCACCATAATAGTAATTATTTCTTTCCTCGGCTGTTGTGCAGATGTCACCAGATCGGAAAACTTGCTTAGAGGGTTTATTCAGTGGAAACGTCCTCTTTTACCAAAAAAGGAGAGGAATCATCTGTGGTGCTTCATCTCAAGGCCCAGGGACAGAGTCCAAGGTCCCTGGGGGGCGGAGGGAGGGCTGGGCTGATCTGGAGCAGCTCAACCCCTCCTTTTGTCCACCGACCCACCAACCAAGAGCCCCTGAGGTCATGCGGCTCCCGGGCTTGAAGCATCTCGGTAAAACGGCACCGTTTCTGTGAACTAAAGTTTCCCCAAGCGGGAGAAGCTGCCGTGAGATGTGAGGACGGGCCTGTGATGAGATTTCTAAATGATGCAGGTGGACACAGACGTCCCTCTCGAGCTCGAGATCCAGGACGGGGATGAGCTGACCTCTACTGAACACGCTGTGTGCCGGGCACGACACTGAGGGCTCTATCTCACATCTGTGTGGGGACAGGTCCGGACACAGTTGAGACGTTGGCTGGTCTGCCGGGACCCGCCTGACCCCGTGCGTTTCCCCTGCCGCTGTCACAGAATAGGGGACCATTTGAAGTAGCCGTAGGGAGCCTCCTAGACCATCCTCACCTGCGAGGACACCATTCACAGTTTGAAGCTAGTGTGTTTATACACATTTTCAAGTTTCCCCTTTAGCGATAGCTTGTCATCGGCATGGTAAATTGACTGGTTTTCCCATAAAGTACGTCTGACTTTAAGGCCTTTTTAAAGAGTGATCGAGAAAAGAAAACTGTAAGTGATGTCCCCACTCTCCGTGCTCCAACAGCAGAACTGCTGAGGGCACAGAGGGTGCTTTGTCTCCCAGTGCCAGGGACGGGGGGCGCACAGGAGGAGGTGCTGTGGGTTGAACCTGCTGCGGGGCCAGGATCGTGGGTCAGTTTGCACAGAGAACTCGTGCCATTTCCTCCACACCCGAGAGCCTCACTCCTTCATCCGTTCATTTCTTCATTCACTTGTTCATTCTGTGATTTACTGATCATCTGCCAGGGCCAGGCCGGCTTCACACCTGTGAAGGAGACGGCGCAGTCCCTGCCCTTGTCAGACACTAAGCAGAAATGAATGACTTCAGAGTGTATAACTCAGAGATCGGTGTCAGAAGGAAGGTGAAACGGGGTGGGGTGGGCAGTGGAGCAGGAGGCTGGCCTCACTGAGCTGGTGACAGCTGAGCCAGGACCAGAGGAGGGGAGGGGGGCCGTGAGTATCCGGGCCACAGGGCACCTGCAGAGGCCAGGCAGCAGGAGAGCAGGCGCCGTGGGGGGAGGGGGAGGTGACAAGGGCAGGCCACGTAGGGCCCAGTGGACCCTGGGCCCCTCATCTGTAAAATGGGGGTAAGAGACCTCACGCACTGTGCTGCAGACTTGATGGCATCGCCGGCACCGACACGTGTGGGAGGAGCTCAGTGACCTTGAGCAAACATGCACCCCTTTCCTGCAGCACACACGCAGGCTGGCAGCCTTCATCCCAAGGCGCTGATGCACCTGGCTAAAGGCAGCCGAGTTGGGGTGCCCTGAGCCGACTTCAGATGTCCCCCAGCTCACGACACCATCGCAGCTTCCTTCGTGTCCCCAGGGCTCTTCCGGGACTTTATCTTTTAGGAGTTCAGGGAGGAGTTTCTTCCTCTGGGGGAATCCATTCATCTGGGAATGGGGACACATCTCCTGCCAGACTCATGGCTGGGCCTCAAGCTGCCTCACTGGTTTTGGGAAGTTGGAGGGTCCCAGAGCTAAGATGTAGAATCCTTGAGGACAGGAACCGTGTTGCTAATTTTACACGTATGTGTGTATTATGTACTGTATATTGTATATGTGTCTGTGCACTGGGATATGCCTCATACAGGTTCTCAAAAACAGTAAGAAATCAATAGGGAATTCCCTGGTGTTCCAGTGGTTAGGACTCAGCGCTCTCACTGCCCAGGCCCTGGGTTCAACCCCTGGTCGGGGAACTAAGATCCTGCATGGTGCAGCCAGAAAAAAAGAAAAGAAATCAAGAAATACTTGTAGATCACAGCTTTTCTGACCAAATCAGTCAGCAATTGCCACAGTAATATTGTATAGCAAGGCCCCCCAGACTCGTGAGCATAAGACAGCAATAGCGTTGTTTTTCTTGTGTATCTGTAGGTCGGCTGACTTGGGCCGGGCCTGGCTGCGCTCAGATTGGGTCCGGTCCTCTCCATGAACTCTCGTCCTCCTTGGGCCAGGGGTCTAGCCAAATCCTGCTCCTCCCAGGACCATGTCAGAAGCATGAGAGAATGGTGGGACCATGTAGTGCTTTTTAAAGCCTCAGCTCAGACTGGCCCCACCATCACCTCTGCCCATAGTCTACTGGCCAAGCCCAAGGTCGGGACATCCTACATTCCTCACCTGGTGTGAGGACCCGCAGTGACTTGGGGCAGAGAGCTCAGGTGGAGGAGGCTTCCCTAGAAAAGAGCTGAGGCTCATCCCAGTGTTGACCTGGGCCCAGGTTATCAAGGATGGAGCCCAAGCAGATTTTAAACAGTACGTAGGTAATCACTTCTTATTTTAAAAATACATATTTATTGACCAGAGGGCAGACAGTAGAAGCAAGGAGAACTACAGTCCTGCAGCCTGTGGAACAAAAACCACATTCACAGAAAGATAGACAAAATGAAAAGGCAGAGGGTGATGTACCAGATGAAGGAACAAGATAAAACCCCAGAAAAACAAATGAAGTGGAGATAGGCAACCTTCCAGAAAAAGAATTCAGAATAATGATAGTGAAGATGATCCAGGACCTCGGAAAAAGAATGGAGGCAAAGATCAAGAAGATGCAAGAAATGTTTAACAAAGACCTAGAAGCACTAAAGAACAAACAAACAGTGATGAACAATACAATAACTGAAATGAAAAATACACTAGAAGGAATCAGTAGCAGAATAACTGAGGCGGACGAACGGATAAGTGACCAGAAAGACAGAATGGTGGAATTCACTGCTGCAGAACAGAATAAAGAAAAAAGAATGAAAAGAAATGAAGACAGCCTAAGAGACCTCCGGGACAACATTAAACACAACAACATTCGCGTTATAGGGGTCCCAGAAGGAGAAGAGAGAGAGAAAGGACCCGAGAAAATATTTGAAGAGATTATAGTCGAAAACTTCCCTCACATGGGAAAGGAAATAGCCACCCAAGTCCAGGAAGCGCAGAGAGTCCCATACAGGATAAACCCAAGGAGGAACACTCCGAGACACATAGTAATCAAATTGGCAAAAATTAAAGAAAGATTATTGAAAACAGCAAGGGAAAAATGACAAATAACATACAAGGGAACTCCCGTAAGGTTAACAGCTGATTTCTCAGCAGAAACGCTACAAGCCAGAAGGGAGTGGCATGACATGTTTAAAGTGATGAAAGGGAAGAACCTACAACCAAGATTACTCTACCCGGCCAGGATCTCATTCAGTTTGGATGGAGAAATCAAAAGCTTCACAGACAAGCAAAAGCTAAGAGAATTCACCATCGCCAAACCAGCTCTCCAACAAATGCTAAAGGAACTTCTCTAAGTGGTAAACACAAGAGAAGAAAAGCACCTACAAAAACAAACCCAAAACAATTTAAAAAATGGTAATAGGAACATACATACAGATAATTACCTTAAACGTGAATGGATTAAGTGCTCCAAGCAAAAGACACAGGATCGGTGAGTGGATACAAAAACAAGACCCATATATATATATATATATATATATATATATATATATATATATATACTGTCTACAAGAGACCCAGTTCAGACCTAGGGACACATACAGACTGAAAGTGAGGGGATGTAAAAAGATATTCCATGCAAATGGAAATCGGAAGAAAGCTGGAGTAGCAATACTCATATCAGATAAAATAGACATTCAAATAAAGAATGTTACAAGAGACAAGGAAGGACACTACGTAATGATCAAGGGATCAATCCAAGAAGAAGATGTAACAATTATAAATATATATGCACTCAACATAGGAGCACCTCAATACCTAAGGCAACTGCTAACAGCTATAAAAGAGGAAATCGACAGTAACACAATAATAGTGGGGGACTTGAACACACCAATGGAGAGATCATCCAAACAGAAAATTAATAAGGAAACACAAGCTTTAAATGACACAACAGACCAGACGAATTTAATTGATATTTATAGGACATTCCATCTAAAAACAGCAGATTACACTTTCTTCTCAAGTGCACACAGAACATTCTCCAGGATAGATCACATCTTGGCTCACAAATCAAGCCTCAGTAAATTTAAGAAAATTGAAATCATATCAGGCATCTTTTCTGACCACAATGCTGTGAGATTAGAAACCAATTACAGGGAAAGAAACATAAACACAAACACATGGAGGCTAAACAACATATTACGAAATAACCAAGAGATCAGTGAAGAAATAAAAGAGGAAATCAAAATACCTAGAGACAAATGACAACAAAAACACAACGATCCAAAGCCTATGGGATGAAGCAAAAGCGGTTCTAAGAGGGATGTTTATAGCTATAGAATCCTACCTCAAGAAACAACAAACATCTCAAACAATCTAACCTTACACCTAAAGGAACTAGAGGAAGAAGAACAAACAAAACCCAAAGTTAGTAGAGGGAAAGAAATCCTAAAGATCAGAGCAGAAATAAATGAAATAGAAACAAAGAAAACAATAGCAAAGATCAATAAAACTAAAAGCTGGTTCTTTGAGAAGATAAACAAAATTGATAAGCCATTAGCCAGACTTATCAAGAAAAAGAGGGAGAGGACTCAGATCATTAAAATTAGAAATGAAAAAGAAGTTACAACAGACACCACAGAAATACAAAGCATCCTAAGAGACTACTACAAGCAACTCTATGCCAATAAAATGGACAACCTGGAAGAAATGGACAAATTCTTAGAAAGGGATAACCTTCCAAGACTGAACCAGGAAGAAATAGAAAATAGGAACAGACCAATCACAAGCACTGAAATTGAAACTGTGATTAAAAATCTTCCAACAAACAAAAGTCCAGGACCAGATAGCTTCACAGGTGAATTCTATCAAACATTTAGAGAAGAGCTAACACCCATCCTTCTCAACCTCTTCCGAAAAATTGCAGAGGAAGGAACACTCCCAAACTCATTCTATGAGGCCACCATCATGCTGATACCAAAACCATAAAAAGATATTACAGAAAAAGAAAGCTACAGACCAATATGACTGATGAATATAGATGCAAAAATCCTCAACAAAATACTAGCATACAGAATCCAACAACACATTAAAAGGATCATACACCATAATCAAGCGGGATTTATCTCAGGGATGCAAGGATTCTTCAGTATACGCAAATCAATCAATGTGATACACCACTTTAACAAATTAAGGGAAAAAACCATATGATCGTCTCAATAGACGCAGAAAAAGCTTTTGACAAAATTCAACACCCATTTATGATAAAAAAAAAAACTCTCCAGAAAGTGGGCATAGAGGGAACCTACCTCAACATAATAAAGGCCATATATGACAAACCCACAGCAAACATCATTCTCAGTGGTGAAAAACTGAAAGCATTTCCACCAAGATCAGGAACAAGACGAGGATTTCCACTCTCACCACTATTATTCAACATACTTTTGGAACTCCTAGCCACAGCAGTCAGAGAAGAAAAAGAAATAAAAGGAGTACAAATTGGAAAAGAAGAAGTAAAACTGTCACTGTTTGCAGATGACATGATACTATACATAGAGAATCCTAAAGATGCCACCAGAAAACTACTAGATCTAATCAATGAATTTGGTAAAGTTGCAGGATATAAAATTAATGCACAGAAATCTCTTGCATTTCTATACACTAATGATGAAAAATCTGAAAGAGAAATTAAGAAAACACTCCCATTTACCATTGCAAAAAAAGAATAAAATACCTAGGAATAAACCTACCTAGGGAGACAAAAGACCTGTATGCAGAAAACTATAAGACACTGCTGGAAGAAATTAAAGATGATACCAACAGATGGAGAGATATACCATGTTCTTGGATTGGAGGAATCAGTATTGTGAAAATGACTATACTACCCAAAGCAATCTACAGATTCGGTGCAGTCGCTGTCAAATTACCAATGGCATTTTATACAGAACTAGAACAAAAAAATCTTAAAATTTGTGTGGAGACACAAAAGATCCTGAATAGCCAAAGCAATCTTGAGGGAAAAAAACGGAGCTGGAGGAAGCAGACCCCCTGACTTCAGACTATACTACAAAGCTACAGTAATCAAGACAGTATGGTACTGGCACAAAAACAGAAATATAGATAAATGGAACAGGATAGAAAGCCGAGATATAAACCCATGCACCTATGGTCAACTAATCTGTGACAAAGGAGGGAAGGATATACAATGGAGAAAAGACAGTCTCTTGAATAAGTGGTGCTGGGAGAACTGGAGACAGCTACAAGTAAAAGAATGAAATTAGAGCACTCCCTAACACCATACACAAAAACAAACTCAAAATGGATTAGAGACCTAAATGTAAGACTGGACACTATAAAACTCTTAGAGGAAAATGTAGGAAGAATGCTCTTTGACATAAATCACAGCAAGATCTTTTTTGATCCACCTCCTAGAGTAATGGAAATAAAAACAAACAAGTGGGACCTGATGAAACTTAAAAGCTTTTGCACAGCAAAGGAAACTACAAACAAGATGAAAAGACAACCCTCAGAATGGGAGAAAATATTTGCAAACAAATCAACAGACAAAGGATTAATCTCCAAAATATATAAACAGCTCGTGCAGCTCAGTATTAAAACAACAAGCGACCCAATCCAAAGATGGGCAGAAGACCTATATAGGCGTTTCTCCCAAGAAGACATACAGATGGCCAAGAAGCACGTGAAAAGCTGATCAACATCACTAATCATTAGAGAAATGCAAATCAAAACTACACTGAGGTATCGCCTCACACCAGTTAGAATGGGCATCATCAGAAAATCTACAAACAACAGATGCTGGAGAGGGTGCGGAGAAAAGGGAACCCTCTTGCCTTGTTGTTGGGAATGTAAATTGATACAGCCACTATGGAGAACAGTACGGAGGTTCCTTAAAAAACTGAAAATAGAATTACCATATGACCCAGCAATCCCACTACTGGGCATATACCCAGAGAAAACCATAATTCAAAAAGACACATGCACCCCAATGTTCACTGCAGCACTATTTACAATAGCCAGGTCACGGAAGCAACCTAAATGCCCACCGACAGATGAACGGATAAAGAAGATGTGGTAGTATATACAATGGAATATTACTGAGCCATGAAAAGGAACGAAACTGGGTCATTTATAGAGATGTGGATGGATCTAGAGACTCATACAGAGGGAAGTAAGTCAGAGAAAAACGAATATGGTATATTAACACATGAATGTGGAACCTAGAAAAATGGTACAGATGAACCGGTTTGCAGGGCAGAAGTTGAGCCACAGATGTAGAGAACAAACGTATGGACACCAAGGGGGGAAAGTGGCAGGGGGGTGGTGGTGGTGGTGGGATAAACTGGGAGATTGGGATTGACATGTATACACTAATATGTATAAAATAGATAACTAATAAGAACCTGCTGTATATTAAAAAAAAGAAATCGTAAAATAAATATATATCAGTTAGGAATTAAGTTTGGTTGCTGGAATAAGATGGATCATAACAGTGGGTTAAACAAGAAAAAGTTAATTTCTCTCTAACTGGAAAGATGTCTGGAGATATTCCAGGCCTGTGTTTTAAGATGTAGGTTTTATTATTACTCAGGTATGGTGAGATCAACAGATCAGGTACAGGAGACAACTGCCATTGAAAAGATAGTTGTAAGAAAAAAAAAAGGTAATTGTTACAGTCCCAGAAGTGGGGGATGCCACCCCCATGCAGGGCCACATGGGGAAGGACCAAGGAGGGGCAGGGGGAGCAGGGAACTGGGGACAGGACGCTTTATTGTGGTTTCCCTGGAGAGGGGTAGTGAGGCAGGGTGAGCAGGCTGAGGACTGGCTGGTTTGAATAATTTCAGTGGGCTCTGGGGAGTGGGGGCCCGTCTCTAGTTGTCTGGTACAGACCCTGGGGTGATGAGGGCAGGAGGATATTGGCCTGAGTGTGAGAGCCAGATAGAGGAGAAGGGGGTGGGGTGAGTGGGCTCTGGATTGGTTAGTTTGCATACGAAAGGCACCCTGGAAGCCAGGTTGATATTCTGTGGGAGTTGGATAGCCCTAGGAGGGCTTCCCACACCCCACCCCCCGGTTTCCCCAGGGTCCATAAGGCCCCAGATGTCAAAATATTATAACAGAAGACACGTTTAATACACCCTGGGATGACAGCTCTATTGTGTTGTCAAGAAACCAGCTTTCTTCTATCTGTTCTGCCAGAGAGAAGAGCGTCCAGGCTCAAGTGTCCGTCTTGGTCCAGAACGGCAGCCAGAGTACCACCCATCACATCACATTTATATTTCAGACATTAGAAATGCTGCCTACCTTCCATCTAGACAGTTTCATCCATCAGTTTCGTCATATGTCTTAATGACTAGAACTTAGTCATGTGGCCACACCTGATGACTAGGGAGGCTGGAAGCTAGAGTGCTCCAGCTGGGTTTCTTGCCAGTGTGAATAAAATCAGGGTTAGGTTACTAAAAAGGGAGAGAACGGCTACCAAGGAGGCAAACAGCAGTCTGTGCCAGTTACTCTCTGTTTATGGGAAGCGACTCTGGTTCTCCCTTAACAGTAGTGTTCGAAAGTGTCTGGTTAAGTGTGTTGGTATAAGATACGAGTCCCCGTGTAAAGAGATATACTGGGCGAACGTTAACACATTTGGTGCGTGGCCAGGACACAATTGTGATGGACACTGGGTGACTGCCTCCTCTGCAAGAGGTTTGGGGCCACAGAAGGCTCGGTGCATTTGCCGGGGCCCGCAGTGGGTGCCCCTCGTTCTGGGTTCGGAACAACAGTGACACATGTCCCACAAATCTGCCTGCATCCAGTTGTGCTGAGTCACCGCCGGCTGGTGGCCACCCTCCCGACCACGCGCCACGTCTGCATGCTCCCACCCACGTGCGCTCAGAAGCAGCTTTCTCTTGCAGCTGTCGTTAAAATGTCCTTTGATGTATGCCTGGCGTTCCGTGTCACTGCCGTGTGTGGGGAGGGGCTGAGACATGGGAGGGCGGCGGGGCGGGACAGCATCCTGGACTTTATGGAGCTGCACGCAGATATGTAAGCCTGTCACCGAGACCAGAGCACAGCTCGTGTGAACCCAGTTTTAACTTTGGATTTTCCCCTGTTCCCGGGTCATGGTGGCTCACGGGAAGTGAAATTGAATTTAGGCTTTGTCTTCTGCTTTTCTTTCTGAGGTTGAGCAATGTTGGGGCAGCCCCGTGCAGTTGGGGCTGTGTCCGCTGGGAGAGTGGCCGGGGTCTGATGGCCCTCCTGTAGCCAGCCCCTCCCAAAGGCTAAGGGCGCCGGGAGGCACGCGTAAAAACAAAACACCCGATGCCTTGTCAGAGGTTGCGTCCCTCCTACACAGTCCCCTCCCTTGGGCTCAGGGCGAATTTTGAAACAGAAAGCAGCATCGGGGGACGTTCCTGTCTAAAGGGTGCAGGATATGTGAACGTGAGTGCACACATTGGAAAATACATCTCAGAAGATGCCTGCCCAGAAAACCCCTTTCTTTTCAACATTCCCCTCTCCCTCGCCGTGGTTGTGGTTGGTTTCTCAGCTGCTGAGTGAGAGAGGGTATGGGGAGCCCAGCTGGGCGCCCTGCAGGGAGAGGCTGGGTGCAGGCACGAGCGTCCGGCCTCCCGGGACCAGGCCTTGGGGAATTCGGGCACGCCTCCCTCTCCCAGGCACCGATCAGGACCCTGCCTCCCAGCCTGTAGGGTGAACCTGCTGGGACTAACAGACGAAGGTGGGCAGCTGTGGACCCGGGCGCTGTGGGTCTCCTCCTCCTGGGTCGGATGGGAGACCAGCAGCTGCACCCGCCTAGTAGGGCTGCTTTGAGTAGTCGTCCAGGTGATGTACGCAGAGGCCCTGGGTGCACGTACAGTATTTCTAGGTTTCCCAGTAGCCTTCCCTCCCTCAGCAAGAGGTTTAAGAATTCTCATCTTATGGTTGAGGAAACTGGAGCAGAAGTGAAGTATTTCTTGCAATCTTGGAACATTTTGGTATGGAGCTTTTTATATATTTTTTTTGTTTCTTCTTTATTTTGCCTTTTATGGTCGTGAGGGTGACAGCAGGACTGATTCCCTAAAATGGAGAAATTTTCTCACTTAGTCTGGGCGCCTTCTCCTTTCACGGGCATCCCAGGAGCTCAGTGTGAACTGGGTGGGACTGTGGATGGTGAGCCCGGCGGGTCACAGAGTCAGAGGTTGCCACGCGGGCTCTCGCCGGCCGGTGCTGCGTTCACAGAGGGAAGCACCAGCAGGAGAAGGAAGCTCAGAGAAACGGGGGAGGGGGGCAAGTGCGGCCCCCTCCCCACCCCAGCCGCTGAAATGGCCACCAACCAGAAGTGACCGAAACAGGACGCTGGCGTGTGGGAGGCAGGGCCTGCAGACCCAGGAAGCCAGCTGAGAAGTGCACAGCGGGGCAGAGCCCCAGAGGCTGTGACATGGCTGTGACGGGAGTGCCACCCAAGGAAAGACGGGGCTCGGCCGGTACCAGCTGGTTCAGACTGGTCCAGGCTGGCCCTCCCTGCACACCACGCCAGAGGCAGGGGTGGAAGTGGAGACCTATCTGCGAGGACCGCGTGCCTGCTGGGGGTGGTGAGACCTGCACGTCCCGAGGACCAGGGTCCTCATCATCCTGTAGCATGTGGCCCTGTGTCATCAGTGGCTTCCGAGCTTCCTTTTGTTTTGCAGAAGGAACTTTCCTCCCCATGGACCACGTGCTGCCCTTGTTACTGTCAGCACTTCCGGCGAGGAGAGAGGTGACAGTGTTTGCACAGGGCTCCCGAATGGCAGAGCCGAAACTCAGGCCCAAGAGTGCCTGATGCTGATTCAGTGAAAGTACAGACACCCAGCTTAGCAGCTGATCCACACACGCCCGGAGAATCCATGGAACAGAGATCCATGCCAGCTTGGAAAACCTTGGGTCCAGGGCCGTTGTGCGTGGGCTCAGGCCTGACCCCTGAGGGCATTCCCGGGTCCTTCACCACCAGGGAGAGGGTGCGGAAGCGAATGTGCCTTCACTGGGCCAGGTGGCCCCCATCAGGCGGGGGCTCCATGCTGCTTCACTTTGTTCTGCTGCTTCTCTTCCTTTTGTCTTTTTTCTTTATCTTTTTGGGTTCCTTTTGCACTTCTGTGAATGTTGTCTCCCATTTTCGTACTGATTCCTTTCCTAGTCTTTCTCCCGTAAGAATCTGTTGTTTATTTTACAATGCAAAAGTAGAAAGTATTTTTTAAAAAACTTTTCTAAATGCAAGGCTGTTGACTCAGAAAAATCAATCAAAGGTACCAGAGCAAGTAAATGGGGCAGTTTTCTCCTCTCTTGGGTAAATATAGCAGCTTCAGCGGACATGCTTTTTTAGATTAAGGCAGGAAAGATTAAAACTGTATTTGACAGTCCCGTGCTATGTGGGCTTGAGGCTGCAGGAGGGGAGGCAAGGGAGGGAGCCTGAGAGAGATGGGAGCGACACAAACCAGAAGCACAGGGCCAGGGAAGCTCCGCTGGCTTTTCAGGAATCGTCAGTTCAGTGGTCTGTGGCTTTTGGCATCTCCACCCACTGCTTTTTTCTCTTTAAAATGCTTGCTTGACCAATGAGTCCACATTTCTTTCCACCCAGGGGGGCCCAGCGTGTATGCACAAACGGCTCTAGTTGAAAAGTCGGGAACAGCCCTCATGCCCACCCAGAGGGGCGGCTAGTCCAGACCAGGGCACGCTCAGACCCCGCCTGCTGAGAGGAAAGAGAGGTATAATTTTGGCTGTGGAGAGGCCTCTAAGACATATTGTTAAGGAGAAAAATAGAGTGCCGTTTATGGAAAGAAAAAGAAGAGCCTAACACAGAATTATCCGGAGGCACAGACGTGAGTGTGACTGTAGAAAGAGGTCTCGCAAACACACACCCAAGTGATAGGGTTAGCAGATGGGAGGCTGTGTTCATGTGCTTTGTCATTTAAAGTAAATACCAGCTTAAAAATCAACAGATGCAAAGCTTGTTGACTCAGGTATTACTTATGGCTCTTCACCTGCCACAGTGCTTGGCCTGGCCAGGCCCCGGGGGGCTGGGAGACCCAGATGCCCATCACAGGAGAACGAGCCTCAACGTGTAAAACAGCGTTCTCTGAGGGCAGGTTCAGACTGTGCCAAGGTTTTCTCACCCGGGACAGTGTGACAGTTGTCGTGAGAAGCCACCTGCCATGTGTCTAGCTTGTGGTCCTGTGAGTCCATGCGGTGGCCTGGGCTGTAGAGGTGCCGGGCTGGTTAGCAGGGCTTCTGGAAGCTGCGAGACCTCTGGAGCCTGGGCCCAGATCTGGCCGACGTCAGCGGCGCTGCATGTGGTCAAAGCAAGTCCACGCCGGGGTCAGGCCCGGCGGGGAGGAGCTGCGGGCCCACTGCAAAGGGTGCTGTGGGGGGAGGTGCAGCTGTGTTCCCGCCAGCCCAGCAGGGGACCGCGAGGAGCCCACAGGCGTGTTTCCGAGAAGGCAGAGATGGCAACATGTAATGAAAAGTGTTTGTTGGAGCTGTTTTTGATAGTCGCTTTTTTCTGTCTCGGTGGCGGTTAGGGAATTGTGTTGATGGCGCTGATCCAGGCCAGCAGCCGCAACATCGCTCATTAAAGGGCCCTTCAGACTGATTGTCGTTACCTCCTTACCCCCGGCCCAGCTCCCTAGGCTCCAAGCTCGCGACACCTAGCTGAGTCCCCGCCTGTCACTTTCACACCTGAATGCACTAACTCCAAGTATAGTCACTTCTCGAGAGCAGATAGGATTGTAGGCTGGTTGCAGAGCTGGCTGATTTTATTTTCAGGCTTTATGGTCCTGTGCTTACGTACAGGTATGATTTTTAACAAAATGATTAAAAAGTCTTAATTTTTTCCCCCTGATGGCAAAATACCTGCTCATTGTAGAAATTTTGGGAAATACAAAAAAAAAAAAAAAAAAAAAGACAAAAAAACTAACCTTAATCGGATTACCCAGAGACAGTACCCCATTTTGTGGTAATATTCTTTCGGCTGTGTGCGTGCGTGTGTGTAAATGAGATCAGAGTGGACAGATGTCCCCTTACAGGTCACTGGGCTGGGCTCCACCTGCTGTCTGGGGCGTTCTCTGTCTCTTTTTTTTTTTTTTTTTGTGGTACGCGGGCCTCTCGCTGTTGTGGCCTCTCCCGTTGCGGAGCACAGGCTCCAGACGCGCAGGCTCAGCGGCCATGGCTCACGGGCCCAGCCGCTCCACGGCATGTTGGGATCTTCCCGGACCGGGGCACGAACCTGTGTCCCCTGCGTCGGCAGGCGGACTCTCAACCACTGTGCCACCAGGGAAGCCCTGTCTCCTTCATTTTTGCACTTCCCTCTGCTTTTTCTGAAATGGGAAAGTGGGAGCACAGCATCTTGAAGCTCGATGGTAGCAGATATGGAGGCTGTGTCTTTAACTGCACAGATGGAGAGGCAAGGCCCAGAGAGGGCAAGTATCTTGCTCAAGGCCACCCAGCAGGCTGGGGACAGGATGGTGACTCGATTCCTGGCCCAGCGTCCCAGACCACCTGTGTGGCCTCCTTGTCCCTCGGAGGCTTCATCTACAGCAAACCCCAAAGAAAGAAGGGGCCTGAGTTTCACCAGGAAGCTGTGACGGTCCCACTTGCTTGGGTTGGGCTGGACTTGGTACCGGGCGGTCCGTTCCCACGGGCCTGTCAGTTGACCTGGGGAGGCTCTCTCGTTTGTGACCCACAGCCTCTGGCTCTTGTTGCTCCTTGCATCCTTGAGAGTCTGCTGTGAGCCTGCAGATGCAGGGATGAGATGAGGTGTCCTTGCCCCAGGAGCACTGTCTCTGGAGGGTGTGGTTCTCCAGGTAGAGCGTGGTCACCCTGTCATGTGCTGACACTGGAGCCGGGGACCCCAGAGGACAGTGAGAAATCAGGGGGTCTCCTGGGGGGGACAGGATGAGACAGGAGAGCTGAGCTCCACGAGGGGGGAGGGGAGTGTTCCAGAAGGAGCCCCGGAGCATGTGCAAGGCTGGACGTGCGTGGTGCCTTTGGAGGACAGAGGGCAGAGGCCTGGGACGCGACCTGGGTACTGACCCTTCCTCTGAGCCCCAGGCCATCGAAGGGCAGGAGCTGGAGAGGTGCCCAAGGAGCTCCCCGTTTCTGCTGAGTAGGAGGGGCAGGACCTTCTCGCACCCCGTGGTCCACTCGCTCGCAGGGGCGTCCCTGTCAGGGTCTAGAACAGGGCCCATCAGATTAGCAGACCACCTTCATGGGAAAAATGAGGAGGGAGGAGGGCGGGGGCAGGAGCATGTCCCCGCTGGGCCCGAAGACCGGGAGCGTTTTGCAGACAGTGCTGGGCCAGAGGAGGCCGGGCGCTGCAGAGCATGGGGGTCGGGGAGAGTGTGAATCAGTGAGTCGGCTGGCAGGCTCCCCGGGAGGGGTGAGCGAGGGGCAGGGGCAGCCAGGGAAGGACCCTGAGGTTCTACCACCAGGGCAGGTGAGGGACGCAGCACGAGAGGCCTGGGCTGGAGGGGAGCTGTGGGGAAACATGGCAGTGGGACCTGGGAGCCCAGTGAGACGGGAAATTGCCCGGGCTGGACCAGGGAGGGGAACGGGTGGCTGCCGTCTGCACAGGGTGTGAGCAGCTTGGAGAGACTCGGGGCACATAGAACATCAGATGCTTGGAGGAAGTGGCCACGGGTATTTAGTTTTGGTTTTTCCCTGAAGGAGAATGAAGAAGACTTGCCTGTTGCAGCTGGACCCTGCTCCGTGTTGGCCACCCCCTGAGCCCCCTGGCTGTCTCCCGACCTTCTGGCTCCACCGCTGTCCCTCTTGCATTCCCCCTGATTTGTGCCCATCTGGGCCACCTCTGTCCCAGGCTCCTGGCTACTGAGTGTCCTGTTCTGGTTTTTTTAAATAAATGTATTCATTTTATTTATTTATTATTTTTGGCTGCACTGGGTCTTCGTTGCTGCTGCGCGCGGGCTCTCTCTAGTTGCGGCGAGCAGGGGCTGCTCTTTGTTGCGGTGCGCGGGCTTCTCATTGTGGTGGCTTCTCTTGTTGTGGAGCATGGGCTGTAGGCGTGCGGGCTCAGTAGTCAAGTCACGGGGGCTCAGTAGTTGTGGCTCACGGGCTCTAGAGCGCAGGCTCAGTAGTTGTGGCGCACAGGCTTAGGTGCTCTGCAGCATGTGGGATCTTCCCGGACCAGGGCTTGAACCCGTGTCGCCTTCATTGGCTGGCGGATTCTTAACCACTGTGCCACCAGGGAAGGCCTCCTGTTCTGTTTAAACTCTGTTCTTTGCGTTTGCTGCAGAAAAGTCAAAGCCACTTTGTTAGCAGGGTAGGTGAAAGCAGGAGATTTCACAGCCGGTCTCGTAGGAGCTGGTGCCCTGTGCAGCCACTCCTTCCATGCTCCACAGCCGGTCCCTACGACAGGCGCCAAGGGGGCCGCTCTGGGTGAGGCTCAGGCCTCCTCGGCCTGAGTGGGGGCCACGTCGTAGAGGGGGGCAGACCCCGTGCTGGGACTGAAGCGTCCCCGGACAGGCTTTCCCGTTCCTGGAGTTGCCACCGCAAGGACGAAAGGCAGAGCATGGAAGAAGAGGAGCAGCGTTTGCTGGGTGATGTTCGCCGCTTTCATCTGCGTTCTCGTTTAATCCTCCAGCACCTGCCGGCTAGAGTCAGGGCAGTTTTAACTGATGGGAGAAACAGGACCGCAACAGGGAAGCGGTTGCCCGAGCTCACAGCCGAAACGCAGCAGGATTTGAACCCACACCTGCTTCCAAAGCTGTGTTCTTTCTTCTTCCAGAAACTCTGCCAGTCGAGGGGTTTACGGGGTCGAGGAAAACATGAGAGTCAGAACGTGGTCTATTTAATCTGTCTTCTAACAAAAATAAAGCTGACCTTAAGGACACGGAGAAAGTAGTTTAAAAAGGAAGTATCCGTAAAAGCCAGGTTAGGTCGGGCATTTGTCTGGTCGGGCATGGTGTCGCCCATCCCTTGGACATTGTATTAAATTTTTTTTAACATTAAACCTTTTCCTGAACTTTCAAGCTCTTGGGATTGCTGATCTTGTGGAGCTCTGTCCTTTGCCTCGAGCGTTGTTCGGAATTTGCTGAGCATCCTGTTTTTGTGTCACAGACTTCTATTCCTTGATCTCATCGCATCCTGGAGTTGCCGTTGTGAATGCCTCGCCCTGCCCCACAGCTGTTGCCTGTTTATAAGCCACGGGCACTTTCTGTATGTGTTCAGCTTTCATCGAGAGATCTGGGTGAAAGGTCTGGTAGTTCTGGGTGATTCTGCGTCACCCAGAGTCGCCCAGAGCCCTGCCTGCTCAAGAGACAGGAAAGGAACGTGATGTGTGGGAAGGGGTGGCTGGGGGTGGCTGATCGCACGGGGGAACTGGCCTCGCCCAGTCATCCTGCAGCTTGATACAAAAGGAAGATCATCTCACTAGACACCACGAGCCATAGTTATGACACTTTTGGTCATGCTTCCTCTTATTTATGCAGTGGAGAGTAGGATGTTTTCAAATAAACCCTCTAAATATGAAATCCTGAGAATGCATTATTTCTGAAACGCTGCACCGTTAACAGCCTTTTAGCTGGTTATATTATAAAGCATGTTGTAACAGCTCAAAAAAAAAAATATCTGAGCCGAAATGTGTTTCCGTAGCCCATATGCTGAATTCTGGAATCTTTATACCTTTTTCAAGCTGTTGTCAATTAGTAGAGAAATTAATTTCTCTCTTTGTGTCCTTCGTACAGTCGAGCTTGTGCATGGATGCCGCAGGGAACTCCCTTTTCTCCTCCCATCGAGGGGAGCTCGTGCAGCAGGAGTTCAGGAGATGAAAGCGTGTTGGTCCAGGTGTCCATGATGGAAGCCTGGACCATCAGCAAACAGAAAAGGAGGAAATGGCTTTTGTTGAGGGAAACAAACTGTTTTCCAGGCCAGCAAGCTGTGATCTTGGACTTTCTGCCATATGCACTTTTTTTAGAGAGAGACAGACAGAAGCAGAACCTCCCGGATCACACGGTATTCCCCGAGAGGCAGCACGAAGGTCCTGTCCAGCCTGCACCAAATCGCCTGTGAGCCCTTCGCCCTCCGAGTGTCCTTTTGTCCCACACTGTCTGCTCTTGGAGCCTCACAAGGGCGTTTTTAGCATCGGCGGACTGTGTCGGCTGATGTCTGAACGTGATTTTTGGTGGCCTTTTAGCTGAAGGATGCAGCTCCTCTACTTTTAACTTGTCTTTGGTCTCGTGTCCTTACACTTCAGTATAGAATGCTGTTGCTCATGGGACTTCTGCAACATGAAATCCCACGATTGGGGACTGTCCCAGGAGTGCGGAAAGCAAGCCAGACCTTCGTTAGAAACGGGCTTTGAAACCCCGATGGCTAAATTTTAAGTAGCGTGATCACGTTGCGGCCTAAGGTAGGGAGGATCTATGGGGATTCTGGCACCCTCGTTCCAAAAGAGCATTGAGGGGAACTCAGTGGAAGCAGAAACTACAGAACAGTCTCAGGGAAACCTGCTGGACCTGGAATGTGTGCGCTTTCTGTCACATCTCTTCTGGGGGCACCTGGTGTGGCCCAAGTAGTCACACAGCTGCTCCTGGCAGTGGGGGCTTCCACCTGGCTCAGCCCAGAGCCCTGGTTATCTTACGAACCATTGTTTGGGTCACTATGTGTTCTGTGGCTCTCTCCCTACCACAGGTAGAGAAATGAACTGCCTTTAAAAGAGGAGAGAAAAACATTTGATTACAAGTTCTTCAGACCCAAACAGTAGCTTTCCATAGGGTTTTTACCTGGAAGCAAAGTACCGTGATGGGAAGAAAGTGGGTTTGCTACCTCCTCTAATAAACAAAGAGCTGTAACTCCCGGTGTGGACAAGGACGTGAGGAAATTCAAATTTCTGTGCTTGGCTGGGGACAACGGAAATTCTCAAGTTGGAATGCATTTTTGGTTCTGTGAATGGGGACTCCCCAAAATATTCATATCTTTTGATCTAGAAATCCCATCTTGGCAAGTTTATCCTGACAGTTCTATAAATATCTGTGAAAAGATGTTCATCTCAGTGTTATTTAGAATAGCAAACATTGCTGGCAACCTCAGTGCTCCACCATTGCAAGTAAAGTGAGTTTGGATTTTTATCCCCCTGATGGGACATCATGCAGTCAGTATAAATCCCAAGTATAAATTTTGTGTGAAAGTGGGGGAAATATTACAGTCTTATGTGTTAAGTTGAAAATCAGCCCCCTGCCCCAGAGCCTAGCCAAGACCGGACACCCAACAGGTAATTGGGAAGCGTGTGTTCCAGTTGAAGTGGTCGGCTTTTACCTTCTTCCTGCAGCAGCCCCTACAGAGGACTCTTGTCAACTGCAGGACTGACCTCCCCAACCCCATCCTGACGTGTACCGCCTGGATGGGAGATGAGGGTGTTGACTGAACGAGGAGTCCGGTTGTACTCCCGGCTGCTCTGGCTGGAAAGCACTCCTGGCCACCTCCACCAGGACCCTCTGCCCCACTGGAAGGCCCGTGGGTGCCCCAGCGTGAGCCTCTCGCCCGGCAGAGGACGCGGTGGCTTCGTCTTGTCTGCGAGAACTCAGGCTGGCTGGGAAGAGCCAGGAGGCCATGCCAGCCGGCCCTGACCCTGCCGAGGTAGCCCCCGGGCCACAGGCAGGACAGGGAATAGACAGTGTGGTTTTATGGGTGGTTGAAAACATCAGTGGTGACAGTGGAGGCACCCCTCACAATCTGAGTTCTTTTTCTCCCGGTGATGTGTGCTGGAGGGTGTCCCAGGTCAGCTGGTCCAGTTCACTTTGGCCGCTACGGAAATGAGACCAGACTTCCGTTGTGTTTACTCCTGCTTGGCGAGGGCAGGACTGGTTTGTTGCTTTAGAAAAAAAAATTATTTGTTTGTTTGTTTGGCTGCGCCGGGTCTTAGCTGTGGCGTGCGGGATCTTCAGTTGCTGCATGCGGGCTCTTAGTTGCGGCAGGCCTGTGGGCTCTAGTTCCCTGAGCAGGGATCGAACCCGGACCCCCTGACCACCAGGGAAGTCCCCGTTGCTTTTTTGTGGTTAATTTTTCATTTCCACAGCTAATATTTGCCGTCCACTTTGTGCCCAGCCCTGACCTGTGCACTTCACACAGGTGGTCTCGGTTCACGTTTCCCACAGTCCAGGGAGCGGGGGTGAGGAGACAGGGGCCCAGAGGAGCTGAAACCGTGCAGGAGGCTGCACCCTGCGGGGCCGGGTTAGGTCCAAGGACGTCTGACCCCAGAGCCGTCCCGTGACCCGTACTCGGGCTGCCCGACGCTTTCCTGGCTCCCCCAGAAATCGGCCGTGAACGTGTGTTACTTCTGTAATCAGAGGAGGGGTGCAGGGTTTTATTATTTAAGTAACATTTTAAATACAGGCCAACGGATCCAGGTGTTTTTCCTCTTTCCACATGGCACCTCCTCAATAGAAATTGTTTTCGACGCTGCCTAACGGAACGTTCCGTGATGGGGCTGGTGAGGCTGAGGACCTGCGTTTTGACGGTTTGCACTTTAGTGAATTTAAATTTGCCCCACGTGGCTGTGGCTGCCGCCCCTCCAGAGTCGCTGCCCCATGGCGTCTGGGGACCAGGCGCCCTCGTCTGGGGCCCCACCGCCACCCTCCTGCCTGCTCCCCCCGGGACCGAGCTCCACCCTCCGCAGGGAGCTGAGCCTCGCACCCAGGTGGCCCATCTCTAACCCTTTCAAGGGAGGCCTGGGGTGGGGGTTGGTCGGGGCCAGCAGGACGCCCACGGTCCAGCCGATGGCCTTGGCACAAGGCCTCCTGCTGCCTTGTCTGTTGCTCTGACAACGCCAGAGGGTGGAGGATGCCTGAGGCCGGACTCCAGGCCCCCAGCCTCCACCCCACGCGGTGATCCCACGGGACCCCCACTGGCTCCTTAAGAAGCAGAGACTTGGGGTATATTTGCCCCTGCGTCTGCTTGAGGAATCAACAGGAAAGGTCCAGACTCCCGGAACCGCCGGCACGCCGACCTCAGCCTCGTCTCCTAATTTCATAGCCTCGTGTGCAGTAGTGATGGTGGTGCATAATTAACGCCGGGCTTGAGGATCGGGGATGCTTTCACTGTGTCCTGGGGGTAGCTGGTGTGTCCTGGAGTTGAAAACGGCAGGGAACACTGCCCAGAGAACGCAGGGCTGCTCTGGGCCCCCACCTGCGTCCTCCCCTGACCAGCGATGCAGTGGGCCGTTACTGAGTGCTTGCCGTGTGCTGCACTCAGGGCCGGCCACCGTGCCTCACTCCCCCGACTCCCCACGCACCCTGCGGAGTGGGGTCCACGCGCGCCCCTCTGTGCAGGCGGGGAGGCTGAGCCGGCCGAGGTGAAGTCACCTGCCCAAGCTCACAGGGAGGTGAGGCGGAGCTGACTCCTGACCGCCACGCTCAGCTCTGTCCTCCACATCCCGTCCTTCCCTGGTCCTGCTGGTCCTTAAATGGGGTGGTGACTCTTCCTCGAGATTTGCGCTGTTGTCATCAAACAGGAGGAGCCACGGGTCCAGGGGCTGGCACGGGGCGGGAGCTAATATGTGCTCCTCTTCTCGCCTTTGTAACATCTTAGCTGAATTTGAACTTGCAGTAGTGTTGTTTCAGTACCCAGGTGTGTAAGGGCCTGTCCCCTGCCGGGCCCTGCCGGGGCCTCAGTGTGCAGAGCTGGCCCTTTGTCAGGGGCGGAAGAGGCCGTTTCTCCTGCCCGCTCGCTCTGTGGTCGCTTCCATTGACTCTCTGTGGTTGAGAAATGCTGACCACCTTCTGTCTTTGCTGAAAGCTCTGGGTCCTGACTTCAGCTGGTTTTAGTTGCTGGCATCTCCAAGGCTTTCAGAAAGTTCTGCTTCCTAAATATTAACAATACAGCGTCTCCCATCCTGGAGAAAGGGATCTGTGCTTCTTTCTAAAGCAGTTCACTTCACCATGGGTGATCTCCTTTGCTTTCTAAAAGTAGCATTTGTTGCAGTTTCAACAGAGGTTAAACTTGGGTTGCCCAGTTCTCATGTTTTTCTGTGGGTTACAGAAGCTCCAAACAACTGTCAGGCGCCACATGGGAGCTTCTGTCATCTGGTGGGGACTGAACAGACCTACCTTAATGTTTTGAGGAGAAAAGTTCTGTTAAATGTTAAATTTATTTTTAGTTAGAAGGAAACCAAGGCGAAAGCAAGCCATGATTATGCAGAGGAGAAATACAGGTTAGACATGCAGAAGAACCTCTGATGGGGAAGAGCCCTAAACACCACGACAACTTACGGGTTTTCTCCTCTGAGACTGTGTGGGGATGGAAGGGAGCGTTTGGTGAAGACCCACTGCTTGCCGGGTGTGCTGCTCTGGTTCATTTATTCCAGCAGCTTTACGATGAGGTCAGGAGATGTCTCCTAGTTTTACAGATGGGCAAGTGACTAGCGGTAACTACCACCTTAAAATTTGTGTTTCATTCCCTTGCTTTTTTATTCTGTGCTTTAATCACATAGGTTTGGCTCTCTAAAAATAGATATAGTTTGCTTTTGCTTGTTTTTTCGTTTTCTTTTTTGATTTTTTTTTTAGCTTTCTATAAAATGGCTAAACTTGAATACCTTACTTTCTTTTTTTCACTTTGTATTTTGTTTCTAAGTTTCCTACATGTAGCTTTCGTTTATTCATTTTTTCACTACTGTAGAATAATCCCGTTAGCTACAATGTGTCCATTCTCCAGCTGTGACAACAGGCTGTAGTGAAGGATGTTACCCCGTCTCCTATGGTGCCTGCACAGGAATTTCTCTTGGGTGTATGAAAACCTGGGGGTGGAATGGCTGGGTTGTAAAGTATGGAATTCCAACCTTGCGAGATGCCAGATAGGCTTCCAAAGTGGTTGTACCGGCTTCTCTCTGTGGAACATATACGGGCTAGTGGCGCCCTTTAAGTTTGGACACGGGAGCTCAGTCAGGTCTCCTCCCGGCCCCTCACAGTGCTCTGTTACACCGGAGCTCGTCCAAGTGGCTTTATTCTCCCTCTGGGTCTGTGTGGCTGTGATTCCCACACGTGGCTCCTGCCTGTCCAGTCCTGTGGTTCTTGAGGCCAGAGGCGCCACAGTGACCGTCTGTCTCGCTGGCCTGAACCGCACGTCGCACAGGAGTCCCCCTCCTCCTTCGTGCTGGCCTGTGCGCCGGCCAGGAATGCAGGGCCAGCCCCCCGCGGGATGGAAGGAAGTCCGTCCTCTTACTGGTCAGATTTTCCCAGGGAGACAAAGCCATGTCCCTAGAGCCTGGGTGAGGGAAATGCTGTCTGCTTGGAGCCTCCAAAGGAGCAGAGGCGAGAAATGAGAAATCTCTGTTTGTGCAGACCCCCCCAGTGGGGAGCGTGTGGTCCGCAGTTAGGGCCCTGCTGTGGACCCCTCACCAGACAGGGCATGTGGCGACGCTTTTGCTGTGAAAATGGCAAAATTGGGAGCCTGGTACCCCAGCGTCTGGAGGAAACCATCTCATCGTTTAGACTTGCGGGCCTGGTGTGAATGCCTGCCTGTGTTTTCAGTCACACGCACCCATCTCTTCTGATTAAAACAGGAAGAACGTTTGAGGTAGATTTAGGGGTAGAATAGAAGAGCACAGAGGCAGCGTGTTGAGTCACCACCGTGTAGGGGGCGGGCTCTGGAATCAGACTTCCCTGGGTCAGATCCAGCCGTGCCGCGAGGCCCTGGTCTCCTTGTTGGCAAGGCAAGTGGAAGTAAAAGCACCAGATTTGCGGTCTGAAATCAGTGCTTGAGCCCTTGCTCGGCCTGTAACTCACCGGGAGGATGAGCGCCATCCAGTCTGTCCGAGGGTCAGTTTTGTCTGCTAGAAAATGGGGGAAAGAATCTCTAATTCATGGGGTTGTGAGGATCAAGTGAACTAACCCTGGGAAAAGGGCTGTGCAAATTACAACCTGCTGCGTAAATATGGGGTGTTGTCATTACTGGGTTTTTAATGCTTTGTCTCTCTTTCCTTACTCAAGGCTACATTTCACCAGATTTCTCTTCTCTAAGAAAATGAGTACTGAGTAGAACTGGTTCCCTAAGAAAAGGGAAGTCAGATGCTCATTTCTTCCTATTCCAGCTTTAACGGGATCATCAGCTTTCTGGATACTTCCTCACGATCTCTTTAGCACACAGTGGTGCCGTGGAAAGTTATTTTCAGGTAGAAATATTTTGTATGAGGTAAAGAGACGGGGATTATTTCATCATTCAACAAAGAATTATTAACTACTTAACTGTGCACGGAATACGACGCTAGAGTGTTTTAAGGGTCCTTGGGATTGGTTTTAATCAGATGTGGTGAGACACACAGACACGGAAATGGCTGTCATGAGGGACAATTTATTATATTCACAATTCCCTAGAAAGGGGGCAGGGCACCCCATACAGGGCCACTCAGGGAAGCACCAGGGCTGGTCAGGAGGCAGAGGGGGTGGGGGGAATGTAGATGGGAGCCGTTACTGCATTTTCTACGAGAAGGAATGGTGAGGCGGGCTGAGCAGGCTGAGGATTGGTTGGTTTGAATAATTTCAGTGGGCTCGCGGGCTCAGGGGCTGCCCTGGTTGTCCGGTACCTGGCCCTGGGTGACAAGGACAGCAGGAGGGTAGCCCAGAAAGTGAGAGGTGTGATGCAGGCTCTGGGCGGGTTGGTTTGCATGTGAAAGGCCAGCTCACAGGCCAGTTCTTTCCTGTCTCTAGAAATTCGCTAACCCTGGGAGCAGCGGTCCCTCCAGGGCCAGCTTTAACCAGATGGTAAAGCATCAAAATACAGAAACTAAAAAACACAGTACATAGCAGAATCAGGGCAAACAAAACAAAAATATGCTGGATTAAGGCCCGTGGCGCAGGGTTCTTTCTTTTAAAAAATATGAGGAAAAGGATTTTCATTGCAAATGCAGAACTGTTGCTCAGTGTACGTGGCGGGAAAGGAAATGTATCCATCAGTGTGGCCAGGGTGATGGAGATGAATCTCTGGTGAGTGGCCATTATGGAAATCCTGGCTACAGTTCATTTCAGCAGGTGTATAGCAGGCACCTGCCCCCCATGCCAGGCCATTGCGAGGAGCCCTGAGGAATGTGCAGAAGAACAGAATGGGATCCTCGATCCCGAGGTCAGCCCTGGCGGGTGTGGGGCACATGCGGGCCCAGCCTCCTCCCCGAGCCCATGGCAGACGTCACCAGTCTCCCACAGCGCAGTGCAGTGGGGGCCACCAGCCACCCATCAGAGCTGCTTGTCAGCCGGGCTCTAGGGCCCCTCGGTCCATGGGGGAGGAGTGGTGCTGGAGGAGAGGAGCGGGGGGGGGGGGGGGGAGCTCCGGTCAGCTCACCTGTGATAGAGACAAGACCTGGTTGAGGGGGAAGGGGAAACTTGCACCTGTGTGGAGGGAATTGACTCCGTGGAAGGGTCAGGAGTGGCGATGGGCCTTGAAGGGTTTGCTCCTGGCTTGGTGCAGGGCTGAGGGCCCCGCAGCAGGGGGCTGCTGTATGAGAGGCGTAGCGGAAAAGCGTGGATGTGCTTTGAGGGACAGCGGGCGGGGAGGTGTGAGTGTGGTTCCGATTGTGCTTTCTAGTGAGGGAGCAGGACCAGTAGGAGCCTTTACCAGAGGCCCCGAAAACTGGGCTGGCACACGCGGACCGAGCTCTGAAACAGTGGAGACTCTGACCCCTGCAGGATCAGAGCAGCTTCCAGAGGGGTGCAGAGGGGGTTAGGGCAGCGGGGGGCTGGGTGGGAAGCTGTCGCCAGGGAAAAGGCGATGAGCGTCTCACCCCCTGCTAGTGGCGTAGGCATGCAAAGGAGCAGGCCGATCCAGGAGGCCGAGGACCTAGAAATCTGGAAGGGTTTGGGGACCAGCTCGTCATAGGGTAGAATGAAGGTCAAAGATAGCAGGCCTGTTTTGAGCCTGAATGATTCAGAAGGTGAATGGAACCTGGGAGCAGAGCCACTTTGGAAGCTGTTTGAGGATCAACAGGACAGTCGGGGGATTCTTCTGACCAGGGGTTCACGAGGCGGATCTGCAGCTCTGGGAGGAACTTGCCAGAGCGGGGAGAGCGGGCGGGCGCGGGCGGGGCGCACAGCGTGCGTCGCGGGGAGAGGCAGCCACGGGGCAGTGGAGAGGAGCGCGGGAGGGCCTGCGGGACGGCCGGGGCGGGTAGCACTGCAGCGCCCTCATCATGGGGGCTGACTTGTGAGCAGGCAGGCCAGCAGAACTGAGCAGCCCTCCAAAAACAGGCCAGGCTCCAGTCTGGGGAACCTTCACATGGGATCGGGGGGGCGCCACAGTTCAGTGAGGTGATGAGGGACTTCTTCATAAATTCCACTAGAACAATTAAGAACCATTTAGGAACTTGATAGAGGTGGTTGAACAGCGTTGTGAATATACAAAATGCCATCGAATTGGCACACTTTACAATGGTTAACGTTGTGTTATGTGAACTTCACCTCGATTTTAAGAAGAAAAGAACCGTCAGGAAAGAGATAGTGTCTCATACCAGGTACCACGATAAGCTGCAGGTGGATCAAAGATTAACATGTAGAAAATGAAACCAAATCTGGAGATGATGGTGGCAATGGTTGCACAAAAGTGTGAATGTACTTGATGCCACTGAGCTGTGCACCTGAGAATGGTTAATGTAGGACTTCCTGGTTGTCCAGTGGTTAAGACTCAGCGCTTCCACTGCAGGCGGCATGGGTTTGATCCCTGGTCAGGGAACTAAGATCCCACATGCCGTGCGGCATGGCCAAAAAAAAAAAAAAAGGTTAATGTAAATTTTATGTTATGTATATGTTTTCCCCCTGCCCACAAGAAATGAAACCATAAAGGAACTCATAGAAAAAATGCTGAGTTCCTTTATACCCCTGGAGTAGAGAAGGCTTTTATAACTAAGAATCAAAACTCAGAAGCCATAAAAAGAAAAGATTGATCATTTTTTAAGGGTTTTTTTTTTTTTAAAGCAACTAGTGCTCAAGCTGTTTTTTTTTAAATGAATTTATTTTTTTTTTATTTATTTTCGGCTGCATTGGGTCTTCGTTGCTGCGTGCGGGCTTTCTCTAGTTGCGGCGAGCGGGGGCTACTCTGCATTGTGGTGCGCGGGCTTCTCATTGCGGCGCCTTCTCCTGCTGCAGAGCACGGGCCCTAGGCGTGCAGGCTTCAGTAGTTGTGGCTCATGGGCTCTAGAGCACAGGCTCAGTAGTTGTGACGCATGAGCTTAGTTGTTCCACGGCATGTGGGATCCTCCGGGACCAGGGATCAAACCCGTGTCCCCTGCATTGGCAGGCGGATTCTTAACCAATGCAGCACAAGGGAAGTCCCAAGATTGATAAGTTTTTCAAATAAAAATCTTCTGTAGCTTAAACACAACATCAAGTCAAAGGACAAATGACCAGCTCATATACAAAGAGCTCTTAAATATCAAGAAATGCAAAACCCTGCAAGCAAAGACAGAAGTTCTCAGTTTACCAGAAAAGAAATACAAGTGACTCTTGAAATGTAAGGAGATGTTCGACCTATACTTTCTCCTCTGTCTTAAGGGCAAGAATACAAACACTGAACGACCTGCTTTGTTGGGAGGCTGCTAGATTCAACTCAGCACATCCCACGTGGACGGCAAGTGGGCGACTTCTACTGAAATGGCACCTGCATGCACCTTTCAACCAAACAACCTTGCCACCTAGACATACACCCTGAAGGCACACCTTCACAAAGATGGAATAAAACATTCCCAGTGATTCGTTACAGTCCGGTGTTTAATAAACGAGAGGTTGGATGTCACACAAATGGGTTTTGATGAGAGATGGCCAGAATAATCTGTACTCCACCCACACAGAGGAGCACTGCACAGCCCTAAGACAGAGGAAGAGCTCTTGGCCTGTTTGTGATACGAAATAACCTCCAGAATACGTTAAAAGGGAAAAAAACTGGCGCAGAATAGGGTGGGCCTGTAGCATGCTACCTTCTATGTAAAAAAAAAAAAAAGATAATTATTTTTGCAAAAACAATTGCTTTGAAAGAAAAAACAGAGGATAGTCAAAATGATGAGCCATGGGGCGCGAGAGGGGAGAGGTAGAGGAGGCAGGAGCAGCAGCAAGATGTCCCTGGATGAATCTTTTTTTTTATTTTTCTAACTTTTGAGCCAGGTAAATGTTTACGTATTCACAAAAGAAAATGCAAAGTAAAACAGCAGAATCTATAGTTGTGAACAAATTTATTTCGAAACTAATGAATCTAATCGTATATCAAATTAGTAACATAAGCACACAGAGAAAATAGCGATCACGTATTTGTAATAATTCGAACTTTCAACATAATACTCTGGGGCTTTCCTGGTGGCGCAGTGGTTAAGAATCCGCCTGCCAGTGCAGGGGACGTGGGTTTGAGCCCTGGTCGGGGAAGATCCCACATGCCGCAGAGCAGCTAAGCCCGTGCGCCACAACTACTGAGCCTGCGCTCTGGAGCCCATGAGCCACAACTGCTGAAGCCCACGTGCCTAGAGCCCGTGCTCCGCAACGAGAGAAGCCACCGCCATGAGAAGCCCGTGCACCGCAACGAAGAGTAGCCCCTGCTCGCCGCAACTAGAGAAAGCCCGCGCACAGCAACGAAGATCCAATGCAGCCAAAAATAAATAAATAAATAAATAAATTTATCTTTTAAATGGCAGTATTAAACATAATACTCTGGCCATTTCACTACTGAACTGTTTTCCAAGGACGGGAGGTGGGGTAGGGGAGTACTGTTTAGTGGGTGTATCAGTCAGCTTGGGCTGCCATAACAAAGTACCCCAGGCTGAGTGACGTAAACGGTAGCAATTTATTCTCTGAAAGTTCTGGAGGCCGGAAGTCCAAGATGAAGGTGTCGACAGGGCTGGTTCCTCCTGAGGCCTCTCCCCAGGGCTTGCAGACGGGCGTCCCTCTGTGTGTGTCTGTGTCCTAATCTCCTTCTCTTACAAGGACACCAGTCAGATTGGGTTAGGGGCAAGGCCAGCGACCTCATTTTAACTTAATCACCTCTTTAAAGACCTGTCTCCAAATACAGTCATGTTCCGAGCTGTGGGGATTAGGACTTCAGCACGTGAAGGGAGTGGGGAAGGGGGATGCAGTTCAGCCTGCGCCAGGAGCATGAGGTTTTAGTCTGAGGAAGGTGGGAAGGTTCTGGGGGTGCGTATGGTGGCGACGGTTGTGCAGCAACATGAACGTGCTCGATACTGCTGAGCTTGTACTGGAAGATGGCGAAGATGCTGTGTTACCACAATAAAAAAGATAAAAATGAGTTTAAGGGGACTGAGGGTGCCGCTGAGAGGGTGACAGAAGGCTGTGTGCGATGGGCACTCGTGGGGGACGGACAGTAGGAAACAGGAGTTCGGGGTCTGACCACACAGAGGGTTTCCGAGTGTGAGGTCTGGGCTGCCAGCCGTTCCAGCCGCTGTGAGCACCCCCTCCACTCTCCGTCCGTGAAGCGGGCGGCGTGGTCACTGCAGCTCTGGGCAGGTCCGCTTGCTGTGCTTCCGTGTGCTCTGGGAGCTCCTCCTTGTTGGCAACTTTCAAACCCTCACATTGCGCGGTTTCTATGGCGACTGACGTCCCTCCGAGAGGGGAGCGTGGAGGGACCCTCAGAAAGAACGCAGGGAAGTGAACAGCACGGATATGGGACAGGCAGTACAATCCAGGAGGGAGGGAGCGTGACCTAGTTTTACGGCTGCTTCGCTGAGAAGGTTCTGGCAGGTGCACTTGACTGTCATGTCTGTCGCACTGTCCTCACCAAGAGCTGTAAAGGGAGGTGACAGGATGCAGCACTTTACCTGGTGAAAAGCTAACGCTTGGAAACACAACTGTGAGGGTCAAGGACTTGGGAAAGCCCAGGGAATTCCAAGCCTCATCCGTCTTGTTTCTGGCCATCTGGGGAGAAACGAGGCCTAGTGAGACTCCACGTGCCTGTCCTTTTCTTTTTTCCTGGGATACGGCCACAAGGAAGGCATCCTGGCTGCGTGGACAGGCTTTGTGATGTTCACATCCTGGCTCATGACTTCTGGCTGTGTGATCTTCAGCACGTTCCTTAACCTCTCTGTGCTTCAACTTCCTAGTCTGTAAAATGGGGGAGAAGAGTTCCCACGGTCAAGAGTTCTTGGAAGGGCTTGGTGGGTCCTCCCTAAAGAGTGGCTCGTAATTCCGTGAGGAGACCCCTGGGCTTGGCAGGAGTCAGCCTCTGGTAACTGGTTCTGTTTCCTGTTCTCTCCCAGTCGGCCACGGGCAGAGCGAGGGGGAGAGGATGGTGGTGTCTGACTTCCAGGTTTTCATCAGGGACGTGTTGCAGCACGTGGACGTTGTGCAGAAGGACCACCCGGGGCTTCCCATCTTCCTCCTGGGCCACTCCATGGTGAGTAGACCACGGAAGAGCCCTCTAAGTCAAGCCGGGCCCCAGCCCCAGGCCTGCAGTGGGTGGAGGGTGAGGGTCCCGGGATGCAGGGGGCCGCCCTGCCTCTGGCCCCATCGCGCTCTGCCTGGGCAGCACGGCCCCCTCTGGGAGTTCCCAGACAATTTATGCTCAGGAAACGAGGGCCAGCATCTTGGAGGCAGCCCCAGAGAAGCTCACCTCCGCCCAAGGCGCCAGGAAGGTGCCACTTCATGGTGGGGCCCCAAGGGCACTTCTCCCTGCACGGCCGCGTCTCAGGGCAGGAGGGCCCCTCGGTCAGCCTGTGGAGAAACACAGGTCCTATGCGTCCTGCCCGTTTCAGAGTCACACAGTACACGTGGGAATTAGGACGGGGTTCCAGAGGAAACAAGTCCTTAAAGGTCATTCCAAATCCCTTTCACCTTTTAAATACATTAAACCCCCTAAGGATCAGCCAACTCTAATGTATAAATCAGGGCTTCTCAAACTGGCAGCATCCAGGCCGGAGCTGCCTCTAGACCCCCTGCCCCAGTGGCTGGCAAAGAACGTTTTGAGCTGCTTGGTTTTGAAATCTGGGTGACTTTTCCCTCCCTTCCAGCCCGGTCACTGTCGGGCTCTGTTCCTGCGCGTCTGTTACCTGCCTGGCCCTCGTCAGCGTGTGTGGTGTCAGCCCTTGGTTCAGGTCACCTTCAGCTTCAAGTAGCCAAGGCCGCATGCCTTCAGCACCACCCACGCTCACTAACTATTTTTCTTGGAACCTAAATTTCTGGAACCTTTACTGAACCAGGAAAACAAGAAAAGTGTAGCAGTCTCTTATTATCAGCAGATTTTTTCAGATCTCGTGTTAAGGCTGACGGAATGGGTGAGTTGGGAGTCTGCCAGCTTTGGGCTTGAAATGAAATAGAAACATGTTATTGTTTAACTTGCAGCCCACAAGCAGGAACCTCATTTAGATCTCCCTGAAATGTTTGCTGTTGGAAAACCCGGAGAAAAAAACATGTGAAAGCAAGTAATTGCAGGTCTAGTTTATCCAACATTTGAGGGTGTCTATTCCAAGGTACCGTCCTTGGGGCTCTGGGCCGGGACTGCAGCCCAGCAGGAGACCCGCGATGGGGCGGTTAAGAGCCCATGCTGGCGACGCCCACACCCACATGCTGCCCGTTCTCATTGCAGGGAGGTGCCATCACCATCCTCACGGCCGCAGAGAGGCCCGGCCACTTCTCCGGGATGGTTCTGATCTCCCCGCTGGTTCTTGCCAATCCCGAGTCTGCCACGACTTTCAAGGTAAACGGACTTCCGGTTCCATGAGACTCCTGCAGCTTCCCTGGCCCCGGGGCGTCCGTTCACAGCTAGAGTCTGGGGGAAAGGGCTTCTCCCACGATTGTGATAAGGTTTGGACAAGTAGCAAGCATTGTTGTCCCTGGAATCCTGTAGTTTCTCAAGTCAGGTACTTTTTTTCCCAAAGGCAAAAGAAAAATGACTTCCTGCTTGTGCATGTTTCTCTGGTGAACGTTAGAAGGAGGAAAGGTTACGCGCGTTAGGAATCCAGCGAAGGGGCCTCTGTTAACAAGCCATGTGCTGGGCTGGAGCTCATTTCCGGGGACCGTTGGCCAGCATCGGCCACGGCAGGCGGACAGCGGAGCTGCAGGCAGTTACTAACGGGACAGCGCCGGCGCCTTGGCTGTAGTGCTCTCCATCCCTGAGCACTTTCACCTCTGACCTGTCGGATCCTCCATTCTGTTTTTCTGGCTGTAATGTTCCACGCGGCGCAACCCAGCGGTTCCCGCGTTGAGCTGGGCCTCCTCCCCCTGAGGAAGGAGATGGGACTCGTGGCCTCAGCAGGGCTGCCGGGTTGTTGACACATTATGGACCTGAGGTTTCAGAGATGGGTAACCCGGTGAGGGTGGGGAATCCCAGCCCCGAGTCTCCCCGAGCAACGGTCAGTCTATCCTGGTCGCTGGGGGACACTGCTGCCCCCGAGCCAGTTCTCAGGACTCTCAAAGGAGCACGAGGGGTGAGTGAGGCAGTGAGTGGGTCAGGATCATTCAGTGGTCCTGGTCTGAGTAGAGTAAGCAAGACCAGGATCGCAAAAAGAGGGGGTCCCCACGGCGCGCTGCATGCTTTGATTCGTGATTCGTTCTGCCCAGTGAGTGCCGGGCACGTGCTGGGCTCACACGTGAATCATCTCCCTCGGCTCCCACCCTCACCCCAGGAGAGGTCGAGGCCTGCGTTTTACGGTCGGGACGACAGGCTTGGAAGGGACGAGCGACTCTCCAGGTCCACACCCCAGTGTGGTGGATTGGGATCTGGGGCTGTCCTCTCCTCTCCCCATCAAGGATGTTTCTCCAGAGAAGAAAGTGGATGTTTTCCCTTTGGGAAGAGTCCAGGACTGTGGGGATTTTTGGATGAAGTGCACCAGGGGATCAGGGCAGCTGGGCCCCAAAGTAGAGCCCACAAGCTTTCCCCCGAGTCACTGGCAAAGGGGGAACTTCTGGGCAAGGCCACCAGCGTGACCTTCCGAGCCTGCCGCTAATAGATCACCTTGTCAAATCAGGAGCCAGCTGTCCCTGGGGGGGGGATGCAAGTCTCCTCTCATTAACCGAGACAAATGAGATTGCCCGTTGCCCCCAGACCAGAGGACACATCCTCCCCGTGAAATCTGTTTCTGCTCCAGGCTTCGGCAGTTCTGACTGACATTCTGTGATTCGTCTGCCACCCCCGGACCACGGGGTTACCCTCCACGTCTCGCCTGACAGCCTTCTGAAGGAGTCTCACGGAATCTTTGTTTAAAATTTAATTGACGCATTCTTAAAATAATGTATCTATACGGTTCAAAATGTGAGAGAGGGAAAGGGCACGAGCGGAGTCTCCTCACGGTTGCAGGCGGGCAGCCATTTAGCAGAGTTTGTGCATCTCTGCGGGTGCGCACACCGCTGTGGGTCCCTGTGTTTCACACACGCGGGAACACGCTCTCTGTGCTTCCTGTTTTGTTTTGGTGGCCTGTTTGTTTTTGTGGGTGGGGTTCAGTTTGGTCATTTTTCTTTGTGATACCTCTTGGCGCACAGGACTAGGAAAGACCTCGCTGCAGGCCCTGGGTCAGGTGAGGCCCAAGGGGGATGGCCCTGGGTCAGGTGAGGCCCCCTATAGGGATGGCCCTGGGTCAGGTGAGGCGCCCTGCAGGGATGGCCCTGGGTCAGGTGAGGCGCCCTGCAGGGATGGCCCTGGGTCAGGTGAGGCGCCCTATGGGGATGGCCCTGGGTCAGGTGAGGCCCCACTGACTGGCCTTTGGGTCTTCCCAGTGGTTCACTCTTACGGACCCCAAAGACAGACAGCCTCCTGGAGACCACCCTGGCTGAGGGGGAGGAGGGGACCCTTCCCTGGGTGGAGTCACACTGTCACGGCGCAGAGCACAGGGCAGTGTCCTGTTCTGTGACTGTTCTCCCAGAGCGAGGCTGCTTGACAGGTCAGAGGTTTGTTTCATGGCAGCCAGTTCCTGATGGAGAGGTTTTGAAAATCATTATAGCCAGCCAGTGTGAGATACCCAAGGCTTGGAGCACAGATGGGCTTGTGGAAGATGACAGCTCCCCGCTCCAAACGTGAGAATGCCAGACCACCCCCCCACCCCAGATCCCGCACATCTGGTTCTTACTCCATTTTCAACAAGCTGGGGTATATTTAGCCTGGGGAACAGACAAGGAGGACAGAGTCTCCTGGTCCCAAATGCTGTCTGTGTTCAGATCGTGGTGGAAGCAGGAGAAATTTAGAAACAAAAGTCCTGTGCCTCAGAACAAGTCTCAGTGGCTAACGGGAGGCTCCCTGGGGATTGTCTCATGCCCCCGGGCATGCTCTGGGGAAGGCAGCACTGCAGCCAGTCCTGGGCACACAGGGGAACGCTTGGGAACAGGTGTCACACCCTGAGCTTGCCAGGCCTTGTCCCGGGGCGACACCCAGGAGGGGCTGCAGGTTAACCCAGTCCTTTCTCTGGGGAAAAACCCGACATCCCCCTGGATTTCTGCCCGGGGTCAGGGCGGGGACTCAGGCTGCCCAGAGGGTAATCCTCTAAATGACCTTCTCTGCCTGTTGCCTGGAGGTTGTCCCCTGGGGTCAGGTCCGAGATGCAGGAGCCATCCCAGTGCTTCCGGATGCTTCTCCACCACCACCACCACCCCCGTCCCGCCCGCCAACCAGAGCACCTGGCCAGGTGGGGCTTGAGTGGCCGCTGTATACCCAGCACTCATGCCAGACACGTACCATCTTATTTCCCCTCCGTCACCACCCCGTTCCCGTTTACAGACGAGGAAATGAGGCTGATTGTCTCGCTGAAGGTCAGCGTGAGCTCTGGCTCAGGTGGCAGGCGTGGCAGGATGTTCCCTTCACCCCAAAACTGCCCTGGATCAACTCTAGCCCACTTCCCCTCTGAATGTCACTCTTCTGCTTCCGGAGTCCGGAAGGCCCTGGAGCAGAGGGTGGAGAAGGGACACGGAAGGGGTCTGGGGAGTGGCCACTCATTCAAACTTCAGGTAAAATTAGACTCAGGAGTCAGGGCTTAGCTAGGTCATAAACTGGCCCCTGAATCTGGCAACAGCGATGCACCAGGCGTGTTGTTACCTCTGTAAGGCATGCGGGCTTCCTATCGTCTGCCGGGAGGTGCACTCTCCCCCACCCCAGAAACTCTGGGCTGTGCCCCGGCCATGCGCTCCTGCGCCCACGGAGGCCTGCACTTCTGGCCTCCTGTGCGTGGGTCAGCCTGTTGAGCTGCTGTATAAAAGTGAGTGTAATTACTTCCCTCGTGTCAAGTCTTTTAGTGGCAGAAGCTTAAAAATGATCTGCGGGAGCCATTAAAACCTTTTGGATCAATAGAGGCATTTGTGCAAGTCACTAGCACTTAAAGCGATGGGGCTGCAGTTAACCCAGGGGCGCCCCAAGGGCAGGCCAAGGACACACGACCGTCCGCTCGCTGGCTTGTCGGGGGTGGACCTCACTTCCGGGAGAGTCATCCTCTTTTGTCGCTGAGGTAGTTTGGGGCTCCAGCTGTCACCTGGTTCTGCAGGTCACCTCCTTCCTGGGGTCCCCACTCTGAATGACATCAGCGTTTGCTCAGTCGACCAAGGAGTGTTGGTGGAGCTTCTCCTTGGGGCTGGAAACCAGAGGGCGGTTAGGGACGAGCTCTGGAGGAATTAGGTGTCACGCAGCCTCCTAGCAGCCCTTCAAACTTCGTTTCATTTTCTCCATTTTAGAAATGGAGACACTGAGGATCGTAGACCTTCTCCGGGATTCAGAACCACAGTTCGAATCCCACTTTGCCCAGCTCTGAGTCTCCAGGACCGATTCCCCCACTTCATTACCTTTCCTTTCCAGGGCTGGGGTCCAGTGACTGTGTGTAAGTCGTCATGGGTCTCGGCCCCCAAATTGTCCTCAGGCGATATGCCCTGGGGCCCCCGTTGAGTCGGGGTCACTGGGACCTGTGTGGTGGCACAGACCTGACTTAGCCTGTTGGAGTCACGATGAGGGTGGGGTCTCTCCTCCGGGGGCCCGGCAGGGGTCGCCCCTCTCCTGAGCTGGATCTGGGGCTCTCTCCAACGCCCCTGCAGGGTTGTCCGAAGAGTTCAGAACGCTTGCTCAGAATGGCATCAAGATCCACAGTGTCTTGCATCCCACTCCCTTTTTGGGTGAGCCACTGCCCCTCACTCTTCTTCCCGTGGACACAGGTGCGGGGCTCTCGCGGGGAGATGATGGCAGGAAGCAGCAGCAACCTGGACAAATTGCTCTTTCGGGCGTGGGTTCTGCTGGGCTCCCTCCGATCCCCCTGCCTCCTCACCACGTGACCTCAGCACCCCTCCTGAACCTCATCTTCCTTGATCCACCACTCCCGCTGCTCCGTTTCCTAACGGAAAAGCTAATGAAATAGACCAACCCTAAAAGAGCAGCAGGGAAAGTGAGTGTGTCGAGCAGCCATTCAGAGCGTCCTTCCCCACGTGCCGCCTCTTTTCCTTCTCTGGTGTTTGTGGGGAAAAGGCTAAGAAACACCTGATTGTTTTAGCTGTGACATTATTGCCATCAAAGGTTTGTCTCTACCCAGTTGAGTCTTGCTGGAAATGTGGCCAGAATTTACTCTGCTGGTTTAGAAAAAGAGCTGAGGGTCAGGGTGGTGCAAAGATGTCTCACTGTGACTCCTTTGAAAGAGAGGCTTACACATTAGGTGTGTCCGTGTCCCTGGTCCTACGCTGTGGGGGTCGGGGACACTGCACCACCTGGGCCACAGCTCAGAGCAGGTCAGGCAGAACCTCTTAGGGTGGTGCTTCTCTGACTCAGGCTACCTGCCCCTCCACCTTCAGGGCACACACGAACGCCGGGGGTCCCGTGAAAATGCAGAGCCTGATCCCTGGCAGCTGCCGGTGCTGCTGGTCTGAGGACCACACGTAGAGCAGGGGTCATGGAACATCAGGAAGGGACAGGGCCTGACGGGGGCCACGCCCGCTGCCAGTACACCAGCGGGGTGCAGGGAACAGGACTTCAAAACCAAGCGCCGTCTTCTGTGGAGACCAGGGGCTCAGGACCATAGGCTGTCGGAGCTGCAGCAGGAGAGGCCCCGCCGGAACTCGGCGATTGTACCGGGACAGGAAGGTGAGGGGGCAGCCGAACTGCTGTGCATTATCTGGTCCCTCCAGGGACCGGACCCTTGCACTGTTCTTCTCGTAAAGCAAATGCCTGTCCAGAAACGGCTCTCTTCCTCTTTTTTTCCCGTGAGGCTCTTGAAGCTTCCCGTGGCTGCGCAGAGTTCCTGTTAGTGACGCAGAGAAGGCCACATGCTCAGGGACGGAGGCCAGGGCAGGTTTCCCTGTGGCCCTCTCCTAGAGGCAGCGTCTCCCCTGGCTGCCTCGTGCCCACACGCACCCCGGGAAACCAGAATGAGGACGGCATGAGTCTCAGCCCGCCTGGCCTGATCCTCGTGGAGCCTGAGCTGTCAGTGTCTCTTCCTGGGGTAGAGGCCTTGGCACTTTGGGGTGTGAATGTTTGGGTTGAGAGGTGCCCATGGTGGGAGCAGAGACCGCAAGGGTGAAGGTGAGTCTGACCCTCCACGAACAGCTGGCAGCGTGCCCGCGTCCACGCAGAAACGGTGCCCGGCTTGGACACTGGAGTGGACCCTGTACAGTCTCTGCCTTCACGCCTGCCATGGGGCAGGTGCCCAGGCGGTGTGTCCCTGGGCCTTTTCCTGCTGTCGGCTATCTGATCGGGGAGTGGGTAGGAAGCTACTTGCCGAGAAAGAGCCGTGTCCTTGAGGAGTCCGTGCTGGACGAGGCAGGCAGACGGGCCAAAGTGGGCAGCAGGGTCTGGTTGCATCACACACGGCCTCCCCAGACTCCTGGGCCTGGCAGGGTCACACGTGGAGTCAGCTGAGAGGCTCCGTGTCCCTCAGGAGGCCGTGGCAGGGCATCAAGGACAGCGGAAAGTCTAGGATCAGTTTTACAAGCTTTGGGATCCATGTCGTTTTCCCTAATAACGTTGCCCTTGGGCCACTGTTGCTGGAAGGGAAAGGGCAGCTGCATCCCAGGCCCCTGCCCACTTCCAGCTGGCCGTGTGCAGTGGCACTGAGCCTCTGTGTAACAGACAGTGTCCTTGTCTGTTACACGAGGGTAAACCCTCACCTCACAGCATTTGTGTCAAGATTAAAAGACTGGGCACCTGGGACCGTGCCCAGCACACCCAGGGGTTGTCACTGAGTGGATGTGTGTGCCCTCCCGGGATGCAGGGTGCCAAGAGGCAGCACCTGTCGGCTCTGTGACACACGCCCTCCGCGCAGACCGAGGATTCACTGTTCGCCACCTTCCGTGCAATTCTAATTTCAGCGTTTCTCAGCTCGCTTTTGAAATAGCATCTTTCATCCCCGGGTGTCTGCACAGCCCAGAAACGGGAACAGCCCCCCTCTGCAGGCAGACGTGTGAGATCCAGGTTCACGCTTTTCCTGGGTAAACACCAGATCCAGCAGGAGGGGGTGGGAAGGCCTGGACCTGAGCCAGGACCATGTTCAAGGAGCACGCGTTGAGCACCTCCCGTGTGCCGGTGCCTTTGCTCACAGTGGTCCCGTGGGGAGCTAAGGGGACAGGCTCAGTGATGTGCAGCTCCATCCACACACCTGGGGCCACACAACCAGCAGTCAGATCGGTGTCTCCCTCGGCGCCGTGTCTAATGCTTCCGGATCAGAGCGTGTCCTGCCTCATCTCGGGGGACTGGGTGCGTCTGCTCCTGCTGTGTTTTTTAAGGTCCTCTGAGAGGTGCTCGTGCACAAGCACTCAGCTAGGAGGTCCTGCACATCATTCAAAATCATGACCCATGAGGGATCTAGGGAGGGTAACTGCACAGAATCAGGGTCAGCAAAAAACACATGTGGTGTCCCGCTGTCACCACACGGCCTCCCCTCGCCCGGCTCGCCCACAGTGGCCCAGAGCCAGACCAGTGAGGCCGTCTGGTCGGAGAGAGGAGGGTCCTTGGGTGCCCAGCCCGGGACCAGGCCTGGCTGAGGTCCAGTCTGGGTGTCCCTCTCCTGAGCTGGCCCCGAGGGCAGCTGGGTGGGGGTCCCACTGCGCTCACCCTGGCTTCCCTCCCACCTAGGTCCTTGCTGTGAAAGTCCTCAACCTTGTCCTGCCGAATGTGTCCCTGGGCCGGATCGACAGCAGCACGCTCTCACGGAATAAGACAGAGGTGAGTCTTTCTGAAGACCTGGGGCAGCTGGGGCTGGTGGGGTGGGAAGGCACCAGCCCCGGCGGGGGGGGAATGCAGGTTTTAGCTCTGCCTCGGCCGTTTACCACTATTCAGCCGAGGCTCTGTGCGAGGTGACGGGGACTTGAAGACGTGTGAGATGCTGTCTGGCTTCAGGATTGGGTGGGAAGGAGTGGGTGGCGGTGCTGCCTGAGCTGTACCCACGTGTGCAGAGGAGCTGACCAGATGAAACTCTGTGTGTATCAGCCAGGTCTCTTTTGGTTGTAAGTGACAGAAACCCAACTCAAAGTGATTTGAGCAAAAAGAGGGATTTATTGGTGAGTGTAACTAAAGGCTTCAGGCGTGGCTGGGTCCAGGGGCTCAGAGTCTTGTTCACCATCTCTCTTCCCACCTCTCATATCCCCTGGTTTGGCCTCATTCCCAACCAAATTCTCCCCAAGTGGAGGCAAAGCTGACCACCAGCAGCTTTACATGAGCAACTGCAGTGGAAAGGTAGCACCTCTTCCCAACAGAAGTCTCAGGGCTGGTTCTTACTGGCTGACAGTCTGGGTTATTGGTCCAGGAAAGCGGATGGCATCAGTCCTACCCAACCTCATGGCCTGAGAGCAGAGAAGGGCAGTTCTGTTGGGCGGGGTGGATAGGATCGAGGATGGAAGAATGTATTCAGGCCAGGCCACGTGTCCACTGGGTTGGGAGCTGGAGGGGGATCAGAGGAAGGGGGTTCGTGGCAGAGGGAACAGCACGGGTGAAGGTCTCGGCATGAAGAGCCTATTTGCAGAACAGCCGGTAGTTTGCTCCGGCCACAGTGTAGAGGTGAGTGGCAAGGGGTAAACTGAGGGCAGGTCAGGAGGCACCGCTGTGCCAGGGGTGGGCTACTGCCCTCAAGCAGAGCTCGCTGCCCTCTGTAGAAGCAAAACCAGCCCAGGAGGTGTAGCGTGCAGGGTGAGGCGGCCTCAGGGGAGATACGCTGGGGGTTGTGCGATGTCACCGTCACCCCCTCTGGGACCAGACCCCAGGGTTCAGCATGAACGACGGTGCACCTTGACGCCAGGTCCATGCAGAGACCGGGGTTGGTCTGTGAAGGTGCTGCTCAGCGAACCAAGCCCCTCCCCTTTAGTGAAGGTCCAGCACCTCATCCCCTGCCTGTGACGGGGCCCTTATGCTCCGTGCCAGGCTTGTGTCACGTGCTCACCCATGCACAGCTCCCGTATCGCGGGGGAGCAGACTGAGGCTCGCCCATACGCAGGCACATGCCTGGGGTCACCCGCTGATGGGACTAGCCTCAGAGCTTAGGTCAGTGGGTCCCCAGCCCGCTCTGTCTGGGGGGCAACAACCCAGTGGACAGGCGGCCCCCTGGGCGCCTGGAAGGGATGGTCCTCAGGGTTGAGCACATCACTGTGCTGCTCTCCTGCCTCAGCTCCCATCTTGTGTCAGGAGGTTGAAACCAGGGAGTTGCTGGCTGCCCACGGACCCTGGAAAGTGGAGCAGGTGCCCGGCACCCCAGTGGCCTCCCCCGCTTCCTTGGGGCTTGAGCGGTCGGACTCTGGCTTCGTTATAAAATATGGCCTCCGGCCCTTTGAGCCACTCAGAGAGCAGGCAACTAAACGGGGATCGTGCCTAACGTGTAGGAAGGGACATTCCCGATCAGGGGTCAAAACCCAGGCCTCCGAGGGCCGGCTGTTTATGAATCTGGCTTGTGTGAGCCCTGTGCGGGGAGCCTGAGGTGGGCCAGTCCGCCCAGTCGTCCACATTCCATTTGAATTTTAATTTAATCAATTTTTAAAAATATTTATTTATTTGGCTGCGCCAGGTCTTAGTTGCAGCACGCAGGATCTTTAGTTGCGGCATCCGGGATCTAGTTCCCTGACCAGGGATCGAACCCGTGCCCCCCGCCCCCTGCATTGGGAGCGCAGAGTCTTAGCCACTGGACCGCCGGGGAAGTCCCCAGTCTAATTTTAAAAGCAGTAACTCCCAAAGCTGTGTCCTGGGGCCAAATTTGACCCACCAGGGTCAAGAATATTTGAATAAAGGAAGAAGATTTTCATTCCAAAAGGCAGATCTGTGTGGTGAGAAGGCACAGTGTTAGGACCCAGAAAGACCGAAGCCAGTCATGACATGAGTGAGATCAATATTAACCCCATTTCCGAGGTGAGGAAACCGAAGCTCGGAGGTTACGTAATTTGTCCGAGGTTACACAGCCAGTCAGGGGCAGAGCTGGGACCCGAAGCCTTTGATTCAAAGGTCTCCACTCGGACGCCTCCTCCCAGCTAGTACATACAAGCGTGAAGCTCTCTCTCCTGCTTTGTAATTACTGGTCCACACGGCCCGCGGCTGGAGACCATCGCTCTGTGTGCAGGATCGCTTGTGAGGGGAGTCGTGTGGGCAGGGCCTCCTCCACCTGCTGAGGCCAAATAATGGCTCTGGCTCAAACGTGCAGTTTCCAGAAAAACCACTGATCTGTGTGGCAGCTGTGCTAGGACAGCAGTGGGCTGGAGGAGGGACCTCCCTTTGAGAGGAAACATCGAGGTGCAAATCCGAATTGTTTATCTCACCACCTGAAACTACGTGGGCAAAAGGGAAGGAAAGAAAGGTAATGAGATGATTCCGAGCCCTCATTGTTTGAAAGTAGCAAATTTCAGAGCTTTTATCTCCTTTTTGAAATAATGGAAATTTCACTGGAGGCCTTATGAAAACAGCAGAGTCTGGGCGAATACCCAGCATGCAGCCTCCCCTTGTGCGCTCATCCCCGCCCCCATCCATGGTGGCACACCGGCCTGTATCAGGTTTCTGACGGGTCGGGTAAGCGGGGTGATTCTTCAGAAGCACTCATGAATTTCCCTGCTGGGAAGACTCGGAGGGTGGACTCGGGCTGGAATAAATAGGAAGCAGGAGCTTCCAGTCCTTGGCATGGAGAATGAGCCCCTCTCCTGCCTTCTCTCTGAGTCGCCCTTTCAACATTCTGCTGAGCGTTAAAAATAGCAATGCCGAGGGGGAAAATGTGTTCAGAAGAGGCACCTCCCAGATCCAACACCGGGTGTCTTAAGGCCCACTTTAGCCGAGACATTTCCCCTGGAGTCCTGCAGCTATAAAAGCCTCAGGAGGAAAAGAACCATTTGCTTCACAAGCTTACTGAAGTGGGACCTGGGGGAAGGGGCTGCAGGCTGGGATGCGGGGGGCCTGGTGGGCTCCCGGGGGCATTCGGAAGTCGGCTGTGTCTCTGGGGAAGCAGGACGTTTGTTTGGGGCTTGATGTGGCAGCCAGGACTGCCAGCATGACACCCTCACGTCACAGAAGCGAGCCCTCAGACACACAGGCTCCCGCCACGTAGGAGTAAAGGCAGAAATACCTGGCGTTGGCTCAGCACCACCCAGTGCACCGTGTCGCGCCCCTCCGTCTCCCCGTCCACAGCTCCGGGAAGTCAGTCTTAACATCAGTATTTGCATTTGTGGAAACTTAGGCCCAGAGAGGGCAAGTCACTTATCCAGGGACACACAGCTACTAAGTAAGGATTTGAGCCTAGGTCTCTCATGTCCGAGCCTTAGTTCTGAAGTGCTCCTGGAACTGAAATCCTGGGAACAAGCAAGTGGCTGCTCGGCCTTTGTTGTGTTTGTCTGCACAGTTAGAGTCCCCAGTCAGCACATTGGCGTACTGTACTGACATACTAATCATTCCACCCTCAACCACGGGTTTTTCGGAATGTGATGAATCCCTCCCACTCTGAAAAGCCTTGAATGTTCTAAATAGTTCTCCGGCCAAGGCCACCGGAGGGGGAGGTGTGAGGGGGAGGTGCTGAGGAGCTCCTGACGCCCCCTGCACACCATCGATGACCCTCCGACCGCTCACAGACAGGTACCCTGCTTCCCTTCCAGGCCCCATCCCCTGGCCCCGTGTCCAGGTCTTCTGCTGGGAACGTCCACTGTTTATATATTGGGGCAGTTTGTCTTCTAGAACCGAGTCTCTGTTCTCTGTAACTATGCTGGGACGCCCTCCAAGCGTCTCCTGGCTGGTTTACATTCATGCCTGCTGGCCATATGGTGAGTTCCGGGCACCCAGGGAGCTGAGAAGGGGCCAGCTCTGCTCCCTTTCATTTCTGTGGTGGGTTCCGCTCCAGACCCCCACCCAGTATTTGCGGTGTGCCTGCCTCAGGGGTCAGGCCACTGTTGCCCTGTTGCCTGCGTGTCTTCTGCCCACACGACTGGGAGGCCGCTCTGGGAAGGCTCGGCCATGCCGAGGCGTTTGACTCATCGTAACCAAGGCTAAAGATAGGCTGAGCCTCCCATGCTGCCCCCAGGACACAGCCTCCCACGAGCCCCTCTGAGAGCCGGTTATTACTTTCCAGTATAACCTGCTTGCTTAGCTGATCTTATTCTGTGACTCGCCATCATTCATCGTTCGTATCGCCACAGAAGACCTGTCTATTTCGGGTAGCTGATAATTTACTGACGTCTTAAAAAAAAAAAAGGAGCCATGGGAACATCTCTTGGCGTGGGCCTCCGTGTGAGGTGGCCGGCGAGGGAGCGTGTGAGCGGGCCTAGCTCAGGCCGGTGCCCTGCATAGAGTCCGTTGATCTACCCCTGCCTCCCAGCCTTCCTTCCCCCGGGACTCTGGCAGAAACAGCTCCGAGCTCGAGAGAGGCGGGTCCCTGAGGTCAGCAGCTGTAGTGGCAGCAGAAAAGCCAGGGCCTCTGTGGATAGCCTGTCAGGGGCAGTTCCAGCTGCCAGCCAGGCCCCAGACAAAACGAGGCACCCCCTGCCCTGCCTCTCTCCCAGGTACCTTCACGGGTCCAGCAAGAAAGCAGCTGCAGGCCGGGCAGGGCTCACCCACCACAGTCTCAGAGGTACCACCAGTGACCTCGCAGCAGGCCGGGAGATGAGGGTTGGAGGCCCATTTACGTGCGGATAGGATGCCACAGACTTGCCAAGGCTTGGGATACTGGCCAAGCCCGATATGAGCCCCAGACAGTGCAGTCTGACCACGGGGGTCTCCTGCCCCAAACCTGCCCAGGGGATGCGTGGCTCCTCCTGACAAGGGGATAAAAATGACATGAAAGCCGAGACTGTGGGGAGAGGAGAGGTTAATTTCCATAATTCAAATTGGAGCTTTCCCTCCAATTTTAATTGTGGAAAATTTCAAATCTGCAGAAAGGCCGACATAGTGGTATAGCATACACCTGTATACCCCTCCCCATAATTCACCGATTGGAAGCACTCTGCCGCACTTTCTTTATCTGTGCTTAAATACGGAATATCAACATGGACATATGTTTTAAATATTTTGCGATTTATTGTGCTAAAATATACAGAATATAAAATTTGCCATCTTAACCAGTTTTAAGTGTACAGTTCAGTGGGATTAAATACGTTCACGTTGTTCATCCGTCACCACCGTCATCTTCAGAACTTTCTCATCTTCCCAAACTGAAGCTCTTCCCCACTGAACACCAGCTCCCCAGCCCCCCCAGCCCCTCCCCCCCGGGAAGCTGACTCCTCGAGGGACCTCAGTGTTTGTCCTTTCATGACCAGCTTATGTCACTGAGCATAATGTCCTCAGGGTTCATCCATGTGGTAGCAGGTGTCAGAATCTCCTTCCTTTTTAAGGCTGAACAATATTCCATGGTCTGTATAGACCATGTTTTGTTAATTCATTCATCCTCAGTGGACACTGGGTCGCTTCCGCTTCTTGGCTCTTGTGAATAACACTGCCGTGAACATGGGTGCGCAAGTATCTTTTCAAAACCCTGCTTTCCATTCTTTTGGGTTTATACTTAGAAGAGGGGTTGCCAGGTCGTTTTGATATGCATTTCCCTAATGATTAGTGATATTGAGCATCTTTTCACATGCTTTATTGGCCACTTGTATTGATATATCTTCTTTGGAGAAATGTCTATTCAAGTACTTTGTCCATTTTTTAATCAGGTTTGCTGTTGTTGAGTTGTAGGAGTTCTTTATATAGTCTGGATAATAACCCCTTATCTAGGTACATTGTTTGTAAATGTTTTCTCCCATTCTGTGATAGTGTTCTTTGATGAACAGAAGGTTTTCATTTTAACGTAGTCCAGGTTATCTATTTTTTTCTTTTGTTGCCTGTGCTTTTGGTGTCATATTCAAGAAATTATTGCCAAATCCAATGCCATAAAGTAGATGCATTGTTTTGGCTGAAACTTTTTTTTTATGTTTGTTTGTTTGTTTATTGATTTTGGCTTCGCCGGGTCTTAGTGGCAGTACGAGGGATCTTCGTTGCAGCATGCAGGCTTCTTAGTTGTGGCATGTGAACTCTTAGTTGCGGCATGCATGCGGGATCTAGTTCCCAGACCGGGGATTGAACCCAGGCCCCCTGCATCGGGAGCGCGGAGTCTTACCCACTGGACCGCCAGGGAAGTCCCCTGAAACTTTTGAAAGGAAATAAGTTGCAGACCCTGTGGTCGTACTTCAGCATGTGCTGCCCAAGAGGAAGGACCCAGAATAAGGACATTCACTCACAAGCCATTCTGTCATCACACTTTGGGAAAGTAACAGTAATTCCCTGTCATCATCACTCCTTTCACTGCCTCTCACCATCTGGTCCATGTTCTGATTTCCTCAGTTGTGACCAACTTTTGATTCCAAGACATGAGACCACGCGATCTTGCTGTTTTGTGACCAGCAGTTGTGAACATGGTCCTGCAAGACCCCAGTGATTCTTTCTTGTTTCTCTTATTATTTATTCTATCCCTGGGCCTGTGAAAAGGTGGCCGTGGCCCGTGTGATTGGGTGCAGAACGTGGGTCTGCTTTTTCCCTTCCCTCGGTGACCACTCAGGACCTGTGTCTGGTTCCAGGGTCACACCGCAGGGACCACCACTCCCAAGGCACAAGCAAGGTGACCCTCTGCATCACTTCTGGTTCCAGTGCCCTGTGGTGGGTTTGAGCAAACCGCTTGCACCCACCTGCCCAGGGCCTGACCTGCCGGCCCACCTCAGGGCTCAAAAAGCAGGTACGAGGGTGAACAGGAGTTCAAGCTTTAGTAGCAAAAAGCACTTCTCGGGAAAAGATGTTCGGTGATTCACACGCCCTTGATCCGTGGCAGTGTATACATGTAGGCTAATCCCGATTAGTCCTCTTTCTGTCCAAAGTGGAACTGCAGGTCCTTACTTCTGGCGGCTCTCCTCTGGTCTGGCTCAGGAATTTCAGTCCCCCAGGGCGGGGCGCCTGCTCCGGGGTTGGGGTCATAGCGGGAACTTGGGCCTCAGTAAACAGGGCTTGCTTCAGTCGGCCGTGCTGGGGAGACTCTGTGGAATCAGGCAGGACCCTTATGTCCCCTCCCCACCCTGCAGGCGGCACGTCAGGTCAACAGACACTGTGTTACTCGCGCTTCGGACCAGGCCCCGTGTTCGGGGTCACATCATGGGTCTGTTAACAGCGGATAAAGAGGCAGGGTGGTTGGGGGGAAGCTTGAGCTTTCCAACAAAAAGTCCGGAGGCGAGGCCTAGGAGAGGTTTTCTCTTGTCCAGCTCCCTCTGTAGCAGTCCTGCCGTTCAAGACCAAGGCGGGGGCGAAGACATGGCCTCTGCAAAGACCTGCCAGTTCATCTTCGGGTTCCCACAGGTTTCTGGCTCCAGAGGACACTTGGGTAGAGTTGCCCTGCTCTCTCCAGTATGCTGGGGCAGGCTATCTGATTTCCCTGGGGTGAAAATGGGTGGATTAAGAGAGATGGAAACATCGGAGGAAGGAGATGGGAATCCCAGGTGGCCCTGAAGCAGGTGGAAGATGAGGTTTCCGTAGGCAGAGGGAGGGGATGGGCTGGAAGGAGGGTCAGGAAGACCAGCTGCAGACATGTCTGTAGGTGCCTGGGAGGGAACGCAGGAGGTTGGGCCTGCTGGGCTGGGCCTCTCTGGGAAGTGTGAAATCACGTGGGCAGGACACTCACCTGTGCTCAGAGGCCCCCCCACCCCGTGGCAGTCCGTGAGGGTGGCAGCATGCTACAGTACTCACCAGGGACGCACCCGTTTCTCTCCTGGGGCGTGCTGGTTCCCTGCAACTCCACGCCCCCTGGCCGCTTGAGCCCACAGGACTCATCTTGACTTCCCCCTGTCTAAACACGTAGCGCAGCGTGGTGAGAGGTTGGGAATGCTGATGGTGGGGCCCGACTGCCTTGTTCTCATCCTGGCTCTGTCCCTTACTTGCTGTGTGACGTTGGGTGAGTCACCCAGCCTTTCTGAGCCTCAGTCTCCTCATGTGTAAAATGGATAATAATGACAGTCCCTGCGTAGGGGTCCTGCAGAGACTTGAGGAGCAAGTACATGTAAAGCACTCAGCACAGCACCTGGCACAGAGGTGAGGGCTCAGGGCTAGTTATTTTTAATACTGTTCCAATTAAAAATCTAATTTTGAGTCTATCCCAGAACAGCTTTTCAAAAAAGAGGTCAAGAGATCTGACTGGGCGGGGGTGGGGGGTGATTCCTGGATTTTGCTCAACCAGAAGTTTAAGATCGCTCCCAACTGTGGGTTGCTTCCTGTGCTTCAGGGCGAAGCTTTTTCAAAAGGCAGGCCCAGGCTTCCCTGGTGGCGCAGTGGTTCCCTGGGCCCGTGAGCCATGGCCGCTGGGCCTGCGTCCAGAGCCTGTGCTCCGCGCCGGGAGAGGCCACAACAGTGAGAGGCCCGCGTATCGCAAAAAAAAAAAAAGGCAGGCGCCCCAGTTGGCTTGTTCCCAGCTGTCAAGTCAACCTTGCTGAGAGCCCTCAGACCCCCCCAACAGGGAAGGTGCCAGAAGAGGCTGGGGCTCGGAAGAGGACCCTTCCTTGATGGGCAACCCAGGCTGAGCAGTGTGGCGCCCCACCTCGCTGCCCCGCGCTGGGGTCAGGCAGCCGCACGGCATTAGCCTCGCTGTGGGCGCACATCCCATCCAGACGCCCGGCGTCCTCCGGGGCATGACCACCGTCACCCCCATTCCACAGATCAGCAAACTGCATCCCAGAGAGAAGAGCCTTGCCCACGTCACACAGCTGGGAAACGTCAGGGCTGGGTGGTCTTCCTCACAGGGTTTCCCCCCAAGAGAAAAGACGTCACGTCTCAGCCGGTGGACACACCCCCAGAGGTTGGTCACCTGGAGCAAAGATGCCCTGGCTTGGACCTGGGTCCACAGCCTCCAGCTGATGTCTTCGCGGCTGTGCTCCAGAAATGGGGGCTAGGGGGGCAAGAGAGATCGCCAGAGACCGAGTCCTTGTTGTGCTTTTAACTATACTTGTGCTTTGAGACCTCTGATTCACGTGCAGTTGTGAGAAATAACTCACAGGAGCTGTGTGCCTTGCCCAGTTTGCCTCAGAGCTGACATCTTGCAAAACCACAGGGTTATGGCGACCAGGATACCCTCGGGGGTGTCAGGTCGTCCCCACAAAGACCCCATGTTGCCATTTTGTAGCCCCACGCCCTCAAGCCTGACTACCACTCGTCTGGTCTACATTTCTCTGATTTGTCCTTTTATTTATTTATTTTTTTTGCGATACGCGGGCCTTTCACTGTTGTGGCCTCTCCCGTTGCAGAGCAACAGGCTGCGGACGCGCAGGCTCAGTGGCCATGGCTCACGTGTCCAGCCGCTCCACGGCATGTGGGATCTTCCTGGACCGGGGCACAAACCCGTGTCCCCTGCGTCGGCAGGCGGACTCTCAACCACTGCACCACCAGGGAAGCCCTGTCCTTTTTTTAAAATATAAATTTATTTATTTATTTTTGGCTGTGTTGGGTCTTTGTTGCTGCGCGCGGGCTTTCTCTAGTTGTGGCAAGTGGGGGCTACTCTTCGTTGCGGTGCGCGGGCTTCTCATTGCAGTGGCTTCTCTTGTTGCAGAGTATGGGCTCTAGGCTCGCGGGCTTCAGTAGTTGTGGTACACAGGCTCAGTAGTTGTGGCTCAAGGGGTCTAGAGCACAGGCTCAGTAGTTGTGGCGAGCGAGGTTGGTTGCTCCGCGGCACGTGGGATCCTCCCAGACCAGGGCTCGAACCCGTGTCCCCTGCACTGGCAGGCGGATTCTTAACCACTGCGCCACCAGGGAAGCCCCCGGTTTGTCCTTTTAAGAATGTCGTGGAGATGGAATCCCACAGTAAGTGATCTTTGGCACCGACTGTTCGGTCTTTGGTTTTGAATGGCCTCAGGCTGCTGACGGGGTGCTCCGGGCCTGGCTTGGGCTGGGAGGGAGAACGCTGTCCTGCCTGGGGGACAGGACACGACCCTCCCCCACTAGGAGAACTTTTGGTGGATTTAGGTCTTAAGCCCTCAGAAGGCAAAGGCCCTGGGGTTGGGCGGGGCTGGTTACCTTAGGGGAGGGTTTGGACTTCTAAGCCTGTTTCCCTGAGAGGAGGCGGTCCCTGCCCTGCCTTCCCGGTCCCTGCCCTGCCTTCCCGGCTGCCCCTCTGCCCCCCCGTGCGGTGGTGGCTGGCACAGGGGCCTGCCCTTTCCCCGACACAGCTGGCGGCTCCTCCCTGGTCTAGAATGGACCATTGTGTACACAGCGCCTACGTGCTCCAGTCGTGGGAAAAGAGCCAAGAGTGGGAAGCCACCTGGGCTGTCAGAGCAGTTAACCCGGAGCTGACTTCCTGCGGGGCTTCATGGCCGTCAGCAGGGCAGGCGCCAGGCCGCTCAGGAAGGAGGTGACCTCGTGGGCCCTGGCCCTGGGCGTTCGTTCACCGGGACACCTGGCAGCCAGGGCTCTCTGGCCCCGCCGCCTCTTCCCGAGCAGCCCTCCTTGCAGACCCTGAAGGAGCCCCTGTCGCTCCCGTGTTCTCGGCCCCCAGACTGGTGGCCCGGCCCCGCGGGAGGCCCGCCGTCTCCGCTGCAGTAAGGGGCTCATTCATCTCGTGTGGCTTTTCCCAAGTGGTCTGGCTCGCCTGCTCCGGAAGAATCAGGGTGGTGCGGGCACCTGGGACGGCCTGTCCCTCTCCAAGTGGATCTGGGACCCTGGATGAGACCCTGCCGGGGAGTTGTCACAGGGAGACGCGGCCCCCGCCCGAGAGTCAGATGGAGACACAGTGGACACTCAAGCCTCCTCGCGGGCAGCTGACCCTCTGTTCCCTCACCCCTCCTGACACCACACAGCTCTTGAAAAGAGAGGTGAGGGAAGAGGTGTCACGGCCCCGACCTGGTCCAGAGAGTTCTGTGGGCATGTGTCCCGTCTCAGCTCACAGCAAGCAGGCCACTCACTGTCCCCTTGGGGCAAGAGGAGTGAAGCCAGAAAGTCAAGGACGGGGCCCGGGTAGCCCCGCAAAGGGAATGGTCAGATCCTCGGCTGCAGGCGAGGCCAGTGTCAGAGGAGGTCCCGGCAGGCTGACGGCTGAGGAGGGCAGGCCCGGCCGCTGCGCACGTCCGGCAGAGGGGCAGCCACGTCCACAGGCGCAGGGGGACAGCAGACCTGCCTCTCAGGCTGGCAGGCAGCCTGCTGGAGCCACGTCCTGCAGCCCGCAGGGGTGTCCTGCCCAAGCCTTTCCCTGGCCTCGTTCCCGCACACACAGCCCTGTGACCCGGCAGTCGTGGGTGCCCCTCACCCTCTTCAACCAGGGGACACTGTGTCAGGACAGACAGACTTAGAGAAAACAGAATCCACTCAGACTGACACCAAAACATCTTCTGAGCTGTTCCTGTGTGAACTCATCAAAGCGAACATACGATGCCGCTCACGTGAAGAAAACCCACAGCTTGATACTGAAACCGTCCCAGGGCACAGGCGTGGGTGGGGGGGGGTCACAGAGCAGGCTGGAAGCAGGGGCAGCACGGCCAGACTGACTGGGGGTCCCCACCCCAGGCCCGCCACCGGGGTCGGCTCTTCAGAGCCAGAGCAGGAGGGACCGCGAGGGCCTGACGGGCCCCTGTCTCTCTCCTCCCGCAGGTGGACATCTACAACACGGACCCCCTCATCTGCCGCGCAGGCCTGAAGGTGTGCTTCGGCACCCAGCTGCTCAACGCCGTGTCGAGGGTGGAGCGGGCGCTGCCCAAGCTGACCCTGCCCTTCCTGCTGCTGCAGGGCTCTGCCGACCGCCTGTGCGACAGCAGGGGTGCCTACCTGCTCATGGAGTCCGCCAAGAGCCAGGACAAGACGCTCAAGGTGAGCAGCTGCCCCACGTCCCCTTGGTTTAGGGCTGGCCTGGCCCCCGGGGAGGCACGTCCGCAGCTGGCCTCCGGGCAGAAAAGGTCGTCCTCCTCAGAGAGCGTTAGGCGTGTCACGCACAGCAGGATGGAAAATGCTGTTCCAGGTGGAGCAGTTCCCGGGTGTCTGGCTGAACCGGGAAGACCGCTGGCTGGAGGGTGGGGAGAGCAGGCGCGCACCGGCTGTGTCCCTGCCACGTGGCAGCGGGGCCTGAAGGTGGCTCTGCGTGCTCGGCTGGGCAGACCGCCACCCCAGGGCACACGCGCGAACAGACGTGTCCCTGGACAGTGCCGCCCCAGCTTGGGCACGGCCGAGTGGACGCCCCGGTAGAGGGCCACCTCCCGCTAGGTTATAGGGAACGCGGCAGCTCCCCGCAGGTGCCACACCTGCTGCATGGGTGCCGGGACTGGCGCTCGGCTCTCTGCCCCGAGCCTGCTGCACCGCTTGCCCCAGCGCGCTGTGCTACAAAGGCTCTCACGTGTCTGCACTGTCCAGCGCCCCTCCGTCGCGGCTAAGAGTGGCAGCCCCTGGCCCAACACCCCTGCCAGAGGGAGGCCCGGACGAACAGCAGGAGGAAGGAGGGGAAGGAAAGCCGCTCCCATCACGGCGGGAGGTGGTCCCAGCCGCAAGTCCCACATTGGCACACCCAAGAGAGAGTTGAAATTCAGAAAAAGAACTGAAATCAGGGTCTCGAAGAGATATTTCCACCTCATGTTCACGGCGGCCAAGAGGTGGATGCAGCCCCGGTGCCCACTGAGGGGAGGTGGTCCATCCAGGCAAGGGGGTGTTTTCCAACCTCGAAAAGGGGGAAGTTCTGACGCCCGTTGCCACACGGATGAGCCTGGAGGAGGCTGTGCTCAGCGAAATGAGCCGGTCACAGAAGGCCAAATAGTGCGTGATTCCACGCACATGACATATGCAAAGTAGTCAAAGCTCATAGAAATAGAAAGTAGAGGGACTTCCCTGGCGGTCCAATGGTTAGGGCTCCGCACTTTCACTGCTGGGGCCCTGGGCAGGGAACTAAGATCTCGCAAGCCGAGTGGCGCAGCCGAAAAAAGAAAAAGAAAAGAAAGTAGGGTGGTGTTTCCAAGGGCTGGGAGGAGGGCGCTGTAACGGGGACAGGGTTCAGTTGTGGAGGATGAGAATATGGCACCGCGCGCAGAGATACTTAACACCACTGAGCCGTACACTCAGAAGTGGTTAAGATGGTAAATTTCATGTTATATGATGTGTATTACAGTTTGAAGAAACAAACAAACAAGCTTGGAGATAGCTGTTAGGAATCGCTGAAATGGCAAGTAGGCAGGTGGTTAGACACATGGAGAGCTCAGGGGGGGTCTGGCTGGAGACACAGGTTCTGAGTCATTGGCGCACGGGTGGCTTTTACAGCCAGGGGCCTGGACGGGGCTCCTGGGGAGAGGCGGAAAGAGGCCCAACCCCGCCTCGGCCGCCCCAGCCTGCAGCTCAGGAGGGTGGCGTGCTGCAGCCTTGACCCAGAGGCGGCAACAAGACCAGGAGGGTCGAGAGCTGTGGGAACCACGGAGGAAGGTGTTTCTAGAAGGTTCCCCTGGTCAGCTTTTGAATGATGCTGAGAAGCCAAGTCCTACGAGAGTGCAAGTGATCCCCGGCCACCGCTATGTGAGGGCCGTGGAGCTGGTGTCAGGACCACCGCCGTGGGCGGGTAGGAGTGAGGGTCAGCCGGGTCAGGCTGGGGTCCCACAGGGAGGAGAGGAGGCGCAGGTGGGGCAAGGCTGGAGGGGGAGTGGCGTGGAGAGGGGACAGTGGTTCAAGAAAGGATCTGATGAACATGTTGGGACCTTTCCAGCTGTTTGCAGCACCACCTGCTGACCAGGCGTGGGTGCGTGGAGACGGGGTCCTCTCCATCCGCTGCCCGGCCGCCTTGCCCACACGTCACTCGCGGTAGCCGTGACTTCCTGTCTTTCCTAATTGCAGATTTACGAAGGTGCCTACCACATCCTCCACAAAGAGCTTCCTGAAGTGACCAGCTCCGTCTTCCGCGAGATAAACACGTGGGTCTCTCAAAGGACAGCGGCGGCAGGAACGGGGTCCCCGCCCTGAGTGCCCTGGCCAGCCGTCGGGCCACAGTCGGGGAAGCAGGCAGAGGAAGGGCAGGAGCTGGCTTCTTAGATGTGGCTTGCCAACAAACAAACAAAAATCACAAATTGGAGGAATCCCTAGCACAATTTACTAAAAAAAAGAAAAGACAGTCTTGTCGCACATCAGGCCGTCCGCCACTGGATCTGCCTTAAGTGGTGGACACTTTATGCAAAAATAGGAGGTCACAGCACTTCCCAGAGAATGTGCTGGAAGGCCTTAGGCCGCAGAGCCCTGCCCGGCCTCTCCTGCTCCGCAGGGTCCCAGGACCCCCGCTGCAATAACTGGAGGGGTCCCCTCCCGCCACCCCGCGCCCCGCCCTCACTGCCTCGGCTAGGGCCCCCCCTCTGGCCGCCGGATGCGGGGCGGCATCCACTTCCCCGGCAGACTGGCGCCGCCGCGGCCCAGAACATGCCTGCACTTCCTCAGCACATGTCCCCCCGTGACCCACGTCAGCTCCTTGTCCGCCGGGAGCCCGGGGTGGGCTGTGGGGCAGGTGGGGCTTGGCCCAGAAGAGGCACCCTCGCCCCCTTCCCTCCGCGGGGCACGTCAGGGCGGCTGTTCGTCGCTGACGAGCGTTACCTGGGGCTCAGAGGATGGTTGTGTTGGAGATGGAGTGGCTCGTGTGTATAGCGTCTGTTCTGAAGCAGAGCCGGGGGGGTGGTGGGAACCAGGGGGCTTGAAGGCATGGATGCCCGACAGCCCTGTGCAGCCCCGGGGGGCGGGCCTAGGAGCCCCGTGCGGGACACGCCTGTCCCAGTTCCCGCCTGCCGGGCCACAGCCGCCCTGGGAGCCTCGGTGCTGGCAGCACAGCTACCTCTGGTGGCCGGAGAAGCTCCCCACGCGGTGGCCCTGCCCACGGCTGCAGGCCTGAGGCCACAGCAGCCCCGCTGCCTTTCTCGGTGCCAAACCCACAGCCCCCCACCCCTTGGCCCTCAACTGCGCCAGAAGTAAACGGGGTCACCACCCACCCGGGGGGTACTTTGACTTTGAAATGGGACTCACTGTCAGGTCTTGAGGCCCCACCTGCAGATGTGGCCGTGGCGGGGATGGAGCCGCCGGGGCGTGGAACCTTGGGGGAGGTGCGGTCCTGCCACCCCAAGGCTTCCCTGCCTGACGCGGAGGCTGGGGGCAGGACTCCCCACTCCCCTCCCCCTCCAGCGCTGGGAGCTGATGCCCCACGTGTGCCGTGTTCTTCCAGGTCTGCTTCTCGGTCCACCTCCAAGGGCCCCCGAGCTGCTCACCCCAGCGACCGTCAGCTGGCGGGGGCCTTGGTGCGTGTCCTGCTGGCCCTGCCCCTTGGGAGGGAGAGGCGCCCAGGCACCCAGCCCCGGGGGATGGCACCTGGGTCCCAACAGAGAGCGGCTTCATCGCCACGTCTTATTCCTCTGGCTTCTCTTTGGAGGAGAAAAACATGTAGAAAATGCAAAGAGAGGTCAGCCCCACCTGCCCAGCTGGGCAGCCGTGAGAAAGTTCCCGCTCTCGGGCTAAGGAACGGCAGAAACTCCACCCACAAACCCCAGACGCCCAGCCGTCCCGCCTGCAGGTCACAGCCCGCCCCCCACCTCCCAGAAGCATGCCATGGCAAGGCCATATCCCAGATTAAATACCAGGCACGTGGTTTGACCAGTAATCTTTCGATGCATGAATTTATTTATTTGAAAGCTCTTATAGAGGCATATTCAGTCACCTTTACAGATCTGGTTAAAGAATCGCCCATATTTAAAAGAAAAAAGTTATTTGAAACCAGGACTGTTTCCTCATCTGGGAGGGGACACAGGGTACGTCCACCTGCTGAGTCAGGGGTGCAGGTAGCAGCGTCTGGAGGCCCCCAGGGAGCACCCTCCCGTCCTTGCTGCACCAAGCAAGTCTTGAACTGGGGTCACCCTCCATGTTGGCAGCTCCGTGCCCATACCTGGAGCACCACCGCCATGCCATCGCCGTGGTGCAGGGGAGCTGGGTTTGGAAAGGAAGCGAGGTCACACACGGCCTGGGCTCGAGGTAACAGGAGGACAGAGGCCACAGAGGGGCCCTGGACATGCAGCCTATCCAAACCACGCCTGGGAGAATGGACATATTACTCGGGACACTGGGCCCAAGCACGCCTGTGAACTCGGTACCGCCCTGTAACTCAGAGGCCATGCTGGGCCACACGAAGTGGTTTCACGCCTGAAAAAATCTCTAGGAAAAGATGCCACCTGCAGCCACTGGAGGTCCCAACCCCGCCAGGGCCCATTCCTTTGCTGGGATGGGGGGTGGTGACCCCAGCTTCCCCTTGGCTCTTGGGGGCCCTGGGGCTTGTGATGAGAGCTCTGGAAACTCCCTGCAGGGCCCCGCCCTCCTGCTCTTTCCTTCACCAACTGCTGGCATCAACCTGTTAGGATCATAAGCAATTTACTGGTTATTGTCATTGCTGCCGCTCAGCCACCTTCCTACACGTAAGCTGTTAGTGGGGACCCTTGTATTAGAACTATTAACGCACCAACGTCTGCCACAGCTAACCCTAATAAACCACATGTTTTCTGATGGTGTCGTCTGCCTGCCTGTGTGATCTGACTGCAACGTCCCTTGCGGAGAGACCAGCGGCCCTTTGCGAGGCTGCACTGGGGGTCTGGGCCGGTCCCCTGATAAACCCCAGTATGCGGACCTGACCGTCCCTCTTGCGGAGCAGACTGCACACCGGCTTTCTCGTACAGACGCGGCCACCGCTGCCACCAGGGGCTGGGCCGCCCCAGTTCTGGGCTCCACGGCTGACCCTCCTCCACAGTCCCACGTAACTTCTGACAATTTAGAAATAAGTTCTGATCTCCTCCCCCGTGGCTGCACCTCTGCCTCGCCCACCTGAGCGCAGGAGACCCCAGCTCGGGCGGCTGCCTGCACCCCTCCCTCCGTCCCCCCTGCGCCTGACCCAGAAGCAGAGGCTGTCGGCTGCCTGTCTGTCCAGGCAGACCATCTCCCTCTGGCCCCACTGGCCCCAGGGCAGTCACTGTCCCCTCCTGCCGGTGGCCACAGCAGCCTCCTCCGGGTGCCCCATCTCCCGACTTGTGTCCCATTGGTCTTTTCCCACATAGCGACCAGAGCGGGTGTTCAACGAGTCAGGCGGTGGCCCTTCCCACTCCAACCCTCGTGGTCCCATTTCATGCAGAGGTGGCCACGGCCCTCCCAAGCCTGCAGGCCCTGGGCCCGTGGCCACACGCCAGCCTCTCTGTGGAGCCTTCCCACCACCCTGTGTGGAGCTACCCACTCCCTGGCCCCCACCACCCCTCCTGCAGCACAGCCACTGCCATCTGACTCGACCGCATTCTGTGGACCCTCGATAGCCCTGTCCCCCCACCGGAGCTGAGCTGCGGGAGCTGGGTCCTCGCGTCAGACCTCTGTGTGGTTTCCAGGGGTCCCCGGTAAATATCTGTCCAGGGAGGAGGGGGTGGGGGGCCAGTGCTCTCTCTGGGCCAGGCTGGAGCCTGGAACTGGGGTTATAGGCGCAGGGCCCACTTCTTGGTGGGCGCCCGTGCCCTCACCCAGGCCACACCTCCAAGGGCCCCCTTGGGTTTAATGTTCTGCTGTTGCTGGCTTGAAATCCTCAATCTTTCTGGGCATCGTTCTCCTCCCGAGTTCCTGGACCATCCTTAGGATCGCTGCTCTGGACTCTTCCTCGGGCAGGTCGCCCAGCTCCACGTCACTTAGTTCTTCCGGGCTTTATCTTTTCCTTCGTCTGGAACATGTTCCTCTGCCCCCTCGGTTTGTCTGAGTTGCTATTTGTATTTTATGTCTGTTAGTGACGTTTCTCGACCTTGGAGAGGGGGCCTCTGTAGGAGGCGTCCTGTGTGTCCCAGCGGTGCTCTCGCCTCTCGTCACCCAAGCTGCATGCTCTGGGGGGCTGCGTGAGCCCTTCTGCGGCAGGGGGCTGACCGCGTGGGGCGTCTGGTGGGCCTGGTCGGCCCCTGGCCTGGCTGGTCGCCAGGCCTTGCCACGTGTGGATGCCGCTGGCTGCTGGTTAGCGGGGTCTGGTCACGAGGCGGCGGGTTGTGGAATCCTAGGGGACCCCAGGCTAGTGCTGGCTCCCTGGTGGGCACAGTCGGGGTCCAGGAGACCCTGGGATGCTGCCCACCCACTGGCGGGTGAGGCCAGGTCCTGGGGTTAGTGCCGGTCTACTGGCAGGCGGAGCCGGGCCCAGGGGTCCCAGAGCTGGTGTTGGATGGCCGGTGGGGGAGCGGTTCCTGACACAGTTGGGTCTGGGGTCCAGGGTGTCCTGAAGCCTGTGGTGACCTGCCAGTGGGCAGGGCCGGGGCCCAGCTGGTCCCAGGGCGGATCTGGCCTGCTCTGGGCAGGCTGGGTCCACAAGCTGCAGGACTGTGCTTTTCTTTTCTTTTTTTTAATTTAATTTTAATTTTATATTGGAGTATAGTTGATTTATAATGTGTTAGTTTCAGTCCGGTGCACAGCTGAGTGATTCAGTTGTATATATACACTGTTCCTCAGATTCTTTTCCCACATAGGTCATTACAGAGTATTGAGCAGAGTTCCCTGTGCCATACAGCAGGTCCTTATTTATTACCTATTATATATAGTAGTGTGTATATGTTAATCCCAAACTCTTAATTTCTCTCTCCTCTGCCCCCACGTTTCCCCTTTGGTAACCGTAAGTTTGTTTCCTAAGTCTGTGTGTCTGTTTTGTAAGTAAGTTCATTTGTATCTTTTTTTTCTTTTAGATCTCACACACAAGTGATATCATATGGCGTGTGTCTTTCTCTGTCTGACTCACTCAGTAGGACCATCCCTGGGTCCCTCCGTGGTGCTGCAGGTGGCGCTATTTCATTCTTTTTTATGGCTGAGCAATAGTCCGTCGTGTATCTGTACCACGCCTTCTTTATCCGTTCCTCTGTCGATGGACACTTAGGTTGTTTCCATGTCCTGGCTACTGTAAACAGTGCTGCAGTGAGCACTGGGGTGCATGTATCCTTTCAAATTATGGTTTTCTCTGGATATGTGCCCAAGAGTGGGATTGCTGGGTCATATGGTAGCTCTATTTTTAGTTTTGTAAGGAACCTCCATACCGTTCTCCATAGTGGCTGTATCAATTTACATTCCCACCAACAGTGCAAGAGGGTTCCCTTTTCTCCACACCCTCTCCAGCATTTGTTGTTCCTACTTTTTGATGATGGCCATTCTGACGGGTGTGAGGTGATATCTCATTGTAGTTTTGATTTGCATTTCTCTAATAATTAGCGATGTTGAGCATCTTTTCATGTGCCTCTTGGCCATCTGTATGTCTTCTTTGGAGAAATATCTGTCTAGATCATTTGCCTATTTTTTTGATGGGGTTGTTTGGTTTTTTGATATTGAACTGCATGAGCTGATATGTTTTGGAGATTAATCCCTTGTCGGCTGCTTTGTTTGCCAGTATTTTCTCACATTCTGTGGGTTGTCTTTTACGGTTTCCTTTGCTGTGCAAAAGCTTTTAAGTTTATTTAGGTCCCCTTTGTTTACTTTTGTTTTTATTTCTATTACTCTAGGAGGTGGATTGCAAGAGATCTTGCTGCGATTTACGTCATAGTGTTCTGCCTATGTTTTCCTGTGAGAGTTCCATGCTATCCAGCCTTACATTTAGGTCTTTAATCCATTTTGAGTTTGTTTTGTGTATGGTGTTAGAGGGTGTTCTAAAGTAAGTCCCCTACATAGGAATGAGTTCTGTTCCGAGAGCGCGTTCGTAAGTCGTTTGTTTATAAGTCCAACAAAGTTAGCCTAGGTACCCAGCTAACACAATGGGCTATGTACTGTACTGTAATAGGTTTATAATGCTTTTCACACAAATAATACATAAACACAAAAAATAAAACATTTCCTTTTTTTTTTTTTTTTTTTTGGCGGTACGCGGGCCTCTCACTGTCGTGGCCTCTCCCGTTGCGGAGCACAGGCTCCGGACGCGCATGCTCAGCGGCCATGGCTCACGGGCCCAGCCTTTCCGCGGCATGTGGGATCTTCCCGGACCGGGGCACGAACCCGCGTCCCCTGCATCGGCAGGCGGACTCCCAACCGCTGCGCCACCAGGGAAGCCCTGGACATTTTTGATCTTACAGCACCTGGAAAAGTACAGTAGTGCAACAGCTGGGATACTGGCATCAAGGGAACGGACAAGAAGAGTTACTGAGGAGGGAGAGGGGGTGGGAGACGGTAGAGCTGAAGGATCGTCAGCAATAGGAGACGGAGAGCGAGCTGCAATTTCACTCACGCCTGACGTTAGTGGAACACATATTTCGTTCGCAACTTGAAAGTTTGTATGTAGGGGACTTACAGTAATTTCATTGTTTTACATATAGTCGTCCAGTTTTAGGGCTGTGGTTTTCTTGGTCTGGTGTCTGCCCCCTGCTGGGCAAGGCTGGTCTAGCGGCCTGAGCAGGCTCCCTGGAGGGTAGGGCAGGTGCCTGCCCACTGGTGGGTGGAGCTGCGCCGTCTGGTGGGCAGGGCCGTGTCCCAGGGGGCTGTGAGCCCAGCAGGTCCCAAGGCAGCCTGTCAGCTGACGGGTGGGGCTCTGTCCCCCAGGGGGCTGTTTGGCCCAAGGCTCCCAGCGCTGGACCTGCAGGCTGTTGGGTGGTGCTTGGTCTTGGCGCTCACAGGCCAAGATGTCAGCCCAGCAGCACAGCAGCTGTGTTCACGGGCCGAATGTCCCCCAGTGTATCTGCCACCGGCGTCTGTGTCCCCAGGGTGAGCCTCAGCCGCCCCCCACCTCTGCAGGAGACCCTCCAAGAACAGCAGGTAGGTCTGGCCCAGGCTCCCATCAAATTACTGCTTCTGCCCTGGGTTCTGGTGCGTGTGAGGTTTTGTGCGGCCCTTTAGGAGTGGGGTCTCTGCTCCCTCGTCCTGTGGGGCCCCTGCAGTCAAGGCCCGCTGTCTTCACAGTCAGATGCTCTGGGGGCTCCCGGTGCCAGACCCCCGGGCTGGGGAGCCTGACGTGGGGCTCAGAGCTCTCACTCCTCGGGGGGAGCCTCTGCAGGGTCGTTATTCTCGTGTGTGGGTCACCCATCTGGGGGTCAGGGACTCCTGCTGTCCCGTCGTCGTTCCTTCCTCATGTCTTTAGCTATGGAAGATACTTTCTGGTGGGGTTTGGTCTTTTCCGTGGATGGTTCTGCAGGTGGTTGTGATGTTGGTGTGCTCGTGAGAGGAGGTGAGCTGCTCTCCTGAGATGACTTGTGATGGAATTTTCAGTCACTTTGGGATAGGTCCCACGGGGTGGCCAGAGCTGGCCGTCCCCTGTGCAGAGGCCCCCTGGGTGGAATGCAGACCTGAAGGACGGCCCCCTCCCGAGGCCTGCACTCCTCCTACAGCCCAAGCCTCAAGGGGTTGACTGTGGGCAGTGTCCTCTCTGGGCTGTTCCTGCCTCCTGGGAGCACCCATGGAGCACAGACTCCTGCTGAGGGCCATCACGTGGCAGGTGCCCCATGGTCTTGGGGCTGCCCCCAGATCCAGGACGGGGTGACACAGCTTGCCTCATCTTGGTGGGGCAGGAAGAGGGACGATGGAGCGCCAGGCCGGCCCAGCGGGGGAGAGCACGAGGTGAGCATGAGAGGGGCGTGTCCGAGGGGCTCGGGGTAGATGGGGAGGGAGCACAGGTTGGTCCCAGGACTGGGATTCAGGGACGGAGATCTCCAGCAGCAGCAGCACCCCACCCGGGATGGTGCGTGGGGGGAGCCTGCGGTGGGGGGTGCAGTGCTAGGACCAGCCACAGCGGGGAGCCACCCGCCCTGACCGGAGGGTGTCTGGAGCCTGGGGTAGAGGACACAGCCGTGGCCAGGTGGAGGCTGGGTGGGAGCAGCAGCTGCTCTCCCACTCACTGCCCTGAGTGTGTGGCTTCCGGCCCGTGGACCAAGGTGGCTGCTCCTGCCACAGCATCCTCATCCCAGCCCACTGGGAGAGAAGAAAGGAGAGGGGCAGGGTGAGCTTTGCAAGGACAAAACCAGAGACCTCATCTGCCGTTTCTGCTCACATCTAGGACCTGGTGGCGTGGCCACGGCTCAAGGCAGGGAAGCTGGTAAATGAGCCAGGTGCCCACAGCAAAGGAAGGGCACAGAGCTGAGAAAGACAGCAGGCTGTGCCCAGGAACCAGGCATGCACCCCAGGCTTTCCAGGAGGGGAGACCTGGGCTCAGTATCCACCTGGAAGATGCCCACAGGGCAGGTGAGAGTGAGCTGGAGGTGAGGCAGGGCCCCAAGTGGGGCCGAGCTGGCAGGAGACGGCTACCGTGGAGGCTGGGTGACAACTACCTCAAGGGCCGAGGAATCAGGAGTACACGAGTGTCCATCTCCACGACTCCATGGGTAAGAAGGGGCTACACCGTGTGCCCAGAATTGCTCGTGTTCCATCTTCCAGGAAAGAGGTGAGTTCATGTCGAGGTTCAGTGGGCTGCTGGTGCCTCCTCAGGACCCCGTCTCTCACTCCAGGTTTGGTGGTTGGTAGTACTGCTCCCACTTAGACCGATAAGGATGCGGGGGCTCTGATGTGCTCTAGCCCAGGTCCCCGGCCCACGTGCAAGACAGCTGCTGCCTCCCCGAGGTGCAGGTGGTGACCACCCAGGTGCAGGGTGCTGATGGGACTCCGAGAACTAAGCCACTGGCAGGGGAGGTGGGGGGCTGGAGTGCCTGAGAGCAGCTTCCTGGCTCCAGGGCCCCTCCCTTCAGAAGTCCCTGCCTGAGGCTGTGCTTCAGACTTTTACCAAAGTGAGAAATTTTTATGCTAGTAGAGTGCTCCAGGAATTAAGGCTGCCCCTCGCCCTGGCAAGCACTCCTAACTTTGTGACGGCACCCTCACCCCTCCTCACTCTGCCGCATTGAGGTGGACACTGAAAGCTATGTAGGAGTTTTCCAGGTAGAGGAGCGAACATATGCATGCCTTTTTTTTTTTTTTTTTTTTTTGCAGGTAGGAAGATTATTATAGGATGGGTTAAAAAAACGTATATCTATCTTTGGGTAAGGGCCAGGACTAGGGCGAGGCAAGTGAGGCACTCCCCTCAGGCACACAAGGGTGCACCAAAAATCGTAGTCATTAAAAATAAGCAATATTTTAATGTAATACTTTACTTTTAAATCAAAATTAATGATAAACTAAATACTGACATTTCAAAACACGATTCCTGGTTGTCTTTTGCTCCAGTCCCCCAGGACTCGGCAGAGCACGGTCGGTCGGCTTGTGGCCCCTGCCCCGCCGGCAGGCCCTCTTCTGCCCTTACACTCCACTTTATGTACAAGCTGTTTTTCTTTTCTGTTTTTGCTTACTCTGTTAACAGTTGATCTGTTTTTCCCAATGAGATCTTGTGATGGAATAGAATGCATGTAATATTTTCCAGTAAAATGTATGGAAATTCTGATTCAACAGTGTTCACTTCGAAGCAGGCCCTGGGCTGAGGGAAAAACAGTGGCTTCCCTCCTCAGCACCCCCTGGACTGATACGCACCACAGCCAGTGGCTGAGGCAGGTGGAGGGAGCCAGGCTGGGCTGGGCTGAGGCCCACGGCGAGCCGTATGAGCAGCAGTTGCTCAGGAAGCGAGCTCAGAAGCCCCGCCTTAGCTCACCTGAGGGCAAACACCTCTGGCCCCGCGAAACCTCCCAGGGCCAAGGGGAAAACCCTGTCCCCAAGGGGAGTCTGGTCATCAGAAGGGCTGCCTACTCAGACCCACAGATGCGGGGCCCTGACCCAAGCTCCCCCGACCCTGTCCCTGGTACACAGGCTCCCCCAGTGAATTCAAGCTTTATTGTCCACCTCCGCCCAGGAAAATATGCCAGGAGGGGCCAGGAGCAGGTGGGACAGGGGACGGAGGCCCTAAGAAACGGCCTGCCAGGTTTCCCTGAGTGGTGCCCAGCCCCAGGGCCTTGGGGCTAGTTTGTGCTGCGGGAGAGGCCTCATCCCAAGGTACCCCTCCCCGGGGTCCCCAAGGCCCAAAGAGGAGGGGAGCCCCGCCGAGCGCCTGCCGGCGCGGTGACGCCCCAAGCTCACAGACCACGCGGCGCACAGCCCTCAGCAGTCCAGGCCGACGGACGCCAGCAGGTCCTCCAGTGCCCGCAGCTGCCGCTCTGCCTGCTCCATGGCGCTGCACGTCTGCGCGGCGCTGCCCAAGTGGAAGCGGATGTCGTCCACCAGCGGGATGGAGTCCGTCTCCTGCCGGGCCGTCACGGCCGCAGCCTCCTCCTTCACCGCCTCCACGAAGTCCTCCCGCTCCAGCAGCTGCGGATAGGCCGGCTCAGGGCACGCCCACCGCCCACCCTCAGCCACCCCGGGCCCACGCTCACCTTCTCGATGACCTTGGCCATGTACTTCGTGCACTGGTCCTCCAGGCGCGCCAGGCCAAACAGCTTGGCCACGCGCCACACGCCCACCACGCTGTCCTCGTCCAGCAGCTGGGCCAGGCCACGGCCACACAGCTGCTTCAGGCCTGGCAACAGGTACATGTCGGCCACACTCAGCACGTCGTAGGCCAACTCGGGAGGCAGCTGCGAAAAGAACGGAGGTGAGGAAGGGCACCCGAGACTTAAGAATGGGGTCCACGGGCCAAGCCAGGGGCTCACGTTGCAGGCCAGCTCTGTCCCGAGCCCCGCAGCCAGAGCCCGTGTTTCCCACCTGCTGTGGCAGGCACGGCCTCCAGAGGACGAGGGAAGCTGGGTGCAACTTTCACCCAGTCCAGGCGGGGGCACCTGCTTGGCCGTCACCCCGTTCTCCGGGAGCAGCTGGGAGCAGCTGTGACAGGGACCCTACAGCCCACTGACCCCTTCTGGGAGGAAGTGTGCTAACCCTGCCCTGGGCACTCACCGCAGAGAAACAAGAAACAAACCCCCTTCCTCAGTCACCATATTACTAGTGACCAGCACACACGCGCGCACGCAAGCAGCGCACACCTGCCGCCTCCTCACCTGGGGCAGCTGCCTCGGGGCAGCCAAAGGGCCCTGTGGTGACCCCAACGCATCCCCACTGTTGCAGGAATTCAGGGTGACTGTCCCCGCCCACCCCCTGGATGGAAAACTTGGGGACCTCAGATGGCTACACTGTCTCTCCAAGTGCCAGGTGCTCATGCCATGAGTCTTGTCACTCATTCCTGCCCTGGAACCAGGGCCCCTCCACCTGATAGAAAAGTTCACACAGGACCCACACTCCAGCCTCATGGAGAACAGGCCTCTCAGAGCCAGTCCGGACCTGGGCGCTTCTTCTAAGCCCTGTGGTGACATGGCCTGTGTAGCTCCCCCAACCCCTGCCCAGCACACACACCTCGGTGTGGTCACTGTAGATGTAGTACAGCACGTGGGTGAAGACGGCAGGCGAGATGTCGTGCAGGGTGATGGCCAGGAGGCCGCCTGACGCCTCCAGCTCCTCGTTCTCTCGGAAGTGGTCATCCAGCAGGGCCCGGAAGTAATCGCTGCGGCCACAGAAGAAGGCCTGTGGGAGGCTGGGCTCAGGGTGGGCCAAGACTTGTGCCTGGAGGAGCTGGCCCAGGGCTTAAGGCAGGGGTGGGGGTCCGGAGAGAAAAAACTTAGTACCTTGTGACAGAGGAAGCTGTAACCGTCCACTCGGAAGCAGACATCAGGACAGCTGCTGAAGCCGTCGCAAGGGAAGGGCAGCTCGCCAAGATCACCCTGGCGGGGGACAGCAGAGCAGGTGCCATCAGAGCAGGCAGGAGATGGGAGAGCAGCCGGCTCCGGCCAAGAGCCTGTTGTAGCTCATCCTGGAGGACGACCGCTGCCCCGTGTGTTGACTTAGATACACGACAACTAAAGCAAGCAGGCCAGCTCAGAAAAGGGCAGCAACTGGGCTCTAGGTTTAAACCGCATCCCCATCCCCACCCCAGACACGCCCCCTACCTACAAGCCCAGCCCAGGCGGGTGCGCTTACCCGGAGCTCGGGGGGCAGGGCACAGTCAGCCAGCAGGGCCAGGTCCTCCCGCAACCGGGGGTCTGCCTGGGGGGGCTCAATGGTCAGCACCTTCACACACGTGCCTGGCTTGGAAGCCACTGTGGAGGGGAGAATGCAGCTTCAGGGAGCCGGGCGGCCTGCCAGCTGCTGCCTGAGGCCCCGGGCCCCAAGGCCTGGACACGCACACTCACACTTGGCCTCCAGGTCGCCGAGCAGGTCCCACAGCTGGCACTGCTTGGCCAGACGCTCACAGTCGCCGACATGCTCCACGCCGACGTCCAGGCAGCCTGGGTATGGGTGCAGGGCTGGGGGGAGGCTCAGAGCCTGAGGGGGCCCTCGGATGCCCCGCGGCCGTGCCTCGGCCCACCACCCGAGTTCTACAGGACCCGGGACAGACGAGAAGGGCTCCTCTGTGGGTGGGAAAAGCCAGCCCAGGAGGCAGCTGGAACCACCCTGCACCCCAGGGGATGAGCCCCAGGAGAGAAAAAGTGGCGCCAAAGCCACGTCTGGGTGTGCTGCAGCCCCTCCCTACCCAGACCCAGGGCTCACCTGTGTACAGGTACTGCAGAAGGGCCCCAAAGGCCACGGGGTTGATCTGTAGGCAGAGACCGCAGGGAGACAAGGTCAGAGACAGCCGCTCAACACAAATTCCCTGCTCACCCTCTGCCCTCCCCATCCCTGGGAGGGACGCACCAGAGGGTGCCTGAGGACCACGACACTCTTGCCCTTCCATTTGGTGTCGAGCATGTGTGCGAAGTAGGTGCTGCGAGCACCCAGGACGCAGCGATGTGCCCGGAAGGACTTGCCGTGCACTAAGAAGGCCACGTCGCTGTGGATGCCCTGTTCCAGGAGGCTGGGGGCAGAGGAGGGGGTGCTGAGCAGTGCCGCCCCTCAGCCCCACACCGGCCGCGCCCACCGCGGAGCCCCTGTGCAGGGCTGTCTCGTGCTCAGTCTCACCGCAGCAGGCAGCTGTAGTAGTAGTCCCGCCGCCGGTAGGAGGCCGTCACCTGCTTGTAGTCACGCAGGGCCCGGCGGATGGCCTCACTCTGGGCCCCGTAGAGACAGCGCTCCCCATCGAAGGTGTTGGCCTCGCAGCGGGCTCCTGGGGACAGCAGGGCTGCCCAGTCTGCAGGGCCATGGGGCTGCCCGCCACAGCTGGGGAGGGGCCTGGGGGAGAGGCGCATCTCCCCTCCCCACCCCACCTACGGGGCCCGAGTTGCCCTGGGCCTGCTCGTGCCCCAGCATCCTCCCCGCCGGGGCCCAGGCACACGCCACACACCACACAAAACAGACGGCTTGGAGGCCGGCCCTAATCTGTGCACTGGCGGTCTGGGGACACACCCTAGGCAGAAGAGTCCCCGTCCTCACCTAACTGAGGTTCCTGGGGCAGAAAGACATACACAGGTTAGCAAATGACGTCAGGTGCTCTGAAAAAAAAGCTAAGCAAGACGAAGGGTGACACTGGTGGCAGCTGCCACAGGAGAGGCTGTGGAAGGTCACTGTGGCAGAGACAAGGTGCAGAGACCTGAAATGAGTGAGAGCCATGCCAAGACCTGGGAAAGGCCTTCTGAGCAAAGGGAACAGCAAGTGCAAAGGCCCTGAGGGGCACGTGGGGAGGCAGCAGAGGGCTGGCCGGGGCGGGAGGGGGAGCAACGCTCCTCACGGAGCAGCTCAGGGCAGGCCAGGTTCTCTAGCTCATGGGAAACACAGCGGGGAAGCCACTCAGGCCAGGAAGCGGGTCACACTGGCCGTGGGGCATGCCCACTGTGGCAAGGACAACAACACACGGTAGAGGACAGGGAGGGGCAGCCGCAGGGAGACGCTGACCCGGGGCTGCGGAGCTGAGAGGAGAACTGGCTCTGAGGGCAGAGCTAAGGGCACTTGCTGACGGCGTGCGGGACTGAGAGGGGATGCCAGGGCCCTTGGGCACAGCCCGCGTCCACCGCCCCACCCAGCCCTGCCCTGCGCACTCACCGTTGGCTAGCAGGTAGAGCACCAGCTCTTCGTGTCCACAGAGGCAGGCATAGTACCTGAGAGGGAGATGGGCGGGGCAGGGGCGCTGTCAGGCCTGCAGGCCCCGCCCACCCTACCCACCCCCCTGCCCCCCGCCGGCACTCACAAGGGGGTGCTGTCCCACTTGTCCCGCACATTCACCTCCACGTCTCGCTGCTCCAGCAGGTACCTGGGCAGGGGAGGTCAGAGCCTGGGTCAGGATGGGTTTGGGGTCTGGAGAGGAGACCTGCGGAAGGGGAAGGAGGAAAGCCTCCCCAAGTGAGGGCAGAGACCAGAGCAGGACAGGCATTTAAGGCAAAGGAACCACGAAAGAGTGTGGATGTGGGAGCCCCTGGGCGTCAGAGGCCCCAGAGCTGAAGAGGCTGAGCATCTGGGCTGAAGGCTTGAGGGAGGGAGGGAGG
>NW_021703780.1:101467228-101579749 GCF_005190385.1 Monodon monoceros
GGGGGGGAGGGGGGGGGGGAGGGGGAGGGAGAGGGAGAGGGAGAGAGGGGGAGAGAGAGAGAGAGGAGGGGGTGGGGCCCTGCCTCCACCCGAACCCTCGGGCTGCATGGGGTGGCAGGTTAGCCTTCCCAGGGCAGAGGGACTGGAGGTGGACAGGACGACCAGGAGACTTGCAGACATCCTGGCAGCGTGGAAACGAAAAATGGACAGATTATATAGAAGGCGGAAGTCAGGAAACAAGGCAGCAGAGGAGACGGGTGAGGGGAGACCACCAAGAATGGTGATGGACAGGAACCCACTTCGAGGAGACGCCCAGGTTGGATCTCAGACTGCACCACACTTTGGGGGCTACCAACTAACTCCCAGGTGTCACCCGACCCTGGGGAGGAGCCCGGAGAAGCTGCGGGGCTCAGGAAGTCCCCGACTGGCCCGGGGAGGGCGCTAGGGGAGGTCGGGACCAGGGATGGGGGAAGGAAAACAGGTGCCTCTTATCCCACATCAGCAGCCCCTCCCCTCCCCGTGCGGCCCGCGGGGACGGCGATTGCAGCACCCGGGCTGCGTCAACCGCAATTAAGAGTTCCCGAACTTCTGAGAACCAGAGACTGGTTCCGGGCCACAGGCGTTCCCAGCGCGGGCTCCGCAGCTCATCAGAGGAGCCACGTAGGGGGCGTCCCAGGCCTGCCCCCAGGGTCTGACCTCCGGGCCCTTCTCTTCTCTTTGCCCCTCTCCGCCTCCTCCGGGCGTCCGCGTGGCAGTCCTCTCCTCCGGGACTCCCGGAAAGAGTCACGCCAGCACCCGACCCCCGCGGCCCCGCTCAGAGAGCTGCCTGGACCGGGGCGGTCCTGCTTCGGCGCCCGGGCCGCCCCCGTCCCCCACCCCCACCCCGGCCAGGCGCTCCGCGGGCGGCCCACTCACACCCTCCTCGGGGCCACGGCTCCTCACCGCACTCGGCCCACGTCCCCCTTCCTGCAGCTGGAGAACAGGTCGCAGGTATCCATGCCGCGGACGTCCCCGACCCCGGCCCGGCGACCCCAGGGCAGCGGCGAAGCCCCGCCGGATATAAACACGCCGCGCCGCGCCCCGCCCGCTCCGCCCCGCCCCGCCCGCTCCGCAGCGGCGCCTGGCGCCCGGAGGACCGACCCGGGATGCGCCCGCCCCGCCCCTCCCCTTAGTCCATCGCCCCCGCTTATCACACACGTTCTCCCCCCACTCCGCCCCCAAGCGCAAAAACCAGTCGCGCAGGCGGAGGCGCGGGGCCCGGCGTGCTCTCCGGGCGGCTTTAATGGGGTCCCGGGGCAGCCCCTCGGGGCGTCGGGTGGGGACGGGGATGGGGCCGAGGTGCGTCGTGAGTCGGGGGAAAGCAGGGACCCCGCGCCGAGGGCCGGGCGGGGCACAGCCCCTCACAGGTGCGTGTCCTCCTCGAATACGTCCGAGTCCTCGGGGTCGCGCTTGCCCCCCATGAGCGCGCTCCAGCCCCCCGGGCCGTTGACGGCGCCGCCGCCGTTCAGGCTGGGCTGCTTCTCCTGCATCTCCGACTGGCTGTCGCTGGCCACGTCCAGCGTGGGGTTGTCGTGGCAGCCGTTCTCCACGAAGCGCAGCTCCTCGCCGTGCGACTGCGGCGGGAGGGGCCGCTGGGAGAGCACGCCGGGCCCCCGCCGCCCCCGCTTCATCCCTTCACCGGTCCTCAGGCCGGCGGCGAAACCGCACGCAGGGAACCCCAGCGGACCCTGATGGACGCAGGCCCCTTCGGCTCTGGGTCCTTTCTTAAAATGACTACTGACCCTGCGCACGGAACAGACCCACGGCCTCCCTGACACCATCTGATCCCTCCCACCACCACCCACCCCTTCTAAAGGGACTCATGGGAAACAGGAGCTTTGTGCCCTGGCCCCTCCTTTGGGGGGAGCTGCCAGGCTGCTGGAGCCTCCTCTTGACCCCAAGACCCCAAGCCAGGGCCTGTCTGGTGAGGCATCCACAGGAGCCCAGGCCTGCGAGGCCGCCCGCCCCCCCCAGCAGCGGCCCTGCGGGTGCAGCCAACGTCCCACTCCCTGCACCTCCGGCACCTAATGCGAGGCTGGCGCCCTGCAGAGGGCGACTGGGGGCCAGGCCCTGCACTAGCGCCCCACCCGCAGTCACCCCACGGCAGATGGGGACACTGAGCCTCAGATGTCTGAGCTTGCTGGGCACCCCCTCACCGGCACCACCGCGGCCCAGCCCCCTGCCCCACTGGGCTCCACGCTCGCTCACCACGTGTTTCAGCTTGGGCAGCCGGCGCTGCCAGCAGTTATAGAGCAGGCCGAGCACGATGATGATGACGCAGATGGCGCCGATGGCCACCAGCACCACAAAGAGCGTCCCGTAGTCGCTGCGTACCTGGCTGGCCCGGGCCTGGCAGCTGCTGGTGGTGGAGTAGTTCTGGATGCCAATCTGGGGGCGGGAGGGGCCCGGTTCCTTAGCCGAGATCCTAGGGTGCCAGGGCTCCCCACAGGGCCCTTGGGGTCGGAGCTCAGGGACGGGGAACAGGCTTGGAACAAGCTCCCTCAGAGGCCTGGCTGGACCTGTGCTCAGCGAGGACCCTGCCCGATCCCCAGCCCACGCTGCCTGAGGGCGCCTCCATCCCCAGACTCCTCACAAGCCCGAAGTGGCTCTGACCCTGCTGCAGGCGACGTTTGGCCCTAAACCCACCTGGTGGTGGCCCTAAGCCCCCACTGAGGTTGGCCCCATGCCGGCAGTCACAATCCACACTGTCCCCACCAGCTTGAAAAAGGACACGAGCAGCTGTGAAGCTCTCTCCTCACATTCTCCACCACACACCGCAAGGAATTGCAAACACAGCTTCTACCTTGGGGGGCAGGGGTGTCCCGGTATCATTATGGCCATTGTGGGCCAGAGAGTGCACGTCCTCTGCCACCCCCAGTCTCCCAGCTTCCTCCCTCTTCCCACTGGAGTGGTCACCAATGTCATTTAGCTGCCCAACACCCCCCGACACTGTGGGTTGTCTTGAGTGGGTGGCCTTCTCTGGCCGAGTGTCTGCTCTGTCCCTACCGGGTCAGGGAGACACTCTCCACAATCTGCATCTCGGGGGGAGGAAAGCAGGGACGGCGAGGTGCCATCATCAGATGACAGGTGCCAGGGTGAGGGTGCCGTCCACTGGCTCCGGCGCAGAGACCTGGGAGTCCCCCTTTCTAAAGCCAGGTATTAGCTCTTCTTCCTGTGAACCACCTGTATATTTCCAGCACTTTCTCTATTCACTTTTTAAGTTATCAAGGCTCAGTTCTCCTGCTAGATTCACCACCAATGCACGTGCTAAATCTGCCCACTAATATACGTCCAAAGACCCAGCATGCTTTTCGGCCGAATCAGTCTGAATGAAACGTCTGGTAAAGCCAGAATACCCAGGGGAGGGGAGAAGCAGAAGGGTCTGTAAAAAAGGTTAAACCCAACTTTCCACCAGCCCCCCAGTGTTCATGAACCCCAAGTCTCACAACTGGACCGGCCCCCCCCCCCCATGGCTACCCAGGTGGTGTAGATACAGCATCACGGTGAAAGGCCCAGGCTCTTGAATCTCTCAGGCCTGGTCCAAAGCCTGGCTCAGCCACGCACTAGCTGTGCCATTTTGGGCAAGTCAGCTCCTTGCTCTGGGTTTCAGCTCCCGTCTTAAATGGGGCACCTACGGTACTCAACAGGGGGCCTTATTTACTGCTTACAACCCCAGGGTGGTGCTCAGGGCCGGGTGAGAGAACCCAGTCTGGCACTCAGCACACTTATCAAAAAGCCGCAAACCACCACGGAGGCCACCCCCAGCCTGGCGTGGACTAGATAAGGAGGTGGGGCCCACGGGCACGGGTGCCTCAGCTCTGTCAACAAACACTGGAGGGCTCTCGAGGGACTTCCCTGGTGGTCCAGGGGCTAAGACTCCACACTCGCAATGCAGGGGGCCTGGGTTCGATCACTGGTTATGATACTAGATCCCACATGCCACAACTAAGAGTTCACATGCCACAACTAAAGATCCCTCATGCCGCAACTAAGACCCGACACAGCCAAATAAATAAATATATAAAAAACAAACTAAAAACACTGCAAGGGGCTTCCCTGGTGGCGCAGTGGTTAAGAATCCGCCTGCCAATGCAGGGGACACAGGTTCAAGCCCTAGTCCGGGAAGATGCCATGGAGCAACTAAGCCGCGGAGCAACTACGCCCATGTGCCACAATTACTGAGTCTGCACTCTAGAGCCCGCAAGCCACAACCACTGAGCCCGCGTGTCACAACTACTGAAGCATGCGCACCTAGAGCCTGTGCTCTGCAACAAGAGAAACCACGACAATGAGAAGCCGCCGCATCACAACAGAGCAGCCCCCGCTCGCCGCAACTAGAGAAAGCCCGTGCACAGCAACGAAGACCCAACGCAGCCAAAAATAAATAAATTAATTAAATAAAAAAACAAAAAACAAATACTGCAGAGCTCTTGAGAACTAAGGGGACTGATAAGGCCCCTGGATTCCAGTGAGTGGACGGGGCCTGGAGGACATGGGCTGTCCTCAAGAAGGGAGGTGAGGAACTGCACTTCCTCCTCTGGGGAAGGTGGATCTGGAGTAGAGGTCAGCCAGCCTGTCTCCTCAGCCCAGGTCCCTGGGGTCGGCCAGGTGGGCGGTGGACTGCCTGGGTCGCCCCCCCCCCACCCCACCCCGGGGCCCCCGAGCTGGCCCAGCGCGGGACTCTCAGTGGGGAGTGCCTGGTGACACTTTCTTTTGTGCCTTTGGGAACTGCGCCACGTTCTCCCCACCCACCAGGCTTCTGCACGGTTTCCTGGCTAGACGTGGCGCTTCTCCGCCGGCCACCAAAGAACTCCACTTACCCTCCAAGATCCCCTCGGGGGGCCCCTCCCTCTGCATCCTCTCCTGACCACCTCCCTCCATGGCTTGGGTCTGTGCCTGCTGTCGCATGTCACACGTACCACAGCTGGTAGCTCCGTGCTCCTCGGGAGCTGGGCCTCGGAGACCGGAGGCAGGAGCTGTCCAGAGCTGCTTCAGGCCGCACCCCGCCACGCAGGCCCTCACGCCTCAGGGAAGGCAGCCCCGCCCCAGAGTTTTAGGGGTGCAGGGAGCACGGCCGCACTCTTACCTCCACCAGGCTCCTGCGGATGTCGCCCAGCACGGAGAGGACGTCTTGAGTGGGCACCACCCCTAGGGAAACGCACCATCAGCACAGCCCTGGCCGCAGAGGTGCTCAGGCTCCTGACCCTCGGACCCCCTGTCTGAGCCTCCGAGCCTCACTCCCCAGCCTGGAGCCCACACAGACCATGACCCGTACCTGCTGCCCACCCGCTGGCCCCTTCCAGAAGCCACACCCACGGCCCCTCCCCCACCACACAGAGTACATGGGCCTGCGCCTCCCTCCCGACCAGGGTGCACTCATCCTCCTTCTCTCCAGAACGCAGGCCCGTGGGCGTCACTGAACCCTGAACCAGGGAGTCCAGCTGGGACTCAGCTTGCCCTCCCCGCGGCCCCCACTCACCTTGCTCGCCCACCAAGGTCATCAGCAGGTACCGCTCCTTCTCGCTGGGCTTGCTCAGGGAGATGCGCCAGTGCCCGTGGCGGCTGCGGCCGTGGCGGGGCAGCGCCCCCTCCACCAGGGCCAGGAGCTGCAGCCCCCGGTGCCGCCGGAACACCTCCTACAAGGGCGGAGAGAAAGCCCCGCGTTCTGTGAGGGGTGATGCCCCCCGACCCCAGCCTCTATGCCTGGGCCCCTCTGACCCGGGAAAGGCCAGCGGGCTGCCCAGAGTGGCTGCTCAGGGACCTCTGGGGACCGCGGAGGAGGCTGTGAGCCTGGCCTCGGGGGACAGTGGGCACAGCAAGACCTGAGTCCACTTGGTCCCTGCAGGCGTCCAGATGCCCCCTCCTGCCTTGGCCTCTTGCACTCACGCGGGGCCTGAGTGTCCAGACGTGTCATGTGACGGACGAGTATGTCGGGGGGGAGGACAAGAGAGTGCGCGTCAATACGGCCACCGAGGCGGGAGGCATCCTCCCCAAACTCCCCTCCGCCTGTCACTGGAGAGACAGGGCTCAAAGCTGGGGAGTCAAGGAAGAGTCTGCTGTAGAGAACGAAGGTGTGGACACCGAGACGGGAAAGCGGGGGGTGGGGATGAACTGGGAGATTGGGGTTGACATATATACACTAATATGTATAAAATAGATTTTAAAAACAAGACGCCTGTGTCCTCGCAGGGTGCAGCGGTGCCCAGGACAATTAGCAGAGATGGCCATAATGGTAGACCCCTGGCCGCAGGGAGGGGCAGGAGAAGGGGAAAGGAGACTTCTTTCCCATCTGACGCTCTTGTGCTGCTGAGATTTCCTTCAGCTTGTACACAGGTAATCACACAACTTAAAAACAAAAGCAAGAGGCTGGCACTGAACAGGAACTCGGCATGGGGCAGGAGGCCTTGCCTCTGGCTCCCAGCCTGTCACTGTCCCTTCCTGGCCCGTCTGGGAAGAGGCCCTCCTCTGGCCGGGTCCCCCGACCCCTGGCCCCCAGCAGCCCCTCCCTCCTGTACGTGGGCTCCTGTCTCCAATGCTCCCAGCCGCGGGGCCGCGAGCCAGGTGTCTCTGCCCATGAGACACAGGCGTCTCTCCAGGCCAGCCTTGTGGGCCCTCCTTTCTGCTGGGGCCCAAGCTAAGGAGCGTGGCTGTCATGCTACTAACGTGATGAAGGGCCTTGTTGCCATGGCAAGTGCCCAGTGCAGGCTCTCACGAGCGTTAGGCTCAGCAGCCTAAGAGACGCCTGCTCAGTTCCACACCTGGGAGAAGGCTGGTACCTGGAGATGGCCCGAGCGAGCGGCTCGGGAAGCCCCAGCTCCTGAAATGGCCGCTACCGTCCGTGTGTGCGTGCAGGGGAGGGGCAGCCGTGCCTGAGCCCTCCTTGGGGCGGCGCCTCCCCGTGTGTGTGTGGGCTGCAGCCCTGTGCTCCACCACCTGCGCACACCCCCCATTTTCAGGGTCCAGACGTTTGCCTGGCTTAAGCCCTAGACCCACAAAGTCAGTTCTGGGAGAGTCTGATGACTAGGTATCTCATACATTTATTCTGTAGATGGAAAGTGAGTGTCCGTGGCTTTGGAATCAAATATGGATTCAAATCTTGGTTCTGCCATTTATCGGCTCTGTGACCTTTAGCAACACACTGTACCTCTCTGAGCCTCAGTTTCCCCATCTGAAAATGTGGGCATCGGTCCTAAATCCGTGGGCTTACTGTGAGGATTGAAAGGACTTATTCAGTCATAGGTGCTGGGACGACTGGGTATCTCAGCAGAAAAGAAAAAACATACCTGGACTCATAGGTCACACCACACACCAAAGTCAATTCCAGATGCATTTCAGATCTAAAGCTTTTAGAAACAAGCATGGCCTTGGAGTAGGCAAACATTTCTAAATTGGACCCGACGAAACCACTAACCATGAACGAAAAAGCTGATAAGTTGGCGTATTTTATGATGAAGTTTAAAAAAATTAAGAACTTCCATTTATCAGAGGGTACTATTAAGAGGGTGAAAAGGCACCCCACAGGGTAGGAGAAAACATTTACAATATGTATACGAGACAGAGGTTTCATATCCAGGACATATGAATAATTTACAGACATCAATAAATAAAAAGTCAGATAACCCAGTCGATAAATAAGAAGTCAGATAACCCCGTCGATAAATGAGCAAAAGATCCAATGAGGCACTTGACCAAGAGGCTAAAACACACATGAAAAGTTGTTCAACTCTGTTGATCATCAGGGAAATGCAAAGTAAAACCACCAAGTGATGCCACCACACTACACACCTCGCAAAATGGCTAAAATGAAAAACAACACCGGTGGCCGGCAGACACGGCAGCCCCAGAGCACCCAGGCGCTGCCGCAGAGTCACTGGCACAGTCACCGTGGAAAGTCGCTGGACAGTATCCAGGGAAGGTGAACGTACGCATACAGGCTGACCCCACGGCGCCACCCGTTGGAACGTGCCCAAGATGTCACAAAAAGACAAATACTGTGCGATCCCACTAATATGAGGGGCCCAGAGCACTCAGATTCATGGAGACAGAAAGTAGAAGGGTGGTTGAGAGAGGGGTGAAATGGAGTTGTTTAATGGGGACAGAATTTCAGTTTTTGCAAGATGAAAAAGTTCTGGAGATCTGTTTCACAATAATGTAAATGTACTTAACACAACCGTACACTTAAAAATGATTAGAATGATAAATTTTATGTTAAGATTTTTTTATAATTAAAAAATCCACCGTAAAAAATAATATTGACTAATTAGGTGGATGTCAAGTGTTAAATGAGAATAACAAACCAGACAAAAACAGGGAAAGCAGAATGAAAGCATTTAAGCTTCTATGTGTTCTTTGGGAAGAGAACAGAGACATTAACTTTAGACTTCATTGTTCAAGTATGTGCACCCCAAACTCCAGAGTCTCAAGTCCCCATAAAAGCCATGAGAGCTCCTTGAAGAATGTTGATTCCGTGTCCGGGGAAGGGAACATTCAAGAACAGCGTGGAACATCCTCGTGCACAGAAAGCAGGGAAACTAGCAAACACTAAAGGTTGGTCAAAAGGACTCAGAAGCCAACTCTGAGTTGAGGCTTTCACTGGCCAAAGATGGGGCTGTAGGCAACGCAGGCTGCCTGCCACTCAGTTCCACAAGGATCAAGTCTTAAGCCACTGCAGTCGCTGACCTACACTCTGAGAGGAATGCAGGACGAAGCATTCTGTGTCTGGATATATGGGCCCCCAGAGAGTTAAAATGTATACTAAGGAAGAATGGCATTGACCCCAGATTCCTGCATTGTCCCACACACAGAAAAGCACTCAAATCATTAACTGAGACATCTGGTCCTCAAGGCCAGCAGTGACCTTTCCCTGAGGTCTCCGCTGCATGCATCCCCTTCACCGAAGTTCATATGTATCCTGGCTCGTCCACCCGAGAGGCTGTCTCCCAGGCCACCGTCCTCAGTCAGACACTGAGTGAACTCGACTCACAGCCCTTACATCGTGCTTTATTTCCAGTTAACAGAGTGAGCATCAGTAAGACTAATAACTGCACTGCCCTGGATTAAAACACACCAATGATGTTACAATCTATCACTTTATAAAGATGCTGGGAAAAACAGAACACCTCGTTGGTCACTTGTGGATTAAATGTGTGCATGTACTTTCACTTTTCTACCAAACACACTAAGCAAGAAGGAAGGTTTTTTTCTTTTAAGGTCTAAAACCACAAAGACAAAACCACAACAAAACAGCAGAGGAGACAAGAGCCACAGCATGTGATCACCGGAGGCGGATGGGTGAGTCAGAGTTTCCCAGTTCAGCAAGCCCGAGAGAGCCAGACGCTGAGCCAGGCGGGGAGAGCTGAGGAGCACCCAGACTTCTCGCCCAACTTGCCAAACGCTCTGGATAAGTGGCACTGGCTCCCTCTGGGAGAGAGAATGGAAACGGCACCAGCACAGGACCACACTGAGAGTGTGTTTAAGAAGCTATGGACCCCTAGTTCCCCCTGACACCGCACAGCTGACAAACATCCCTTCTCCCTGCAGAAGACGGGAAGCTTGTTCTTTAATGATGGTAAAATAGAGGGTCTCTGACCTTGAGGACACCAGACCCAGCTGTGGGAGGGGCTCACACTGCGAATGGGTGCAGTGAATGAACTCACCCATCAGGCACATGTGTCCTAACACAGAAACACAGCCCTCTCCCAAGCTGCTCCCAGAACCCTGGCGGCCAGCCCCATACCCTACCCGAAGGACAGAAGTTCCTTTTTCCAAGAATCTAATCACCCAAGAGGAAGGCCCTAAAGACACTCACATTAGAAATTTTCAAATGAAATGGCCCGGCCAGACCACCCTCCCGAGAAGCTACAGTGAAGCCCACCCCCAGGCTCAAAGCTTCCGAACAGCTTTTGCTGGCCCTCCTTAAACAGCACCAGACAAATGCCGCCAGACATCTGAGGAGAGGATGCTGGAAAATTGAGAACAAAACTAACAAATGGGGAAAGCGTCCCGTACAGGGAGAAATCAACTCTTCAGAAAGCAATTTCAATATCCTCATAGAGAGACGACATCACACACAGAATCAAAAACGGAGGGGGGCAGGCACAAAGAGCCCTGGGGATTTAAAAACCCGAGAGCCCTCTTTTCTCAGACGTTGGTGGGAGCTGGCTCCCCCCAGGGGGTCAGGCCACCCACCCCGGCCCGGCCTGCCGCACCAGCACTCACACAGTCCACGTTCTCCGCCATGTTCAGGATGATGTAGTTCTTTCCGGCTAGGTTGCTCCAGTCTTTGCAGATCACCTGTGCAAAGAAATAAGAAGGGCATCTGGAGGGAGGGTGGACGGAACCCAGTGAGAAGCTAGGAGGGCGAGGCCAGGCATGGGTGTGACAGCTGGGTGAGAGCAGACGGCCTCCGCAAGGTGACATGCCCAGGACCCGGCCGAGGTTCACCAACCCGATGTCTGGAGGGAGTGGAGGCGGAAGCCGTGTCACAGGGGCCCGGCTGCAGGGGCCAGCCTGGAGTCTTTCAAAGGCAAACGCATGTGTAACGTTCTGAAGGGCAAACAGTAGCATGCCTGGGGGCCAGACGCACAGCTGACCACCTGGGACCCTCCTTTCCTTTTGGTGTCGGGGTGGGCGGGTGAGGAGGAAAGCAGGGGCAACTGCACAGTGGTGGGGGGCGTGGAGGTGGGGCTGGCCAGAGCGCTGTCAGCACCCACCCTCGGCGGCTGTGACGAGCAGAGGGCACCCGAACCCATGACTACTGGGCGGGGGTGCCGAGCCTGTGCCCCTCAGTGTGAAGAGGATGCCCGCTGCTGGGCCACGAGCTGTGCCCCCCAAAGTTTTGCCCGGGATCCACCCGCTGTCCCGGGGCCCGGCAGAGCTCTCCCCATGCCGCGAGCTGGGCATGGCCGGGCAGCCCGCGAGCACCCTCCCTTACCTGCGTGGAGTCCCAGGGTGTCCCAGACGGAGCGGCGGCGGGCTGCCCTTCCTGGGGCAGCTGGCTGAGGGTTTCTCGTCCCACGGCAGCAGAGGAAGGTGTCAGCTCCGTGTCTCCAGGAGCCAGTGAGAAAGAGGCTGAGGCTCCAGGGTGCGTGGGGTCTTTGTCTGAGGCCTCAGCCCCGCCGGGAGCTTCTGTCTGAGGGAACGAGGCCGGGGACGGTCCCTCCCCCGGCCGGCCGGCCAAGCCAGCTGTTTCCGCAGTGGCCTCCTCACTGGGCTCCCGAGGGGCCTCCAACTCTAGCCTGTGCCCTGCGGCTGGCAACACCGTGCCCCCTGCCCCCCAGTCGGCCACATCCTGACCGCCCAGGGTCACTGGACTTGGGGCGACTGTGGGCGGGGAAAGGCTCGGCTCCATGCTGCTCCCCACCTCCACACCCGAGGAGGCCTGGTCCCCAGACTCTTCGTGCCGGTGTTCGGGGGCCCCTGGGGTCTGGCTGCTGCCGGTGGGAGGAAAGCCGTGGACCTGACTTCGGGGTTCTTCTTGGGATCTGGTCACAGGCAGCAGCTGCTCCGCCTCTTCCTCCTCTCCAGGGACCACACGCCAGGGTGGCTCCACCAGGCTCATCTTGGGCAGGGGAGACGGGAGGCTCGCCCCCTCTTGACTCTGGCCCGTATCCTCTATGGGACCAGCCTTCTCAGTCAGGTCTGGAAAACCGTAATCTACAGACAGAGACGGAGAGTTCATTCACGAGCTTCATCATTCGTCGATCTGCTGAGTACGTGCTGAACGGATGATAAAAAGAACCGTGAGATCCTCAGGGGAACGGGGGGGAGGTTGGACAGTTGATCGTGTGGGAAATAGGAGTGGATTGGTGGGGACAGGCTGGGGGGACAAGGGCCAGGCTGGTCCTCACTTCCTTCATGGGAATAAAATGACACAATTCTGCCACTTAAGTCCCACGAACACGGGAAGGTGCGAAGCCTACACGCTCCCCAGAAGTGGCCCCGCTAACATCTGGCGCACAGGGTCCCTGCGGTGCCTTGTCTGGGCTCTCCCCGGGAGACCCTATCACGACCCTTCACCCCTTTTCTAATGGGCTGGGGTGGGCGTCTTCCAGGTGAAATCCCCCAATGAAGTCTGAGAGCCCTGCGATCACAGATGACCACCACTGTCCCTAGCCAGTGCTCTTATTCTGTAAATCAGGTCCCGACTGGGAAATGCAAGATGCTGGGAGAGCAGAGAGGGGCACTGGCTGAGCCCACCCAGCGTCTGGAGCCTTCCAGCACTCACGGGGCCACTGCCGGCGGGTGGAAGGGGAGGTTCCTCTCCCTGCCATCCCTGGAACGACACTGTGAAGCAGAATACGGAGGCCTCCTGGAGACCAGGACATCTGGCTTCTCAGCGCAACCCAGGCCCCGTCAGGGTAATGACACGTGAAAAGCACAGACCAGGTTTGTTGGAAATTCATTCAAATATCAGAATCTATATCTAGGTAACAACTGTTATTGGCTGCCATTTTGTTTCAAAATAATAAATATCAAAGACAGTTCTGAAATACTGCGTAGAACTGAGAGGGCTGGGGAAGGTCTCAGGTACTGACTGAGCTGCTCATTCTTCTCCTCCCAAATTTCTGTCAAATGACAAATTTTTTTTTTTTCACTGTCAAAATGAGTGTCTAAAAAATGTAGATAAATTTCTGGGAACATGGAAAGCAGATGAGATTATAAGATCAGATAACCCCTCAGCCAAAATTAACAAAGAAAAAGTCAGCAGTGGACGAGGGGGACTCTCTTTCCATCAGAATTAAGGAGAGAGACTACTGTGGGGTTAGCAAGGACACAGAACAGAAAACTCAGGGAACACAAGATAATTTTAAAAATTCTAATGAGTATCCTCAGAAACACCTAAAAATATTGCATCCCTAAAATAAGAACAGGCTAATAAGAAAATGAAGTAATCTTTAAAAAAGAAAAGTTCTTGGAAACTGAAACTCGATTGTTTAAATGTGAAAATTCGATAGAACAGCTAGAAGAAAAATCAAGGAAAAGTCATCAGAGCAAAAGCAAAAGGAAAGAAAAGCTAAAAGATATAGGTGATCAATGTACGAAGTCTAGTAACTAGCCAATATGATTTTCAAAAAGATAGAAATAAAATGGAGTAATAGCCAGACAAAGTTCCCAGGCCTCACAACATGAATCTTCATGTTGGAAAGGTAATAAACAAGGTGAATCATAAAAGACTCACACCTAGCCTCATTCTCACAACAGTCCAACTCTCAGAGGGCTACCTATAAAGGAACAAGAAACAGATTATCAAATCATCACCAAGCTTCTAATTAATAACACTAGATTGCAGGAGCGAAAAATGTGTTCAAAATTCTGAGGGAAGCTTATTTTGAACTGGGAGTTTTATACCCAACTGAACTATCATTCAAATGTGATTACAAAATAAAGACATTGTCATGTACGTAAGGATTTAAAGGTTTTCTTATCCACAGATTCTGAAAGAATGAATTAAGGAAGTTCTCCAAGAAATCCAAAAAGACATGGGAAATCAAGAAATATAAGAGAAATGTCATGAAAATCAATCTCAGGACAGAAGCTGGGAAGCAGGCCTAGAGAGCAATTATTCAAATTAGAACAAGGATCCAGAGGGCTCTAAGAATTATTACTTTTCATAAGAAAAAGTATGATTTTTAGAAGCTGAATGATCACTGAACTCCCACTATAATATTTAAATGAATAATTAAAACAGTCCACCACCCCCCACTTTGTTAATTACACTCTTCAGGGCAGCAGAGACTTAGTAATTTAAGATCTTCCCCTCCTCCACCCCTGCACACACTCTGAAGGGAAGCTGACCTGTTCCCCACACAGGGCAGCTGGGGTGAGGCCTGCTGGTGGGACAGTGACCACAGAACTGCTGAAGAAACCCACGACAGCCCCTAAAACTGAGCAATCTAGTACCACCTGTACAAACGTGGAAGAACAGTCATGACTCACAAGACACCTGAGGAAAGCCAGGCTCAGGAAAACGCACGAGGGTGAGAAAGCAAAGCAACTGGCCTCTGAGAGAAGGGCTAATCTTGTCAACAAAGAAGCGCTTTGAAGAGCTGATCATTAACCTCTTCAGAGATTCAAGAGACAACTACACCATAAAACAAGGAGAACAATAATGTTTTACTTCAAGAGAAGTAAGAACTTTGTAACAGACCTGTTTAAAACTGAAATGCAAAATAAAAACAGGACTGAAATGGGCTGGCTGACCGCCTGGCGGGAACCTATGTAACAGAACGTCAGATGGGTGTCTGGGCAATAAAACATATAAAAAGCCCTTACAATCGTGCAATTTCATTCTTAGAGGATTAATCTGACAGCAACGCACAAGAATTAGATGAAGGAGGGGATGGAAGAAGGCAGAGAAGAGTTAGGGGCTTGTCGCAGTGGATCAGGAGAGATAAATGGAGTGACAATAGTGGAAGTGACGAGACAGGAATGGATGCAAGAGCCGGCCCTGGGACAGAGGCAGCTGGCTAACGGGAGGAGGTGAGCACTGTGCGAAGAGCCATTCCATTAACAGAAACAGTGAAATCCAGAGGAAAAGGGCACTGGACACCCTCAAGAAGCGGTGGAAACAACCAGCAGCTCAGAGAGAGCCTGGGCCGTGGCAGAATGGCGAGCCACTGACCCACAGAGTCCCACTGGGGCGGGACAGTCCCCAAGGGGCAAGCTGACCAGACAACCCCTCTGCTCACCCTGATGCTGACCCGTGCCAAACACGGGGGTCACAGTGGTCACGCTGTTGGTGACATGATCTGGGAGCCAGAAGGCTTGCCACCACCTTGCTTGTCTGAGCAACGGCAAACTCCTCAGCTACCCTGGGCTTCAGTTTTTCCCGAGACAAATGAGGATGCCCATACCTAGGATTTCTAAGGCTCTTTCTAGCATGGATATTCTAAGCTTCGGAGACACTTTTGACAAATGTGTCTTATAAAAATAGCATTGAAGGCAACCACTGGTCTACTGTCCTAAACAACATAAAATAGGAATCACTAGGTTACAAGCTCCTCTGGACAAGCAGGGGGACCTTCTTCACCTGTGTCCCCAGCACCTAACACAGAGCCTGGCGGAGTGGACAGGAGAGCAAGGCCTGCTCGCTGAGCCCGTCTCCCACCTTCCACCTCCCGCACCCAGGGTGTCCCCACAGGGAGAGAACAGGGCCTCCAGTCACGATGCAGAGTCTCCTTTACGATCTGTGTCAGCTCCTCTCCCCTCTCCCTAAATGTGACCACTTCCAAACCATCCGCCCTGGACTCACCATTTCCGCACTTCTTTCTCAGTGAGTTCACTGTTTCTGAAGACTTCATCTATTGCCTCAACACTAAAGTCTCCCAAATTGACATCTCCCAGCAAGCCTCCACCCTCTTCCAGCCTCTCGTCTCTGGTGACTGAACAAATCACTAACTGATGCTCACTGGTGCTTGGAATCAGCAGAATTTTCTTTTTCTACTTTTTCTTACCACCTCACAGCATCCAAAATTATTCCTTTCCCTTTTACTGTGTGATTTCAGTTTCACTGCTTATCAACTGTATGGCCTCGGTCACGGAACCTAACGTCCATGTGCCACCTCTTCCTTACCTGTAAAAAAATGAAGAGTACGCAGCACACAGGGCTGTGGTCTGGATTCAGTGAGATGAAGCTGGGCACCACCAACAGTACAAGCACCCCGTTAATTTAAGCTCTTCCTCCACCTCCTCCTCCTCCACTACCAATATTAAAGGAATGTTCACATTGTTAAATCGTAAGAGAAAACAGCAGCATTCTGGAAGTGCGCTCCACAAAGGAGGAGCACAGTAAGCACCTGAGTGGTAAGTCAGGATCCAGGAGAGAGGCAGGAAACAACCAATCATCTATTGACAAGCCTGCATATGATCTGAATATGGGAAATGCCTCTTACACCAGAAATGAGAACTAATGGGACGCCCACTGGGGGCACAGACTACAGAAGTATGACAGGACGTGACACAGGGGCAGCTGGGGGACAGACCATGGTGGGATGGAAACGGTGGTCCCAGGGGAGTGGATCCGAATGTGAATGTAGACTAACAAGCAAAGAAACTGAGCCTTGTCCAAGAGTAACCGCGCGCTGATGAACTGAGAAAGAAAAACCGTGTATGACATTCCTTCCAAAAATACAGAACCTGAATCTAATTATGAGGAAACACTAGACAAGCCAAAACTGAGAAGTCTTCTACAAAATAACTGGCCTGTCTCCTTAAAAAAGCAAACATCACAATCCTGAAAGACAGACTGGAGTGTTCCAGAATAAAACAGACAGAAGACACATGAGAACTAAATGCAGGACATGATCCTGGACTGAACAGCGAAGTGGAAACAGTAACTTTTTTTTTTTTTTTTTTTTTTTTTTTTGCTACTAAGGACATTGCTGGGAAAACTGGCAAAGTTTGAGTAAAGTTTGTAGTTATGTAACAGTATTGTATCGATGTCAATTTCCTGATTTTGATCATGGTACTGTGGTTTGGTAACAGAATGTCTTTGCTAAGAAATACACACTGAAGTACTTAAGGGTCAAGGGGAATTTGCCTGCAACTTATTGTCAAGTGATTTAGGAAAAACTCTCGTATATACATCCATATATACATACACAGAATAACAAAGCAAATGTGACAAAATGTTAATAATGGGGGATCTAAGTGAAGGGTATATGGGAATTATTCTTGGAAGTTTTCTGCAAACACAAAGCTACCCACCAGAAAACAGAGAAGGCAGGGGACAGGGCAGGCTGTGTGGACTAACAGTTTCTGACCTCCAGGAGAAAGGAATACAGGAGCACAAGGCAGGTGAACAATCCCAGTGGGGAAGAAGCGGAGCGTTCGTCCCACTCAGGTGTCTAAGGGAGGAAGACCAAGATTCCAGAGGGTAGCGACCTTGGAGGAATGAGGAAGCCTCAGCACTCATCTTGCAGAGACCAGGAGTAAAATGACAATGGAGGAAAAGGAGAGGGATGGAGATGGGCAGAGTGAAGAGGTGGGAGAAGGGGACTACTGGGAGGAGGGGACTGGAGCGGGTAGGAGGGGACTAGAGGGGGGGAGAGGAGGGGACTGGAGGGAGGGAGGAGAGGAATGGAGGGACAGGGAGGAGGGGACTGGTGAGAGGGGGAGAGGATTGGAGGGAGGGGGAGGAGGGGACTGGAGGGAGCGGGGAGGACTAGAGGGAGGTCGTGGAGAAAATGCACCAGAAATTGCAGGATGAAGGGAGGGAATGGGTCTCCTCCCCAGGCGAGGTGGCCCCTGCCAGCGCTCCCGTCTCCGGGAGCAGCATCAAGCATGGCCTGATGCCCCAAATCCTGGACACCAGACCAGACACTTGTCCACTGACAGCCCCGTGGACATGGAGAGTGGTGCTCCATCCTGCTAGTAGCCCAGGCTTTGCCCTCCTTTTCCACCTGCTTCAGGCGTTGGAGTAGGGTTCCACAAACCCCAATAGCCTGTCAGGGACAAACACACCACATATCTGGACACAGGTGTGAGCAAGCAGAGATGCCCAAGAGACACGTTCGAGACAGCCTGAAAGCAAGTCAAAGCCTGTCCCTGTGCCCCGGAGGGCGGTCACAGCGGGGGCAATGGAGAGACAGTAAAGGTCCCTCACAGAGCAGGTCCCCCAGGCGGAGGCTCCAGCTTGGCCTCAAAGGGTGGAGGGTCAAGGAGTGGCCACGCTGCCCGGGGCTCAGCCGGCCAGGTGCCCTCCCTATCCCTGAGATACCAGAGGCCCACCTGGGACCTCGTCCAATGCACCCGGCCCCATCAGCTCCCCTGCCTGAAACACCGGCCAACAGTGCGGGGAGCAGCAGCACCCCCAAGTGGCTCCGCTGGAAACGACATCTTCCCCAGAGCCCTGGGGGACATCAGGCCTGCGCATCCCAGAGCGGGGCCCTGTGACATCAGCAGGCCCACAGACCTGCTTTCACAGATGCAGAGCAAAGCTCAGAGAAGGGATGACACTTGCTCTGCGTGGTGAGGCCCAGACCTGTTGCAGCTGTGAAGCTGCCAACCTCAGGTTCTCGTGTGGTCGAAGCCAGTCTCTCAAGACACGTCCCCGGTCAGCCAGGCAGCGCCAGAGCTAGCTTCAGCTGACGCAGCAGCATCATCCCCTTGGTCCCGATCCTCTGAAGCTGGGCTTCGGTCACCAGCCTGGGTGACATTTAAGAGCCAGGGCCAAGCTTCAGAGTTCTGCAAGGGGGGCTGGAATTCTGGGTGACCGGCCCGGGGGCTCCGCACAGCCACCACTCTGGAACGTGAGGCTAAAATGAATGACATAAGGGATGCACAACCCTGGGCCCACCGAGGCACTCTTTCCTCCCCTGAAAGTCACCTGCAGGTTCTGCATCCCAGAGCTCAGCACACAGCCAGGCACACGGATGTGTGCTGAGGTGTAGTTGCGGCGGGATCCCGAAGAGTCCAGGGTCCTGACAGCAGAAGGACCTGGGAGGTTCCCTGATGGGCCTTGGCCCTTGGCCGAGGCATGATGGCATTGCTAGAAGTTACTTTAATGGTAACTCAATAGAGCGAATTTCTTATTTATCTTTATTACAACACAAATAAAACTGTACAGACTGTAAATGGCAGAATTATGTACGCATAAGGGCAAATTATTCGGAAGGGAATTTTTAGACAACGTCTAGAAAAATGGTCTGCAATCTTCTTCAAGAACATGTCTTGGCCTCCTTAGGGAGACATTTCTGTGTCATTGGCTTTTTTTCTCCCCAATTTCCTTAAACCCAACTGGGATGGTTCGCTTACAACTTAAGCCCATTTCTGTTTTATCTGCTAAATGAGGAGAACCTGGGAAGCATCTTCCTCAGGGGGAAAAAACCCTACATATTCTCTTAGTTGCCCCAGTTTAGCCTTCTTTTCCTGGGGCTACATAACCGTAATTATTCCTTATTCTCAACCCTTCCCCTTGTCATTTATCTCCTCTTGTGAAAATTCTGGATTCGCCAGTTTTAAGGGTGGTCATGAAATCAAGAGTAGGCATGCAGTAAATGTTTGGTGAAGGGACTGTTAAACACTAACCTGAGGCTAACAGATCAGAGGGTAAAGGAAGATCTCTTAACTCACCCAGTGTCGGCACGTAAGCTGCGTCTAGGCCTTTTTGTTTTTCTCTTAATCTCACTACAGTGCTGGCTTTTGTTCCCTAAATAGATCATGTCGCATTTTTTTCCTGCTAATATTTCACCCAAGTTTTGTAGGTCTTTTTCCCTTTTTATCAAGGTTGCACCGGACGTTATTTCTGCCTTCCAGGGTGGCCATCCTCTCATGTGACCTTCGGCCTCAGCTGAAACGGTAATGAACTGATTCCTCTCTTTAAGACAAGGAATTAAAACAGGCATCAGGGCCACTGGCCTTGAAAGATCACTTTAAACATCCCTTTAGGTTAATGTCAAATCACTGAAAACTGTCCCCTGAGTGCAACACGCAAGCCAGTTATTCAACTGAGTGTTAATATTTACAAAAACATTCACAAAATTCACAATAGATTTGTATAAAACAGAGGTGCAAGGGAAGCTTCCAGTAAATTAAACATGACTTTTTAATGGTCAGCCTCAGTAGTCATCAAAGAAATGTAAATTAAACCAGATGATAAACCTTTTGGACTACCAACCTGACAACACATGAGTGCATTTACGGACCGTGCTCGGTACCGGGTGAGCGCGGGAGCAGGCACTCCACCTGCTGCTGATGGGAAGAGAAATCGGGCCACAGTCTGGAGGGGAACGCATGAACAAAAAGCTGTGAAGACAAACACCCTGATCCTATCACTTGTCTTCCAGAAACGCACGCTAAGACAACAATTAAGGAAGCTCATGACGATTCAGTGTCAAGGGTTCTCGTCAGGGCACGGCTCATGGGACACTCCTGCTTTCACATGGCAGGGGCAGCCCGTCCACACTTGGGATACCAATTCGGCCTCAAAGCTGAAGCTGGAGAACTGTTTGCTGCCTGGGAAAGACGTGAGTAAGTGAAACCGCAAGATCTGTACCCTCGAATTCCATTTTTCATAAAAGCGTATCTTATCTGTTTCTATATGGGTAGAGAGTCCAGTAAGAGACACACCAGAATGTCACTGTGCCCAAACTCTGGGTTGATAATGGAGTTATGAATTTTTTTTTAACTTGTTGCGTGTTTCTGATTTTCACACAATGATACTTACTACTAGCGTAAATCAAAACTATGGGGCTTTTTTCATTTCCTTTATTTTTTTGGTGTCCAGGTGAAGTGCTACTGCCAGGAAACATGCCTGAAGTGTGGGCACTGACCCGGAAGGTCAAATCATTGCATAACAGATACGACCCAACAAGACCACTGTACTGAAACCATTTCCACACCCCAGCAGACAGCTGCTGTGATGATCTGGTTTCCACAAATTCACTCCAGACGAACAGTAACGGAAGTACCGTGAGGGAGGAGCTCACACAGAGAAGGAGCGGGTCCTGAAGCAGACACCTCAGAGCTGAGAGCCACTCTGCCACCAATCACTAGCACAACCTCAAACCACCCGTGAGCCTCCCTAAGCCAGTCGCCACCGCCATGAGACAGAGATACTCAGGCTGCTTTTACGGCTGCATCAGGTCGCCGTGAGGGAAAAAAAAAAGAACTGTATGTGACGATGACTGAGGAAACATAAGCACTTAGGAATGCCCCTACTCAAGGCCATCATTTCATCCCCCTTTCTGTTAATGGCACCTTGATTCTCCTCTGGGGGGCCCTCCTCCCCTCTTCTTGGTCCCAAAGTGTGGGGCCGTGGGGACTCGGGACCCAGATTAGACCAGACCAACGAGCCTCCACCTGAGTCTTCCCCAGAAGTGCTGGGGCTGCTAAGTGACAGGAGGACGACAGCAGAGTGATGGAGGGCCTCGCTCAGCTACCACAGAGAACGACCGCCTAAGAGTGAACTGACGAGCGGACGCAAAGCACGATGGCCTGAGGCAGCTTCTGATGCCATTTCAACACCTGGACCCCACGTGCCTGGGCCGGAAACAACCGATCCCTTACAAGCCGATACACACCCCTCTCTCACACAGGTCTGTGGGCCTGTTTGAGTTGCGGTTCTAGGACGTGCCAATCCCAGAGAGTTATCTCTTGTCCTGTAGCACACTAGGTAGCTTGCTCACTGGGAAGATGAAAGCTGCATGCAGAGAATGTTACTAAGGAGACTGGAAAGTGAAAGGGGCGAGGCGGCAGCAGGGCAGTTTTGGGATGGAGAGGTAACCTGGGAAACTATTCCGAGTCACTAACAGTTTTCCATGAATTAAATGATCAGGCTTCAGGCTGGCTTGATTACCTGGGAGAGTGGTGATTTACGTTCCATTTCTTTTCCCTACTTTGTAGAGACCACCCTTCCCACCCGAAATGTCAGAGAATCATAATATTTTAAAGCTGGAAAAGACTTCAATCTATCACTCCCATGGTCTCACTTTCAGATGAGGAGACTGAAGGCAAGATTAGAAAAGGGACCCACACAAGGTCACGGCCCTCATCACTGGCCAGGCAGCTGGTCTGCCGTCGGGCCCCCAAGGATCGCTGCTACAGGAGGAAAAGGTGCCAGCTCCAGTTCTTCCAGGCCCAACGAACTAGAAGGAGACGCAGAACAGAGCTCCAGTGACAATCAGAGGCACTGATTCCTCTCTGACACACACCACCCATGTGCTCTCAGGGCAAGACCTGCTCGGGAGGCCCTGACCCCAGACTCGGCTCTGCCGCACACAAGCCGTGTGACCTCGGGCAAAGCTAACAAGCTTTCTTGGCCTCAGTTTCACCACGTGTGAAGCAAAGACAGTAAGCGCTGCCTTGCTGACCCCACAGAGCGGCTGTGAAGTTCGGTGAGCTAAGCAAAGAGAAAACACCATGAGAAAATGGTGGTAAGTCCTACACAAAACCTTAGACGTTACTGCTGGTCTCTAGTAAAACTGCTGAGCTGAGAGGCAACACGACAGGAAGAGCCAAGGCTCTGGAGTCTGACAACTTGGCTTTGAACTCTGGTTCTTACGCTCATGGAGCTGTTACCCAAACTCCGTTAAGTCTCAGTTTGTCCACTGGTCCAGTGGGAGTAACAATACAGACTTAACTGTTTCTCTGAAGATTAAAGGAGGGAACACTCTACAACACCTGATTTGGCGCCTGGCACAACTCGACATTCAATTCCCAGGTCAGATGTCCTCATTATTAAAGAGCTTGCCCTGAGGCTGGACCGTCTGCAGCACGGCCCCCAGCCCTCACAGCCACTGCTGCACGGAGCGACCCCCGTCCCCAGGGGCCTGCTAGGTTGGCACTGAACTCTGGGCAGACTCCCCACCCTGGCAGGCCCTTAGCAGGCCTCTCTCTTGGTCCCCCCGACCTGAGCAGCAAACGCCACGAGTGATGCCCTCCCTCCTCCCAGAGACCCCTGGCGGGAAGCCTCTGACTTCCCAGGTTGGGAGCAGAGGGCGGGGGGGAGCGGCACACACGATCCCTTCCTGTACAAATCAGCCCCACAGCCTGAACGCTTTGCCTCTGTCGCGTCCTCAGAGCACAGCATCGTGCGCTGTGAGAAGACGGAGGCAGGAACAAGCAGACTGACCTCAGGGCCATCGCCAGCACAAGGACGTCCCCACTGGCGGATGAATTAGGAAACGGTGTGCCTTCCATCCAGCCCAGGGCCTGGTGAGAGGTACACAGACTGGACTTCAGCCCCTGGGCCAGGGCACCACCAGCCCAGCCACCTGCAGTGGCCCCGTCACCTGGGGGAGCTGGAAGAGCCTCTCAGAGGCCGCATCTCTCCAGATAAGTGCTGAAGCAGGACACAGCCCAGCAGGCAGTCGGGGTGGAGAGGAACACGCTGAGCAGGTGGGACTGGGTATAAGGGCGTCGCGGGCTCGGGGGATGGGCCTGAGCCACCGTCAGTAAGAAGACACTGATTCTCAATGCAGCCCCATCGCGCACCAGCACCAGCGGTGACCTTGGGCAAAGCACTTAGCGTCCCCGTGCATCAGTCCTACGTCTGCCATGCAGGGCGGACAACAGGCTAATGAGACGATGCAGTCGCAGGAGGGGAGGAGATGGGGCCGGGGGTAAGGCTGGGCCAGACTGTCAAGGGCGTTCTCTGTAGCGCCAAGACGTTTGGCCTTTACTCCCTGGCCCCCTTTCTGCACACATCTCCTCGGGGTGTTGGAGAAGACTGAGCTGAGGAAAGGGCAGGACGGTGGGCAAACAGAGCAGCAGGAAAGGAGCAAGGACGAAGCCCTCCCCGCCCCCCACCCCCAGGGCATGCACGTCCCCAGCTATCAGGCGTGAACAGCAGACACAGGAAACACACCCGCATGGAGCTGGCATGAGGACCTGGCCACACTCAGTGAGCCCCCGAGAAGCCACTGGGAGAAGAGAAACGACATGAGAGAAAAAGAAGGGGGGATGCACGGGGGTGGGGCAGTGGGCAGACGAGACGGAGCCCATCCAGGCCCAGGGGCATCCCACTGGGATCCGAGGACAGGTGGCACACAGCTGCTCCCTCCAGACCGAGGCTCTCGAACGATGACAGCTACTCTCACACTAAAATCCCAAGAGTCTGGACAAAAGGGAAGACCCCAGTACACAGCACTGTCTAGCGCGAGGGGAAAGTGCACTGCTTTTCAACGAGGAGAGGACAGATTTATCAAGGAACGCTGCTGTAGCTACAGGCCTGCTACATGGGAAGATGAACTCGATCCTCACCCTACACCACAACGCAAACAGATGACAGCTGGCCACAAGTTACAAGTAAAATTTAAGCTGAAAAAGAATACAAGAAATAAACGAGCGTCTATCTCACGGAGGGACAGGCTTTTCTAAACATGAAAAACACATGAAAACATTCTAAAAGAAAGACTGTCCAAGCTTATAAAAATCCTCACTTATGTATGTCAAATGTTACTATAATAAAAATAAAATTACTAAACTGGAAAAACATTTTCTGTTTTTGTCAAAAGGTTGTATCCTTTTTATAAGAAGATTTGTACAGTGATAAAAAAATTAAAGCCTCAATAGAAGAAAAAGGAAAAGTAATAATAGTAGCTAATATTTTCAGAGTACTTAACGATGTGTTGAGCACTTTAAACGTAATATTGCATTTAAACCTCAGGACACTGTGATACTATTTCCTACAAGACAAAACTGAGGCTCAGGTTGTCACCTGCCAAAAATCACATAGCTACTGAATGGCAGTGCTGGAACTTTGGAATCTGCCCGACTCCAAAGCCTGCTCTTAATTGCCTTGCTTCAAATAAAAAAAAAAGATAAATGGTCACAATGAATATAATATACTCAGTGTGTACGGGTTTCACTTACACATGCTTCAGTTAAAATTTACTAGTAATCAAAGACCATTATAATTTTGCCTATCAAACTGACAAAAATCTCCAAGTGACAAAATTCAGTGATGGGAAGGGGTCAAAATCTGGCATTCATTTCCCTCTCTGACGGGTACGCAAACTGGAGCAACCTTTCTGGAGGTCACCTGGGAAATACGGAACAAGAGCCTGGGCAAAGATTCTCATCCTCTGTGCCAGATACACCCCACTCCCAGGCGCACTGCCCACCCTTCTCCACCCCGTCCTCTGCCCGGGGACCGACCCAGTGAATCACACGAACCGGGACACATCCCTGCTTCCTGCCTGGACTCCTCTCCACAGAGGCAAGGGAAGGAGAGCAACGGGGACTCTGGCAGGAGACGGGAGGAGCCAGAGGCCGGGCATCTATCTTCCGCTTTCTTCCCCGTCACCTCACTGCGCGTGTCAGGACCACTGCTCCCCACCCCTCTGTCCTCGCAGGCTCCTGTCATGTGTCCCTTTCTTTGTCCCTGGGGTGTGGGGCGCTGAGCGCTCCTCTGCTGGCAGCCCTGAACTCCTCTGGGTTTGCCATCCCCTGGTAAGTCCACTGGTCTATAAATAAACCTCCTTGGTCTCTTCTGGCCCCAGGCACTTCGGGATCCGCGGGGCCCCGGTGCAAACATGGCCAAGCCCAAGAACCACACCACGCACAACCAGTCCCCAAAATGCCACAGAAACGGCATCAAGAAACCCCAATCACAACGATACGAATCTCTTAAGGGGGTGGACCCCAAGTTCCTGAGGAACACACACTTTGCCAAGAAGCACAACAAGAAGGGCCAGTAGAAGATGCAGGCCAGCAACGCCAAGGCCGTGAGTGTGCAGCTGAGGATATCAAGGCTCTCGTAAAGCCCAAGGAGGTCAAGCCCAGGATCCCAAAGGGCCGCGCCCGCAAGCTTAGTCAACCTGCCTACACTGCTCACCCTAAGCTTGGGAAACGTGCTCGTGCCCAATCGCCAAGGGTCTCAGGCTCTGCTGGCCAAAGTCCCAGGCCAAGGCTACAGCGGCAGGTGCAGCTGCGGCTCCAGTGCCGGCTCCCAAGGGTGCCCAGGCCCCCACAAAGGCTACAGAGTGGAGGCCTTTATCTGCCAACGTGAGGACAGAAGGACTGGTGTGACCGGTGGGCTGCTGTCTGCACGGGGCTGGTGTCCTCCTGTTATTTGTACAAATAAACCTGAGGAGGATCTGTCAAAAAACAAACAAAAAAACAAACCACAACCTCCTTGGATTACCTGACTTTGATTGTGTCTTCTGTTTCTGGGTGGGACGCTCATTGATACATCTTTAGACCTAGCAATCTTACTCTAGAAATTTATCCTAAGGAACAATCAGAAAAGTTCAAAAATATATAGGGATATCTGTAGTATCATTAAGACTGGAAACAAACTAAATATTCAATAACAGGGAACCATTTCATACTGAGGGTCATGACCTACATGAAGAAACACTACGCAGTCATTGAAAACCAAGTTATAAAAGATAGTTAATGATGTGAAAATAAATTTCAGAAATATTTTAAGTGGAAAAAATGATTCCAATCTGCATGTAAGAGAGATTGGAGGGATGTACCCCAAGCCACTAGCACTAATTACCTTTCAGCTCTGACGCCACGGGCGGATTTTCTTCCTTGTGTTGTTTTTGTATTTGTCATATTTTCTACAGTTTTCATGCATTATTTTTGTACTTACAGAACATAAGTCCAAAATACTATATATATATATATATATATTTGTGTGTGTGTGTGTGTGTGTGTGTGTGTGTGTGTGTGTGGTCCGCGGGCCTCTCACTGTCGTGGCCTCTCCCGTTGCGGAGCACAGGCTCCGGACGTGCAGGCTCAGCAGCCATGGCTCACGGGCCTAGCTGCTCCACGGCATGTGGGATCTTCCTGGACCGGGGCATGAACCCGCGTCCCCTGCATCGGCAGGCGGACTCTCAACCACTGCACCACCAGGGAAGCCCCCAAATACTATATATTTAAAAAAGGAAAATCAGTGCTAAATCCTGGAACACCCCAACCCCACGCATGTGCACACACAGTCTGACAGTCCAGTGCTTAAAAACCGGCTCCTGCCGGCCAAGAACGTTCGCACAGCTGCTGTAGCTGGAAGCACGGCGAGCACGCCCTGCTGCACCTGCCATCAGCCCACAGCTGCGTGCGCTGCTGGCTCCAGGCCTCGGGCTCGCTCTGTGAGCCAGACCCCAGCTCTGGTGCAGGGCCGAGGGAAGGGCACCTAGAATGCCTTGTGGGGCTCTAAGACCCAAGGAGGGACACGGGATCTGCTGACCTCCAGGAACCTTAAAGAGAGACAATACAGCACAGAAGAGGGAAAAGACAAACAAAACCCGAGACCTTGGACAGACCTCGGCTTGAATCAGGACTGATCATCTCGACAGCTGTATGACCTCAGGTGTGCTTGCTTTCACCTCTCTCAGCCTCTGCTTTCTCATGTTGAAGACAGGGATAACATTCTTTATCTCACAGCCTATAAGCAGTACACTGAATTACATGACCACAGAAGTAAATGTTACAAAAGTAAAAAGGGCCTCCTGGGCCAATAAGACCCTCAGAGCCCAGAGACCGGGCTTTGAGGTGCAGGTGGACAGCAGAGGGTGAACGCGGGTCGGGAGGGAGAGGGGATGATCTGGCGGAGGAAAGGGCTGTTTGGCACTGTGCCAGGCCTCCTGGCGGCTGTGAGCAGCCCACATCTTAGGGGAGAGTGCTACCTGCAGTGGGTCCCAGGTCCAGACTAGAGTCGTTCAGCACCTCCTCCTCCTCCCAGAAGTACTGCGGCGGCTGCAGGATGCGGGACTCTTCGCTCTCTTCGCTGGCGAAGCCAGAGCCAGGGGCTCCCAGGCCAGTCCCCAGTCCCATGGCCTCGCTGGGCTCCCCTGAGTCCAGCGGCTCCAGGCCAGTGGGCAGCAGGAGGTCCAGCAGGGAGGTGGAGGTGAGGCCCTCTGGGCCAGGCTCCTCGGACCCGGCTGCACACGTAACCAGGGATGCTCCTGCACAGACATGAAAGCCGGTGGTTAAGAAGGAAGAGCGGCACAGGGTTGAGACCCATCTCCAACAGCCAAGAGCCCAGGGGTGAGGGTGGGGCTTCAGGGACACTCCTGACGCCAGGGGGCTGCGAGGGGATTCTGAGATGCTGTACTCATCTCCAAAAGGCCAAACTGCTTAGCCTTCCTTCCCTGGAGCAGGGGCAAAGGTGAGACGGGGAGATGGGCGGGAGAGAGGGAGGAAACATTTGCCGAGTACCCACTCTCCACCACGCTGTGCGGGCGCAGGGCAGCGGAGAAGGGGCCCTGCTTCCCTGGACCTTGTGGGCACACTGTTCCACAGGCTCCTATCCTAGGCTGAACATTTTCCAAAACTGCATTAAGAATGTGATCTGTGCTTCAGCAACACACAGTCTTTAAGACCATGTGAGAGACTTCCTGGTGGTGCGATGGATAAGACTCCGCGTTCCCAAAGCAGGGGGCCTGGGTTCAATCCCTAGCCAGGGAACTAGATCCCACATGCATGCCACAACTAAGAGTTTGCATGCCACAACTAAGGAGCCCATGTGCTGCAACTAAGGAGCAGGTGAGCCACAACTAAGGAGCCCTCGAGCCACAACTAAGGAGCCTATGAACTGCAACTAAGGAGCCTGCCTGCCTCAACTAAGACCCAGCACAACCAAATAAATAAATATTTTTTAAAAAAACCAAAAACCATGTGAGGTCACAGGTCAAACTCATCCAGAGCTGGTAATGATACGTCTGTTTGGAATCTTGGACCCCTCTCTCCTAATTTACAAAACAAACAAACAAACAAAAAACAAAAAAATAAAGGGCATCTTTTTTTCCTTCTCTCTCACTCCCATTCACTAAGAACAGGAAACAGCCCTCTTTGCTGGTTTCACAATGTCATTACTAATTACACAAATATCACTAACTTGCTGTAAGTCTTCCGGAAAGCTGGGCCTCAGTCTCCTCATCCAAAAAATGAGGAAAGTGGGTGAAATGACCTCCAAATTTTCTTTTCCAAAACGAACATTCAGTGATGTAGGAAAGAGGGAATTTCGGGACTTATTTCCTACTCTGCACCTATAGCGCACTATGACGTGGCCGAACAGCAGTTCATAGAAATTTTTAGTGATGTTTAATAATAAAAATAAACAATAACACTACTGGTGCCACGTGCTAAATGCTTTCTAAGCGTTATCTGAATTTTAATCCTTATAAGCACCTTATGAAGTAGTAAACCCTAAGCTTTTTGTGTGCCCGCACAATGAGTGGCTGCTAAGGAAGACAAGGGCTTTTCAGACTCAGAAATGAGTTCTATCAAAAACAGAGAACAGGGCTTCCCTGGTGGCGCAGTGGTTGAGAGTCCGCCTGCCGATGCAGGGGATGCGGGTTCGTGCCCCGGTCCGGGAAGATCCCACATGCCGCGGAGCGACTGGGCCCGTGAGCCATGGCCGCTGAGCCTGCGCGTCGGGAGCCTGTGCTCCGCAACGGGAGAGGCCACGACAGTGAGAGGCCCGCGTACCGCAAAAAAAAAAACCAAAAACAGAGAACGTGTCTGGGGGGGGACGGAGCCTTCGTATGCTACGCACCAGCTGGACAACACAGGACCATGAATAAAACATCTCGTAAGGAAAGCAGTCCGGGGTACAGGGAAAGGGGCGTAACAAAACAACAAGCGTGCTAAAGAGGATTAAACAGGTCTTGAGATCAGACACAGCAAGAGTGCGTGGCGCAGGAAAGCACCCGGCTTCCTGGCTGAATGACTCCAGGAGTACGTCTGCCCCACCAGCACCCTGGTCTCCTCATCTGTAGAGCAAGACAAGAATTCCGCCAGCCCGCAAAGGCCACCCAGTGGTCAGCTCCGTGCAGCGTATAAACTGCACTGCAAAAAGCACACTGCAGTCTACAATCATAAGTATCATGAAGGATAGAGAACCTGGACATTCTCGGCCAAGAAGAGAATGTTTAAGAACGACAATGATATCTTCAAATGCGTTAAAACAAAAGGCTGATGTGAATAATAAAGATCAGTTATTCTATGTGACCTGAAGGAAAAAACTAAGACTAATGGGAAGAAACATAGACGGCATGAGAGTCTCAAATAGCCTTTAACAAGAAGCTGGTGACGCGTCAGGTCACCTGCACCAACCCGCCTAACTCCTACTCCTGCTTCCACCCTCAGCTCAGAGCAGCCGCCCGGCCCCCATGGTCTCAGCTGGGCACCCACCACTACCATCGCCTCTGGACACGTCACAGCACCTTCCTCACTGAACTGTCACAGACCGCCTTACAGCCTCCCTCACTCAGCAGCGAGCACCGAGTCCAGCGTCCTGTGTCAGCTTCACCTTTGTTCTGCCGGGGCCTCGACAGTCTCTGAAATGTCACAGGAGCTCAAGACATGTTTGAGAGCGAATAAATCAACACCCTTTTCTTTTACAGATGAGATAACTGAGGCCTCATGACACTAAGGTCAAACAAGCAGCCAGCAGAAGCACTGTAATTAGCTCGTTTCTCCTCACAGAAAGGTCCTGCAGGTGCTCCGTAAAGAGAGGCCAGAAAACTACTCTTTATGTGCCCTTCCTCCAAAGGATATGTAAGGCAGAGAGCACCCAGGATGGCACGGATGCCTCACAGGACTTAAGGAGCAGGGAAACAGGCCAGACCTGAAGACTGAAGACACCCTCTCCTCCCAGCACTCTGCTCAGGGTCCCCACGAGAAACCCAAACCATAGGGTGGCTCCTCTCCTGAAAGACCTCAAGTTGGTAAAGTGGCCCCCTATATTTCACAAAGAAGCCCCTTTATTTCTATTTCTGCACAGACCCTATGTTTGGAAATAGTTCGTCGATCGACGGTACTCAGGTTAAGAGGTACTTTCTAATTTTTAAGTAGTCAGAATCATATAATATTGCCAATCAGATATGCTGCTAATTAGGACCTACTTTGGTTTCAGGCAGGCGGCAGTATTGTACTGCAGCTAACATCTGCATTAGACTTTCACTGCTCAGAGGAATGCGGTCCCCCGAGTTCCCATTCTGTGCCACGTACTGTGCCAGGCCCTCTCTGGAGACACAGAAATGAACACAAGACAGCCTCTGCCCTCAGGGAAATAACCACTGTTTGGAAAACATAATGCAAGTTTTATATAAAATACCAGCTGATACAACAGGTCCACTTTCAGACTTGGTAGCCTCAGGGTTGGGGGAACCAAATTCTACAAGACAGGAATCTGGAAAAACTCACGCAGTCCAGGAAAAAAAAGGCAATTGATGAGAAATAATTAAATGACAAAAACTGTACAGGTTCCCAGGGCACCAGAGCAGCCGTCTTTGAGACGGCCAAGAGGTGAAGCTCATTATCTACCTACTGGGAAAGACATTACTTCAGCCGTTTTAGAAAAGCACAACTGACTTGAAGAATTCTTGGAAGTTTACCCTCCACAAAAGCGCTGGAGGATCAAGCACACGTTGCCTCGTCAAAACCCGACAGGTGTCTCTGCGAGCTGAACCAAGGTTTGATGGGAGAGGAGTCGCAGCCACATGGGCCTCGGTCCTGCTGGCCAGACCAGCCCGGACCGCAAGGAACCTGCATGTGCGCTCTCAGGGGAAGTCTGACCAGCAGTCCTGTTGATTTCCCGCCTCTGGGGATAAAATACTTTTTAGTCGGTGAAGCTCTCTGCGCAGAGCACTGTGGTGCGATGAATTCGCTGGGTCTATTCCCGACCATTTGCATTAGGTGGGGTCCCCATTCTCTCAACCTCTCTCCTCCACCTGTCACAGTCTGTCCTTGTCTATCTTTCCCAACAGTCTGATAGGAATTAAAAGAGGTTCTGATAATGGTGCTGAAAAGCTGTGTGTGAAAACAAGCAATCTGGTTTTTCATTCTTTCTGCAATAAACATTTCCATTTTCTTGAAGTTCCTTTTCCCTCTGATGACTATTTTTCTTTTATATAGACCTTGATATTTTCAAAAGCTTTCGCAGTGGGTAATTCTTTAGGTAATTACGAGAGATTACTTATTTTCAAGCTTGCCCACCGAAACAGTGGCTGAGACCTAACCATTCCGTGTATAATTGCTTTTGCATTGAACGAATAATTTGCCTTCAGACCCCCACCTGATTTTAACTTTCAGAATTACACTCCTTGTGATTTCTTTTTTCCTCTAGCACCTATAATTTTCTGCTACTTCCATCACTCCCAGTGGAAAGGAGAGAAAAGAAGGCACGTGAAAAGGATTTGGAAATCAGCCTCAAAGAACTGAAAATCTGACCCGAACGAACTCAGAACCAGGTGAAGGAAGCAGGCTTCTATCTTAAGGGGGTGGGGAAAACAAGGCCTCTCGATAATCCCCATGTTTTATCTCCCCTGCAATCTGCTCTTGATCCCAACACCCTTCTCTGATTTCCACCATCAGCCCACCCCACCCTTCCCCGCATCAGCAGCTCTGAAGTGCAGGGATCCCTAAGCCCTCGGCAGACACCCATTTGGGAGCTGCCCGGCGGCATCTGTCACGTGGCCCACACCCTGGAGTGGCAGCTGTAACAGAAATGGTCCAGCACCACCACCCTACCACACACACACGCTTGCATGTCTGTGTGTCCTTGCAGGGTGCCCACACTACGGTGTGCAAGGGAGACACGCTGCTGGACACATGCCACCCAAGCACAGGGGTGATCACAGGCACATGGAGAGCGCGCCCCAGGGGGGGAGGCGGGAGAGGGGGTAGACGGAGCCAAGCTGCCCACAGTGATCTGTGGCTAGCCAGGAAGAGGCACCGTAACAGCTGGGCATGGTCCTGACTCACTTCGTTGGCCAGTTCTGGGGTGGCTGCCACACAGAGAAAGAATGGACAAGTAGTACTTATTTGGTGAGCCTCACCTTCTTCCATAGAGGACTTAAGGTATGCAAGGACAGAGGTGGGGCAGCGACTGAGACAAACACGGATGCCATTTGTCATGCACACCACCTGTGTCCTTACTCATCCTGGACTGATGGTGCAGAAGGCGTCCCCTCGCTGAGCTGGGCGCAGGGATGCGCTCAGGGGCAGTGGCCCTTCCCCGGGATTTTGCACCACGGCCCAGGGCAGTGGCCGCTCTGCTGTCACCATCAAGCAGAGACCCACCCCCCCGCCGGCTGGGACCCAAACACACACACACACACACACACACACGTGTGCACCACGGGCCCGCGGGTTGACTGCACGGGGAGCGCCGCGGGCCGAGTCCGCAGGACGGGAGCCAACGCAGGCACCCGGGGGGCGGGCGGGACCGTACGCGCGGGCACACCCCCCCAACGATACCCCCGCCCCGGAGGGCTCGCCGCGCTGCCAGGACACGTCCTCGTGCGACCCGCCCCGCACACGCCGCTCCGTGGCCGTGGCCTGTCCCCCCGCGCCCCTCCCCCCGCACCTTCACACCTGCCGTCACCTCCGCGCACGTGCCGGCACCGCGCTCGCCCCCCGCGGCCGTCACCACAGTGCGGGGCCCCGCGGCCCTCTGTCACCCGGACACGCACCGCGGGCCCCCGCCCCGCGCCGTCGGCAGCGCCCGGACCGCGGGCGGCCGCCCCGCCCCGCCGCCAGCCGAGACCGCCTAGCCCTTTGTTGGCGCGGTGCTGCCCAGCGCGCGCCCGCCGCCGCCCGCTCACCTCCGGCCAGCAGCAGCAGCAGCGGCAGCGGCAGCGGCAGCAGTGGAAGTGGCAGCGGCAGCAGCGGAGTCTGCCCCGGGGCCCTCAGCAGCCTGCCCATGGTGCCGCGTCGCCGCTCCGCAGCCGCCTAAGCTCCTCAGGGCCGCGCGGGCGGCTGCGGCGGCGGCGCGCGCACGCCCATTGGTCTGCGCGGCCGTCGCTCGCGCCGCCCCTCCGCCCTCCACCGGCCAATCAGCGCCGCGGAGGCCGGGGGCGGGGCCGCGTCGCCGGTGCCTCGCGCCTCGCACCTCAGACCTCGCGCCTCTCAGGCCCGCGTCCACCTGGAGCCCGGATCGTGGAGGAGGGGCGTGGCCCCGGCGCTGAAGGCCGCGCTCGCGAGATTACGCGCGGACCCGGCGCGGAAGCGGTCGCCCACCTGTGCGCCCCGGACCCTATCGCAGCGCGGGTCCTCAACTTACATGAGGGGTTAGTCCCTAGGCCGCGCCGGTGGACGCAGGGCTCATTAACCACAGCCAGAAACGCATGCCTTTCTAAATAACTCTAGGGTTGCGGGGTAAATCACAAGATAAATGTTACTTTGTTTATAAATTAATGACATTGAGAACGTTGCGTATCAAAATCCGTGGGGTGCAGCCAACAGTTCACAGAGGAGGGTTTATAGCCACAAACACATTTATTAGAAGACAGGCAGTAAAAGTAAGCGAAGTAAGTATTCAACTTAAGAGGCTTTAACACACACCTACACAGAGGAATCAGTAAGTTTCTATCGTTGAAATAACAAAACCCCAGTAGAACTGACTGCTAAAAGCCTGAGAAAGATGAATAGAGCACACAAATCTTTAGCATCCAGAAAAGGACATAAGTGAATACCATTAGGAATGAAAAAGGGAAAAAAACTACAAACAAGACGATTTTAAAATTATAAGCAAAACTTGACGCATATCAATACAAAATTTAAAGTCTAATTGAAATGGATACTTTTAAGGAAAACACAAATTACTGATTCAAGCAATAGAAAAGCTAAACAACCAACAATGGGGAAAGATAAAAAGATAATTTAAAAATTCTCCTCTTAAAGAAGACAGATCGCTCCTTGGAGTGAATGCATTCTGTCAAACCTTCAAGAAACAAACTCCTCCTGAACAAAGTTAGAAAGCCTCCCAATTCACTTTCTGAAGTTGGAATAACACAAATAGAAAAAAAAACCCTAAGCCAATCTTACTAAACACAGATGCAACTTTCACAAAAATATATGAGCAAGGTGATTGCTGCAATGTATTAAATACGTTAATATGCCATGATTAAGTGGGGCTTACCCTAGGGATGCAAGATTGGTTGAGTGTTAGAACCCTAACCTAAACAGACGTTTCTCCAAAGAAGACATACAGATGGCCAACAAACACATGAAAAGATGCTCAACATCACTAATTATCAGAGAAATGCAAATCAAAACTACAGTGAGGTATCACCTCACATGGGTCAGAATGGCCATCATCAAAAAACCTACAAACAATAAATGCTGGAGAGGGTGTGGAGAAAAGGGAACCCTCATGCATTGTTGCTGGGAAGGTACATTGATACAGCCACTATGGAGAACATAAGATTCCTTAAAAAACTAAAAACAGAATTACCATATGACCCTGCAATCCCACTACTGGGCATATACCCTGAGAAAACCATAATTCAAAAAGAGTCATGTACCACAATGTTCACTGCAGCACTATTTACAATAGCCAGGTCATGGAAGCAACCTAAGTGTCCATCGACAGAGGAGTGGATAAAGAGGATGTGGTACATATATACAATGGAATATTACTCAGCCATAAAAAGAAATGAAATCGGGTCATTTGTAGAGACATGGATGGACACAGAGACTATCATACAGAGTGGAGTAAGTCAGAAAAAGAAAAACAAATACGGTATATTAACGTATATATGTGGAATCTGAAAAAATTGGTATAGACCATCTTATATACAAAGCAGAAACGGAGAGAGACGTAGAGAAGAAACATATGGATACTAAGGGGGAAAGCGCGGTGTGGGAATGGGGGGGGATGAATTGGGATATTGGAATTGACATATATACACTATTGATAGTATGTATAAAATAGATAAGTAATGAGAACCTACTGTACAGAACAGGGAGTTCTACTCAATGCTCTGTGGTGACCTAAATGAGAAGGAAATCCAAAAAAGAGGAGATATATGTAGGCGTATAGCTGATTCACTTTTCTGTACAGTATAAACTAACACAATATTGTAAAACAACTATACTCCAATAAAAAAAAAAAGAAAAAGCTACTCACTCATTTCTCAGCATTAAGAGGATCAGTTTTTTTAAAATCTCAGGAGGGAATTCCCTGGAGTTGCATTGGTTAGGACTCCACACTTCCACTGCACAGGGCACGGGTTCGATCCCTGGTCAGGGAACTAGACCCCACATGCCTGGCAGCAAGGCCAATAAATAACTAATCTCTGGAGATGCCCCCCCCCACCATTGGCATGCAATGAAACAGCCTCTACTCCTGATAAAAGGGACAAACAAAAACTTTAGAAGCAAACAAGAAATAGAAGGGAAGGAAAACTTCCTTAATTCAGTAAAGAGTATCTCCTAAAAACGTACAGCAATCATCGTACTTAGTGAAGAAACATTAGAAGCATCCCCATTTAAGTGAGGAACAAGAAAAGGACTATCATTACCACCACAAATACTGAATATTCTGTAACAAACAATGCAATAGGCTTGATAGAGGAATAAAATGAGATAAAAATTTGGGAGAAAATTTGGTAAAACTAATTATTTGCAAGCATACCTAGAAAATTCAAGACCATCAACTGACAGACTAATTGAAAACTAGTACGATTTGAGGAAGATTTCTGGATATAAAATAACATATAGAAATCAATAACTTTTTAATACATCATCAATAACCAATTAGAAAATATAGTAGGAAAAAAGATCTCATCCACAACCACTACTGAAAGCCAAGAATAAACCAAATAGAGGTATAAAGTCGAAATGAAGAAAACGCTAAAGCTTCATGTAGCACCAGAACAGAGGGGGAAATGTATCTTGTCCCTGAACGGGAAGATTCAGTGTTGTAAAGATGTTACTTCTTCCCCAGGGTAATCAACAAATGCAATGGAATGCCAACAAAAACCCCCAGTAGAATGTTTTGTGGAATTTGACAAGCTGATTTAAAAATTCACCCCGAGGGCTTCCCTGATGGCGCAGTGGTTAAGAATCGGCCTGCCGACGCAGAACACGTGGATGCGAGCCCTGGTCCAGGAAGATCCCACAGGCCGCGGGGCAACTAAGCCCGTGTGCCACAACTACTGAGCCCTCATGCCACAACTACTGAAGCCCGCGTGCCTAGAGCCCATGCTCCGCAGCAAGAGAAGCCGCTGCAGTGAGAAGCCTGCGCACCGCAACGAAGACCCAACACAGCCAAATATAAATATAAATAAATAAATTTATTAAAAAAAAAATCATCTTGAAGAGAAAATACTCAAGAGTAATAGAAATTTTGAACAAAACACATACAGAAATTAAAATATTGTGGTACTGAATCTGGAATAGATGCATGAACAATGAAATGAAAGAGAGGTCAGAAACAGACCACTGTACACATGAAAATGTTTTACAGAGGAAGCTTTTCAACATGGTGGAGAACAGATATTCATTCAACAGTGTTATGTCAATTAATCTGAAAATATAACGTTAGATCCAGATTTCACATCATACCCATTAGACTGAAGTACTAAATCTAATCATTTAAAAAGTTGCTTTAAATATTGGGAAGTAATATAGGTCATTTATTAACCGAACACAAAAGGCATAAGGGAAATGAGATATACCACCACATAAAAATGAACACCAAACATTAAAAGAAAAATTAATACCAATTCTTCATAAACTCTTCCAAAAATTAGAAGTGCAGGGAACACTTCCAAACTCATTCTATGAGGCCAGTATTACCCAGATACCAAAACCAGACATAGACGTTACAAGGAAAAAAATCGCAGACCAATTATCTCTTATGAACATAGATACAAAAACACTGTACAAAGTATTAGCAAACCAAATCCAGCAACATATAAAAAGAGTCTTATACCATGGCCAGTGAGATTTACCTCAGGAATGCAAGGTTAACATTTAACATCTGAAAACCAATTCACCCTATCAATAGAATAAAGGCCAAACCCCACATGATCAGCTCAATAGATGGAAAAAAAGCATTTGACACAATTCAACACCCTTCCATGACAAAAACACTCTAGAAACTAAGAACAGAAGGGATTCTTCCTCAACCTGAAAAAGGGCATGTTACCCCACTGCTAACATCATGCTTAATGGTGAAAGACAAAGCTTTCCCCCAAGACCAGGAACGCGACAAGGCTGTCTAGTCTTGCCACTTCTATTCCATGTTGTACCGAGGTTCCAGCCAGACAAGTAGGCAAGAAAATGAAATAAAAGGCATCCAAGGGTGGAAAGGAAGAAGTAAAACTACCCTCATTCATAGATGACATCATCTTGTACACAGACGATCCTAGGTTTTCATCCACTAAAAACACTATTGGAAAAAAAACAAAACAAAACACTATTGGAACTAATAAATGAGCTCAGCAAGGTAGCAGGATATAAGATCAATATACGAAAATCAAATGTATTTCTATACACTGTGTGGTAAGCGGGATCACGGCTCCCCAGAGATGTCCCTAATCTCCAGCACCTGTGAATACATGACCTCACGTGGAAAAGGAGACTTTGCAGATGTGATTAAGTTAAGGATATGGGATGGGAGATGATCCTGGATTATCTAGGTGGGCCCAGTGTAATCACGAGGGTTCTTACAATGGAAAGAGGGAGGAAGGAGAGTCAGAGTCAAGGAAAAACAGGACAACAAAAGACGAGCTCAGAGTGACGCAATTTCTGGCCAAGGAACGCAGGGATCCTCTAGAAGCAGGAAACGGCAAGTAAAGGAATTTTCACCCAGAACCCTGCTGACACCTTGATTTTACCTCAGTGAGACCTATTTCAGACTCCTGACCTCCCAAACCGTAAGATAATAAACTTGTGTTGTTTTACGCCACTGAATTTATAGTAATTTGCTATAGCAGAAATAGGAAACATACAAACTGCAACAGAGTGAGAAAATCCCACTTACAACTTAGAAATAAATCTAATAAACACGAAACTACAAACACTGCTGAAAGACGTGAAAGAAAACCTGTGTAAGTGGATGGACATTCCATTTCATGCATGAGAAGGAATGAAATTGCTAAAATCGTAATCCCCAAGTTGATCTACAGACTCAATGCAGTCCTCATCAGAATTCCTCGTGGCTTCTTTGCGGAAACTGATAAGCTGATTTCAAAATTCACAGGTAAATTCAAAGGGTCCAGAATGACTGAAACAATCTTAGAAAGAAAAACAAAGTTGGCACCAGCACAAAGATAAGCATATCCTTGGAATAAAATTGAGAGTTCAGAAATAAACCCTCACAGTTATGGTCATATGATTGCCAAGGCAACCAATGGAGAAAGAAGAGTCTCTTCAACAAATGGTGCTGGGATAGCTGTACATCCCCGTGTAGAAAGTTACACCCCCTATGTCACACCACATGCAAAATTTACTCCAAACGGATCAAAGACTTAAATGTAAGAGATAAAACTATAAAACTACTTGAAGAAAATATAGGGGTATATCTTCAAGACCTTGGATTATGCAATCGTTTTTGAAATGATACCAAAAGCATAAGCCATAAAAGATATATAGATAGGAGCTCGGGGGCGCAGTGGTTAAGAATCCGCCTGCCAATGCAGGGGACACGGCTTCGAGCCCTGGTCCAGGAAGATCCCACATGCCGTGGAGCAACTAAGCCCGTGCGCCACAACTACTGAAGCCTGTGCGCCTAGAGCCCGTTCTCCACAACAAGAGAAGCCACCGCAATGAGAAGTCCGTGCACCACAACGAAGAGTAGCCCCCACTGGACACAACCAGAGAAAGCCCATGCGCAGCAACAAAGACCTGATGCAGCCAAAAATTAATTAATTAATTAACTTCCTTTAAAAATGGAAAAAACTGTGCTTCAAAGGACACCATCAAGGAAGTGAAGACAACCCACAGAATGGGAAAAAATATACTCGGAAATCATAAATCTGATAAAGGACTTGTGTCTAGACTACATAAATAACTCATAACTCGATAATAAAAAGACAACCCAATTAAAAACAACGGGCAAAAATCTGAATAGACATTTCTGCAAAGATACACAACTGGCCAGTAAGCACACGAAAAGACGCTTAACCTCATTAGCCATCAGGGAGATGCAAATCAAAACCAAAGTAAGAAGCCACTTCACAGGCACTAAAGATGGGCAAAATCAAAAAGACAATGTGTGTCATACCGAACTCTCAGGCACTGATGCTGGGAAAACAAAATGGTGCAGCTGCTCTGGAAAACAGTGCGGTGGTTCCTCCACAGCGAAACACAGGGCTGCCATATGACCCAGCAATTCCACTCCTGGGGACATACCCAAGAGGAGAGAACACACGTCCACACAGCAAGTTGTTACAGCGATGTTCACAGCAGCATCATTCACAACAGTCAAGTGCTCACCAATTGATGAGTGTATAAGTGAAATGTGACATATCCCTAAAACGGAATGTTGCTCAGTAATAAAAAATGACGCACTGACATATGCTACCACAGGGATGAACCTCAGAAACATTACGCTAAGAAGCCCGTTGCAAAACACCGTATATCGTATGATGCGATGTGTATGAAATGTCCAGAACAGGCAAATCTACACAGACAGAAAGTACATTTTGTGGTTTTCTAGGGCTGCGGTAGGGGTGGGAGAAAAGGAAGGGGAGTGAACGTTAACGGCTATGGGTTTGGTGGGGAGGTAATAAAAATGTCCCAAAACTGATTTTGATGATGTGCTAAAACCACTGAGCCGTACATTTTAAATCATCTTATTTAACCATATCTCAATAAACCTGCTACTTAAAATAACACAAGTCCACAAGCATACATTTTATAGTCTTTATAACGCACATACAGCAGTATGTAGTAACCGTATACTTAAAAGTTTTTACCTGTATATCACACCTCCTGGTATCTTATTTTTTCAGTCACAGTTATCTTTCAGATTAATCCATTAATAAACTTATTGTATGAATAAAAACTTTTAATTGTTCAATCCTAAAATATACCAAAGGAAAACCTTCCCTCGATCCCGTACACTTTGCCAGCTGCCCCATCTCACCGCTCCCCTTCAGAACGAGACTTCTCAAGTTTCTATGCGTACAATTTCCGCTTCCTTACCCACTCCCACCCTCTTTATTCTACTCACGCTGCACTGACACTGTTGGTCAAGGTCACTGTCAACCTCCGTGTTACCACAGATACCGGATTTCAACTTAAGAGGCACATTTACAACTATTTCCAACAACTCTAAACTGGGACGTTTTACGGTTTGACGGCATCCAGCCCTTCTAAATGTTAGCATTTTTGCCTTAGTAGCATATTAAAATAATGGTGATTCTTGTATCAGGTGGCATCTGACATTGGATGAAACACGGCACAGGGGACAGATCTGTCGTCTCACCTGACCTGAAGCTGTCTGGGTCCCAGTTGACCTCAACCTTCTTGAAAGGTTTCCCTTTCCTGGCTTCAAGAATAATCCCTCCTCTAGTTTCCCCCAGCACCTGCCCGTTCCTAAGCGTCCTTTGCTGGTTCACACGACGGGCACTCAAGCTTCCAGCGGCGATCGCCTCTCTCTGCTCTCTGCAGGGTGATTACACCCAGCCCCACGGGGACACCTGTTGGACCACTACAGCTCGTGCTCAAACCTCCACTCAGCAGCCCAGACTCAAACCTGCCCGCCAAGTTCCCGTTTCTCCTGGGACGTCAAACGCATTTCCAGCCAACTCGTCTACATGAAGCTCCCGGTTTTCCCCTGACCTCAGCCTATCTCTCAGGCCAGAAGCCTGGTCATCACCCATGGCTGCTTTTCTCCCAGTACTTCTTATTCATGAGATGCAAAATACACCTAAAATAGGTCCACTGTCCCCGTCCCCTGGTCCAGACCACCGCCATCTCTAGGCTACACCCCATGCTCCCATTCAGCCCCTCCATTACTCTCTCCACTCACTTCCCTGTGGCCGGAGAGGACCTCCCTGTAAAACACGTGGGACCAGCTTCGTCTCCTGCTTACAAGCCTCAGGGCCATGTACTGCAGTCAGACTCAGAGCCTTACTGGACCTGTGTGATACTGTGATAGAGTAAGAAATATATATTCTGGTCTTCATCCCAGCTCCTGGCCAGACTCTAAAAATACCTTTGTAATTTCCTAAGTGATAAGAGACACTGATAGAAGCGTCTTTTGTAGTAAGATCTGGGTTTTATCCCTCGCTCCAGAAACAGCTCTGGAGTAATTTAGGTGAAAAGAATGTCTTCGTTATTCTTAACAAGACCCTTTTGACCACTCCTAAGTTTGTTAAGGAGGTGAATTTTGGAAAGCCCCTAAGGAGAGGGCCTAGTTGCCAGGGGAACCAACCAGCTGATCAGAGGGCTGGAACCTGCCCCAGGCCCTGGCCTCCTGGGAGGGGAGAGGGGCTAGAGGAGGAGCTAATCTAATCACCCATGCTGATGATCCGACTAGCATGCACGCCATGGTGAAGCCTCCACAAAAATCTGAACTGAAGGGGCTCAGAGGACTTCCAGGCTGGTGACAAGGACACATCCACACTGGGGTGGTGATGCACCCCGCTCTCCATGGGGACCGAAGCTCCTGTGCCCGGGACTCTCCGTCTGGTTGTTCATCCACATCCTGTAATATAGCCTTTGTAATAAATCGGTTAATGGAAAGAAACTCGCCCTGGGTCTGGGAAGCCGTTACAGCGAGTTACCGAACCCGAGACGGGGCGTGGGAGTCTCTTATTTGCAGCCCAGCTGGACAGAGGCGCAGGTGAGCTGTGGCTGGCGTCTGAGCCGAACCTGTGGGGTCTGCTTGGACTCCTGTAGTTGGCGTTGGAGCTGACGCCCTGTCTGTGACCGCAGACAACCGGACAATGGGTTGGCGTGAAAATGCACACGTGAGGTGTTGCATACGCGCAGAAAAAGCTTTCCTTTCAGCCTGCAAGCCCAGCCTGCCTGCTCTGCTTCAGCCGTACCCACTCCCGCTTGTGAGGAGCCCCTTTAGGGGGTCACCTCCCCCTAAAGCAGGCCCACAGCACCGATCCTTCCTCCCGGCTCTTCCTTACCTGCTGACTGGAGTCCATCTGCCCCATCGCGCCAGACACCACGTCTGACGTGCTCTTCAGGCCTGGCAGCCGCACGGCAGGCTCTCCAGGATTTGGGGGAGGAGGTGAGTGAGGCATCAGACATACCGTGTCATCAGACGTCCGCAGGGCTTTCACCCGAGTCCTCACCTTGAAAGGTTCCAGAAGGCAAAACCTGCACAAGAGGGACGATCCAACGCGAGGAGACACTTCCGCTCCGTCTCGGGTAAGAAGCAGGAAGACCCAGAGGCGTGCAGCGCCCCGGGGGAGCTGTCAGAGCGCGGCTGTGCTAGGGCTAGCAGGGCTGCTCCCTCCACAGCCTGGTCACCTCCAGCCCCTCTGGGTGTACAGGTCTGTCCCGAGGTCCCCTGATTTCACGGAGACCACAGAGGCAGCAACCGAATTCCCCAGCAAGACCGGACGCACAAACAAAGCCGCTCTCCTAGCCCGATCCTCGCCTGCAGGAAACCAGAGGCGAAAGGTGGAAGGGCCTTCAGGGCAAGTCCAGGAGAGCCTGCGTTACAGTATGAAAACGGAATTCAGACCAGTGTTCAGGTTTACTCCACTTTATTAAAAACTACAACGACAGAACAAGAACTCAGTGTACAAATGAGAGAATGAGGAAAGGGCCAGGTAGGAGAACAGATCACACAGCAATGGTGAGGGGGTGGCCCGGCTCCGATGACCCTCACCATCTGACCCCAAACCCACTCCTCCCACTGGCGGAGGCCAAGGCTGCAGGGCCGTCAGAGGACGCGAGGCTGTGCCGACAGCTTAGGGTCCCATCTGTGCAGGACCCACACGCTGCCCCTACTCACGGGAGCCTAGAGAAGGCTGCAGGACACAATTCAGAAAAACGCTGCAAATACTGAGAACTTGCTCTTCAACCACAGGCAGCAAAAGCAACAGGACACGGAACTCATGCCAAGAGGCCAGCAGTTCTGGTGACACCCTTCCGTGCTCAGCACCCTAGAACAGCCCCCAGGGGCCCGAGCACAATCGACTTCAATCCCCAGAAGGTCAGGCAAACCTCCTGCAAGTGGTGGGCGGTTGTCAGAGGGCTGAAAACGCAGCTCTGGGAAGTCAAGTGCCCCAAGATGAGAGCAGAGGAAGTGAGTCAAGGAAATAAAACACCTCGGACGTGGGGTGGATGGAGCCACACGGCACCGCTGCGAGCCCGGCCCCACGACTCGGAGCCCCGCGCAGTTTGGTTTTGGGTCCCTGCAGCAGAGTGAAGTCAGCACCAGGTCTGACCTTCCACCAGGACCACGGAGCTGCCGCGGACGCTCAGAACTGCTGAAGGATCATCTTGCGTTTCAGGTCGTGGGTGAACTTGTGCATCCTGAAGAGCTCACTGTCGTAAAAGGCAGACAGGTTGTGGATGTTGATCTGACGAGCCTGAAAAGAGGGGACGACCGGTGAGCCGTGCGGACGCATGGGCAGGTCCCGAGCCCGAGGCCCCAGCAGGGGAGGCAGGCAGGCGGGGCCTCTGTCCCCGTCACAGGGAAGAGCGAACCGCTCTGAGGCCGAGGGAGGGTCTGCAGCTGGACACGGGGCTTGAAATTTCAGCCCGGACAACGGCCGTGAACTTGGACAAGCTGCGTGGTTGCCCCGGCCCGGCGTGTCGGCAGGACGGATGACAGTAATGGGACAGTAGTAGGACACGTGCGTTGTGACGGCCCGGGCAAACCCCGCCCCTGGCCATGCCCATACCTTGTCCACCAGGTCCTTCTCGGGCACCTCGATCGTGTCCTGCTGGGCCCCGAAGCGGTTGCGCTGATACGTCACCTGCTCGGCCACCAGCTGCTTCAGGATGAAGAGCAGCAGCTCGTTGTTGTCCCGGCGGAACGACAGGTAGCGGGCAAAAGTCTACGGCGAGAGCAGAGGTGACCCTCCTGCCAGGCCCCCCCCAAGCCAGCTGCTCCTGGCAGCAGAGGCAGGTTGGACTCCCGCGGCCCAGGCCCCCGCCCCCATGGCCCAGGCCCCGCCCCCACCTTCCGCATGCTGCGCATGACGCTGAACTTCTGCGTGTCCACGAAGCTCTCGAGCATCACGCGGATGGCCATGTTGACGTCATCCTCCATCACGTAGTCCCGCAGGTGGATGCGCGCGTGGGCCTCAGCCATGCGGATCATGGATTCGATGTGACGCACCGTGATGGGGATGCTGCCCGTGGCCTGGAGGGAGGGCCGCGTCAGGTCTCCCCGCGGGACAGCCGCCGGGAGGCCCAGCTGACCCCCCTGCAGGGCGACGCCCACTGGAGCCAGGCGCGCCCAAGCTTCCCCTGGTTCCCAAAGCACGAAGGCTCACGGCTGCCACCGCCAGCCCAGCACGTGTGCTCCTGGCAGCTCCCGGGCACCTGGAGTCTACACGCCTGTGGGTGACTGTATTTGTTACTGTCAGGTACCAGGGACCGCCTGACGCAGTGCAGCACAGGGAGAAAACAAAGCTGTGTTGCTGTGAAGCCCAAGCTAATGCTCTGAAATGACCTGATTAAGTGAAAAGGTGTTGTTAGGAGGGAGGGAAAGGGCAGGAGCGGTGGCTGTCATGCTTAGGTAGGTGAGAGGGAGCAACCTGCAAGAACTCTGCAGTCCACCTGCTTGCAAGCTGCCTTTAAATTCTCTCCCCACCACGAGTGAACGAAAACTAGCTCAGGGGCGTGCTCATTCGGGTGAGATATTTGCAAAGTCACTGGAACTAAATCAACGGCCCAAGAACAAAGACCTCAGCTGTACCCTGAGACAGACAAATGCACGTACGTTTAAGTTCCGTCTAAACAGAACAGTTAAGGCGAGTAAGTATCGTGTCTTTAAGGCCGTCCTGCTGCTCCAGTGCTCCTGGACCCACTGAGCACACAGACAAGGCTCTGCCGTGCGTCCCCCTCTGCCCCACCCCACCTGCCCCACCTGGCCCTCACCATGGATTCCTTCCTCAGGTCACTGTACATCTTGGCCACCTTGTCCTGGTCCATCTGGTTGAGCTTCGGGTGGACCTTCTCCTTGGCGTAGATGATGTACTTCTTCAGGACCTCCTGCGGCAGGGGCTCCACGCCATATGTGTTGGGCATGGGGGGCTCCGGGGCGCCCCCCAGGCCCCCATCCTCCTTGTTGCTGGGGTGATGTCTGATGTGGCTGCCGACCACGAAACGGGCCAGCATCTCATCCTGAGACAAGACGGAGAGGACAAGAGCGTGCTGAGCCTGGCGCCTGGCTTGGAGCAGGTCAGCTCACTGAAGACGCTCTGTAACAACACGTGTTCCCCACCTGCTATGGGCCAGGAGCTCCCGGGGTGCACCCCCCTCCCCCCAGTGAGGGCAGAGGAGGCAGACAGAGTTCACACTATAGGAAGAAGAGAAGCACGTGGTGGGATGGAGGCCGGAGGACAGCCTCCAGCTGAGGCCACCAGAGCCCCAGTCACGACACCTGGGAGAAGAGAACAGAGCGCGAGTGAAGCCCGAGAAGGTGAGGGGGTGTGGATGAGGAAGGGGCAGGGGGAGAGACCTCTCGGGGATGGTGGACTCCCTGCCAGAGAGATGGGATGGGAGGCCGAGAGCAGGTCTGTAAGGAGAGGCAGGTCCGCCGTGCCCCCAAAGACGGCTGGCCTCTGACAGGAGAAGCCGGGGGCCCAGCACCAAGGCTGCAGTGCATCGGGCCAGAGGAGGGAAGCTGGGACGAGGCTCATAGCAGCGAGAAGTGAGGAGACTCGGGAGCTGGTGGCAGAGCGTGGGCGATGCTGGGTGGGTGGCCAGGGAGGGGTTGGCGGAGGAGAGAAATCAAGGAACTCTGGACTGAGAGCAAGTGGAAAACACACGGTCCACATGGCAGCCCTTCCCTGAGCCTGGCGAGCCACAGCCCTGGGCCGACGCCAGGTCCCCAAACTCACTGCGCACACCCAGGGCGTGGGCTCCATACCTGGACTGGGTCCACCGTGTCCCTCACCACACACAGGACGTCGAAGCGGGAAATGATGGGCTCCGTGAGGTCCACGTTTTCCGAAAAGGTGAGCGAGGGGTCATAGCGGCCACCTGCATCACAAAGGCAGGTCCCCATCAGGGCTCCCGCTCCCCGGGGCCCCTCTTCTCCTTGACTATACAAGGTTCTTTCCAACCCGTGTGGCTTCAGTGACGAGAGGGGAATCAGTGGTGGAGGGATGCAGGGCCTGCTTCAGGCACCCCGGACAAGCCCGCGTGAGGCTCTCCCCACGCTGCCCCAATCGGCCCAAGGCCGCTCAGCCGCCTCCCGCGAGGAAAACCCGGGGACAAGATGGCAGGGGCGCCTGGGCTCTCTAACCACTTGCTGGCTGAGACCAAGGGCCAGTCCCACCCTATTAAGCGCTAGGTGCTCCTCCTGTCTCCCGAGAACACGGCTCAGCGAAAGCCTGGGGGTCTCCCGTCCCCCCACCCCACCCCCAGCTGGAAACGCAGGGGAGGGGCACTTGCTGCTGCTCGGTTCCTTCCTCAGACTCAGCGGCGCGGGTCCCAGAGCAGGGCCCCCGGGTCTGCTCCCCCCTGGCCGTCGCAGCCACGCACCTATGGGGTTGGCGGCAGCAATGACGGTGCAGCGGGCCTGCAGGGAGGTGACGATGCCGGCCTTGGAGATGGAGATGCTCTGCTGCTCCATGGCCTCGTGGATGCTGGTCCTGTCCTGGTCGTTCATCTGCACGGCGGGCAAACGCGGGATTCTTGCCCGACCGCGGTCTCTCAGACGAGGCCCCCGCGCTCCCCACCGAGGGCTCAGCCCACACGTCAGCTCTGGGCCCGGGGACCCACCTTGTCAAATTCATCGATGAGACACACTCCTCGGTCCGCCAGGACCAGGGCCCCAGCCTCCAAGGCCCACTCCCTGCTGACGGGGTGCCGCTGGACGTACGCCGTGAGGCCCACGGCCGAGGCCCCCTGGCCGGTGGTGAAGATGGCTCTGCTGGACACTTTCTCAATGTACTTGAGGAACTGAGACTTGGCCGTGCCGGGATCTCCACAAAGGAGCACGTTGATGTCACCTCGCACCTTGTGCTTGCCGCCTGGGGGCAGGAACGGGGCAGAGGGGGGCTCAGGACAGAGCTGGATTATCCCCGATTTCCCAGCCTGCTTACTGCAAACAACAAAGCAATATTCTTTCTAGAAAGGGATGTAATGCCCAGGACCAGCCACCCCACTCTGAGCACAGAACCCAGAACCATGGTGCACAAGGAGGTGCCTATGAAGACGCTGTTTGTAATGTACACACTGGAGGCCGTGCACGTGCTCTCCAGCCAGGAGGACAGCTGAATGCGGCACGATGTGGACCAACACACAGTAACTTCAGAGAGTGAGCTTGTTCTCTGTGTGCCCACAGGAAACGATGCCAAAGCCGTGCTGACGGGGCAGCTGGGTACGTCACGGACAGACCCTCACACACAGACAGGGAGCACTACACTGGCTAGTAGAAACATGCCACAGTCACGGAGTGCCGTGTTTTCCGTATCAGCACACGTGTAATCTATCTGAACAGCCACACAAAGTTCTGCCCATGTCCCCCCGACACCAACCAGGTGACCTGCAGGGAGGGACCATGATGAGACAGGGAGGTCAACGGGGGCTTCGGCCCCTCTGAAACCTCTAACGACTCCAGAAAAGGATGTAATACAAACACACATTCAGGTATTATTTCTACAGTTAAATCTGTGCACAGTGGCATGGCTGTGGGCTGCATTCTCCCTGGGATGATGAGCCACCCGTGGACATATCCTTCTCCCGGGACACCGGGAACTGCTCCCACCAAGCCCCCTGCAGAGAAGGTAGCCCGCCTGCCCCACTCACCAGGGTTTTTGGGCTCCCCTCCAAACAGAGCCAGTGCCAGGCCTCGCTTGATGTCTTCGTGCCCGTAGATGGAAGGAGCAATGCTGGCAAAGATCTGGGGGTGCGGGGCGATGGGAACGGTCACCATGTGCTCCGGCCTGGAGCGCCCATACACAGCTGCAACTCCCCCGACCCCGCATTGAGACCCACCCCCATCCCACCCCCAACTGCGGGCCTTGTACTTGGTTGGCTCTTCCCGAGTCACCGAACCTGAAAGCTGACCAGAACCCCGGCCTGACCCCCTTCACTTCGTCCTGTTGCAGGACCGCCCCAAGGTCGCACGCAGAACAGGAGCAGGAGACGAGACCCAGGCCCGCGTGGGTGGGGGTGGGCTCCAACAGCACGGACGCAGAAGACCCCACCCAGGATCGGTGGCCTGCCTGAGCCTGTGTCCTCGAATGGAAAGAAGATGACACTGCCCAGGTCACGGGGGCTGTGAGCACTACAGGAGGCGTCTACACAAGCCCGGCTCCCGCAGGACTGCAGGTACCGAGCTCAGAACACGGGGCGGCCGGGAGATGGGCCCACCGGGAGGTGAGACGTTCACCTGGAAAGCCGTCGAGACATTTCGCCAATTGCTCTGGGGGGGTGTGTGTGTGCATGTGTGCGCGCGCGTGTGTGTGTGTGTAAGAGAGAGGAAGAGGGTTTCCCTGGTGGCACAGAGGTTAAGAATCCACCTGCCAATGCAGGGGACACGGGTTCGATCCCTGGTCTGGGAAGATCCCACATGCTGCGGAGAAATTAAGCCCGTGCGCCACAACTACTGAGCCTGCGCGCCACAACTACTGAAGCCCGTGTGCCTAGAGTCTGTGCTCCAGAACAAGAGAAGCCACCGCAATGAGAAGCCCGCGCACCACAATGAAGAGAAGCCCCCACTCGCGGCAACTAGAGAAAGCCCGCGTGCAGCAACGAAGACCCAATGCAGCCAAAAATTTTAAAAATAAATAAATTTTTAAAAAGATGAGAGACAGTCAACGAGTCAGTGTGTAGACCTTACTTGGACACTGACCACAAGAAACTTTTCAAAAACAGAGACCACCAGGGAACTGTAGACCCAAGTGAACATCAACCCTAGGAACTGCTGGTATCTTCAAGTGTGACAGTGGTAGTGGGGTCAGTTTAGTAAAAAAAGAGCCTTGAGAGACACACTGATGTAGGTGCAGGTGCAAGGGCGGGTCTGAATTTGTGTCAGAATAACAGGGGGGGGCTTCCCTGGTGGCGCAGTGGTTGGGAGTCCGCCTGCCGATGCAGGGGACGCGGGTTCGTGCCCCGGTCCGGGAGGATCCCGCGTGCCGCGGGGCGGCTGGGCCCGTGGGCCATGGCCGCTGGGCCTGCGCATCCGGAGCCTGTGCTCCGCGGCGGGAGAGGCCACAGCAGTGAGAGGTCCACGTACCGCAAAAAACCAAAAAACAAAACAAAACAAAACACAAAAACAGGGAAGGGTGCTGCACAGAGGAGCCCAGACCAGCCATGACCTCGGGGATAGGAGAAGTTGGCAAAGGACACGCAGGGTTGCCACACCATGCCACACTCGCGTCTCACAACTTCTGTGCTGACTTTTAATACGTGGGCCAGGGTCCCCTGGAACTCACGATAACCTTGAGCTGGGTCCCCTGGAACCCGACACTCAGAGGCACCTCCCACACGTGGGAACCGCATGGGGGGGCAGAGGGCGGCCCCTGGAAGCAGGGGTGGAGGCCGGACGGCCTGGCGGGACCCTGGCTCTGCCACTTGTTAGCCGCGTGACGTGGGCGTCTTACGTAAACCAGGCCCCCACCGCCCCACGTCTCGGGTTACTCATCAATAACAAGACACAGACAACCCTCTGCAAATCGCTCAGTGACCAGCGGATACTCGGCACTCCGTACACGTTAACGATCCCCTTACTGAGCCCCCACCTCTGTTGGGAGAGACCTCATGCCAGGACTGCCCAGCCTGGGCGTCTCCACCCAGACCGTTTCTCGGTGCTGTTTGGGCACCAGGCACCTCGCAGGATGAGGTAATGTCTCCCTCTGGGACCAAGGGCAGCAGCCCGCTTCCTGCCCGCTGTGCTCGCAGGCTCCCTGTGCCGTCCCTGCCGGCCTGAAGGGCACAGGAGCGGCCACACCACTGCCACACTGCTCAGTGCACCCGTGCTGACCCGGCTACCTTAAGTGATAGGGCAACTTAGCGCCTGGTAAGAGGGGTGAACCCAAACCCAGACCTGCCAGGGCGTGACGCCCACTTCCCAAAGATTACTCCATTTGCCACTACGACCTCCACGTCACACAGGAGGAGACAGACCACCTACTGCTGAGGAGGCCCAGGACCCGAGCCCAGGCTCCTAACACTCCTAAGCCTCAGGTGCACCGCCCACCGCCCTCAGACAGCCCAGCACCCACCTGCACGGCCACAGGGAGCACAGGAATCGTCGAGCGCAGGCCCCAAAGCTGTGCTCATCCTCCCGCTGGCCCTTCCAGCGCCCCAGCTGTAACAACCTGTAACCGTGACCGCTAGCCGCGGACACCCCACGCCTGCTCGCTTACCTGCTTAACCTTTAGAACAACTCCGCGAGTGGGTGTGACCCCCGTCTCTGCTCGCAGCCAGGGCAGCACATCTGATCACACCGAGCACGATGCCAAACCTCAACCCTAAGTCTGGCTCCAGGCTGCGTGCGTCTCCTGTCACTTCTTCAAACTCTGTGTCAGGCACAACGCACATCTCTCGAATGCTTCACCCCACCAGCACCCACGAGATCCAATGCCCACGGCGGCAAGCTGGGTGGAAGCCGGACTGATGCAGGCGGGAGAGCCCAGAGCCCACAGCAGTGGGCAGCCGGCAGACCGGAGGGAACCCATCTGAGAGCGGCCACCCAGCACACCACTTGCTCCTAAAGACACAGACCACCCGACTTGGAATATCGAAACCTGGGCGCCCACGTTTTTATGTGAAGTCTCCCTATTCCTAAGGAATGATAACTCATTCAAACATTTGGAAAAACAAAAAAACAACCACGTACCAGTTGGAAAAAACCCGTCGACAGGCTGGATGGGGCCCACCAGCCACCAGCCGGCAAACCTCCGGCTCCAACCGTTCCAATGAGCCTGACCATTTCTGGATCTTCCCTGTCACCCGTCAACCTGTCTCGAAGTGGCAGAGGGCGCAGAGGGAAGTCACGGCAGGCAGAGGGCAGGCGGGCGCTAGGGAAGTGTTCTAGAAGCACACGGACCCCCCGCACCTGCACACGTCAGGTGTGTGTGTAGACAAGCTGACACATGCCTGGGACTCAGAGTCCCCCGCCCTCAGAAACCGGCCCAAATGCTCCGTCGAGATTCTGAAAACATGCTCGTCACACTAGCACTGGTTTCCCTCGGCGGGGGCGGGGCAGAGAAGGGGGGTTGCTGGGGCTGTAGTAAAGGACAAGCCCCATGAGGGTGACAACCGGGTCTCACTTCCCACCGAGAAGCCTGAGCAACGCGGCCCTGGAGGGTCCCTCAGGACCCAGCACATTGGTGGAACTGCAGTGCCTGTCCTCCTGGGGCTAGGGACACCCGCCTTCCCCATGTGCCCCCAATCTTGGCAGACTAATAAAGGTGGCCGACGGGGGTGCAAGGACCTGAGCTGTGCAGCAGCAGAGCAGCCAGGGAGAGAGCTGGGCGGTCCTGCACCAACAAGAGAACAGGAAGTGGGGAGGCGAGGGGAGAGGGATGCCAAGGGGGCTGGGGGAGGGCCACGAGCCTGAGGGGCCACCCGGCGACCCAGGAGCCCGAGGGCCGTGCGGCAGAACTTCCATCAACAGGAACTTAACGTCCTACGGCTGAGACTGGAACAACCCGGGTTTGATCTGCGCGGGTCCACTTACACGTGGACTTTCAACAGAGTCGGGGTGGGCACCCCTCACCCCTGCACTGTCCAGGGGTCGCCTGTATTTGTAAATTCTGCAACGAAAACCCCCGTCCCCCCAACCTCAGCAAAAAGCCTACAGTTAAAGGGAAAAGCAAACCCCCGTGCTGGGGTAGCGCTATTCCTGGAGAAACGACTGGGGACAGGGGTCTGATGCCACGGGACACCCTACCAGACAAGCTTTTCCTACTGCCCCCCCGGTTTCCCTTCCAGTCCAAGCCCGGCACAACCTGAGGAACCCTGACCTCACCCGTGCCCTCGCGGGCAGGACACAGGCTCAGGGGGGCTGCCGGACGTTCTTCTCCTGGAGCACAGCCCCCGCCAAGGCAAGTGGACTGAGCGGACACAGGGAACCAAACGAAGGGACCAGCTTCCAAGACCCGGGCACCAAGACGGAGGCTGCAGGGTGGGCCAGACGGTGAGCCCCGGGTACCCTGACTCTGCGGCCGCCCCGCCCGCCCGCCTTCCACCTGCCTTCTCCCCAATCTGCTGGTCCTTGGAGAGGCTGGTGATCTTCTTCACGTCCTCGTCAGTCAGCTCTCCCACGGCCACCTTATTGTCCTTCTTGGCCACGTGGTTGGCTAGGATGACAGTGGCGAAGACGGGAAAGCCGTTGGCAGTGTTGAGAGCCCCATCGTAGTTGTTGTGGTAGATGCCGGTCAGCTCCTGGGGGGTACCGAGTGGTCAGGAGGGCCACCCCGGGGCCAGAAGCACGGGCCGGGCCCGCCTCCTCACTGGCTTCACCCGACCCCTCCTCCGAGTCCCTGGGTCACCGGCAGGAGAGCAGTAACTCAGCAGAACCGCAGCACGCTGCTCCCGAGCCCAGCACCCAGCTGGCCGTCCACCGCAAGGAGAAGCTCAGTGCTAGAGATGGGAGAGCTGACCTTGACCCACTCCCCGGGCTACCGCCACCCGTCCCCCGCCACAGCGCTCACACCAACTTCCTCGGCCCCCCGGCCACTCACTATCTCGTCTCCCGGCTTGCAGCTGTCCACCAGGTCCGCGAGGAGGATGGCATCCTTGGAGCGGGGCAGCCGGCCGGCCGCCACTTTGCCAGGACTCTCCTGAATTCGGATGCGCTGGTAGTTCTGGTAGATGGTCTGCGTGGGACAAACAGATGGTCAAAGGGACCCGTCCCTAGCCGGCGAAGCCTGGGCTGTTGTCCAAGCACCGATTCTTTGTCACCTGAACTGGACCAGTGCCCTGGGGCAAGGAGAGCAGCGTTATCATTCCCACCACTGACTAGGATACGCAGAACCAACGATGGCAGGGGGGCGAGCCACTGTGACCAGCGCCACGGTGCACGGTCCCCGCTCCTGCCCCCCCCCCCCCCCGCCCCGGGATGCCTCCCTCCTGCCAGAAGCCAGAGCCCTGTGACAGGCCCTACAGCTGAGCGCAGTGCGCGTGGACACTGGAGCCAGGCTCCGCTGTGGCCTAAGCTGTGTGGCCCTGGCGAGGCCTCCCCCGCTCCGTGCCTGCCCCGCAGAAGGGAGGTCGAGCACTGCAGCCTCAGCCACACAGGGAGAAGGAAGTCACGCCACACGTGAAAAGCACTGAAACCAACGCCCACGGAACAAGTTACACCAAGTGTGGGCTTACTGTCGAGGTCACAGGGCGGCACTGTGCATGCAACCTAACATCCATCATCTCACCTACTGTCTAGAAAAGAGCCACAGGAAAAGGTGGTTTTAAGCACACGCTCTGCATCAAAATGCTTCCGTTCTAATCCTCTGGGCCACCTCCTGGCTGGGTGACCTCAGCCGGTTACTTCAGAGGTCAAATAGGGCCAACGACAGCACCCGCCTCACGAGGCGTGAAGACCACATAACGCACCCCCACCGCTGGGCACTAGCAAGTGCTCCACGGACTTCGGTGTAATTATCATTCCACCACCAGTTACTGCCCCAGTTGCCCTGCAAGCAGAGCCTGCAACTCTGCTCTCGTTCAAGTAGCTTCTCAAGAAACGTGTGTGAAGGGGGAACCTGTAAAGGGGAGGGGGGACTCTGGGTAAAGGCACGGGCTCAGCTGGAGCCCAGCCCTGCAGCTGTCGCTCCCCGAGGCAAGGCGCACTTGAACTTTGAAACAGGGCGGCCTTTGCCTGCGGGCTGCCAGGCTTTTCCTGGCAAGGCGGCTCCAGCTAGGGCGCTTCTCAGAATCATAGAGCAGTGAGGCGTCAGCCCATCACTCGTGGCAGCAAAGCAGTAGAGGGGGATCTGGGCTCTACCGCAGCGATCGTGATGACCCCGCCACACTTTACACTGGGAGTGGTTCACGTTCAAAGGCGGGTGTTACGTGCCTGCGGTCTTAAGGCCCAGAGCCTTCCAGCAGGGCCTCCTGAAGATGGTACAGCAGTGTCGCAGACAGTTACAAATCAGGGGTCCCCAGCGCAAGGCCAGAGAGGCAGGTACCAGGGAGTCTGGACCGGAAAGCAGGTGCCCTGCTGAGGGGCAGCCAGGGGAGACGTGGGCCCAGTTTCACCAGATCTTCCCGCTCGAGAAGAAAAAGCCATAAACGTTGATGCTTTAAATGTCTGGTTTGTACATACTGGCTTGAATTCTTGAGAACACCACGTGGGCTGACCACACGGGCCTGCTTGCCCCAGCGTGGGGCCAACACGCACTTGCAACTTGGCTCCCGCGGCTACGGTGCCAGCCTCGCGCTCACCTCCTCCATATTGACCTCGAAGGGGCCGGCTGACTGGCACTCGGGGCACGAGCCCGGCTTCACCTCCTGGTTCTGGGACTGGCAGAAAGGCCCCAGCACGAAGCCACACTTGTTGCAGTTGTACTTGACCATGCTGAGCTGAGGCAGGACGCCCGTGCAGCTGGTCACCACCCCGCTGGTGCGGATCAGCTGGTTCAGGTGCAGCTGCCTGTGGAGGCGAGGCGCCGTCAGAGACCGCAGGGCGGGGGCCGGACCCTCGCCCGTCAGTGAGGCCAGGACCCACGGGGTGGGCTTTCTCTGGCCGCGGCCACCCGCCACCCCCCACGGGTGCCCGAGCCCCCGCCGGCTCACCTGAGCGAGCGCAGCTCCTCCACCAGGGGCAGGTGGGAGATGCGCACGTGGACGCGGCTGGCGATGCGGTCATACTTGGGGTACATGGCCAGCACCACCTCCAGGGCAGCCTCGCTGAAGATCTGCAGCAGCTCAGCCGGCGCCTCGGGCAGGAAGTAGGCCAGGACGTGCTCCCTGGCGGCCAGGTCCTCGTAGTTCACCACCAGGCTCTCGCGGTTCTCTGAGGTGGGTGGGGTGGGAAGAGAGGCTGAGCGCGGAGCAGGCTGGGGCAGGCCCACCTCGCTACGAGAAGGGGAGGCCAGCCCGCTGAGCCCTTGACTCGGAGCTGGAGGCGCAGCCTCGCTCCCAAGTCCGCTCAGCGTTAGCGACGGGACCCAGAGAAGTGACCGATGCTAGGTCTCAAGCTCTGGACCTATGAAACGGGACCTAAGTGCCTGTGGGGGATACAGTGGAGTAACACATGGGGTGCCTGCCGCAAACTCAGAGTGCCTACAAGGCCAGGAGGAAACCTGCGAAGAAACGTGTCGGAAGTGAGACAAAAGGGAGGGGAGGGGCCGGTGGGGGACCAGGAGCCACATGCCTCCTCACATGCTGCTTTGTTCAGAAACGTGCTGCTACACTCTGATCAAAGCAGTAATCCAGATTTTCACATAAAGTCTGCCCAATTGTAAGTCCATCAAAAACGACTTCTGGGGCTTCCCTGGTGGCGCGGTGGTTAAGAATCCGCCTGCCAATGCAGGGGACTCGGGTTCGAGCCCTGGTCCGGGAAGATCCCACATGCCGCGGAGCAGCTAAGCCCATGAGCCACAACTACGGAGCCTGCACGCCACAACTACTGAAGCCTGCGCACCTAGAGCCCGTGCTCCACAAAAAGAGAAGCCACCACAATGAGAAGCCCTCACACTGCAAGGAAGAGTAACCCCTGCTCGCCACAACTAGAGAAAGCCCGCGCGCAACAACGAAGACACGGCACAACCAAAAAAAAAAAAAAATTAATTAATTTTAAATAAAACAAAAAAACGACTGCTGTGGTCCAGACGTACGTAGTCCCTGGACAGTGCGCTGGACCCACGATACTTTGTCTGAAAGACGGGCACCCCGGGCTCAGGCCCCGGCCCCGGCGCCCCACGTGCCCCGCACATCCGTCTGTCAAACCCGCCGCCACAAGGCCAGGGCGGGCGGCCTCCCGCGGGCACGGGGCAGGCGCACCTTTGCACATGTCACTGATGCGCTCCTTGAAGACGTTGTGGCCGCGGCCGTCCACGTGGGTGCGCAGGAAGTTCTTGAAGCGGTGGTGGATCTCCAGCCGCGGGCCGGCCATGCTCACCCACTCGCGCACCGAGTGGCCCTTCAGGTCCTCCAGGTTCTCGATGCTCTCGATCATCTCGTCGGCCTCGCCACCGTCCTCCGTGGCCCGCTCCACCTGCCGCCGCTTCCGGCTGCGGCGCTCCTCCTCCTCCTCGTCGCTGTCTGGGGGCCGGGGGCACGTTCAGGGCCGGCTCCCCGCACCGCCTCCCGCCTCCCCCGGGCTCCCCGAGAACGCACCGTACAGGAGCCCGCGGCGCATGCGGCCCAGGCCCCGGCCAGCCTCCCGGTCTCGCCGCCGCATGACCCGCTCGGCCGCCTCCCTCTGGCTGGCGGTCAGCTCGTCCACGTCCTCGTCGTCCGGGGCCAGCCCCTCGGGCTCGTAGACATCTATCTCCGGGATGGGGCGGTAGTCCCTGCGAGGCCCCCAGATGCAGCCTGTTAGCACCCAGACCCCAAAACAAAACCCCACCAGGAACCGGGCTCCCGAGGGCTCCGGAGCCCCGGCCAGGGCACCTGGAGAGGCTCCGAAAGGCTCCCCCACGGATCCCACACGGAAAAGGACACAGTCTTCAAAAGGACGGACCTCCTGACACCTGCTGTGACACGGGCAAACTCTGAGGACACTGTGCTCAGTGAGACAAGCCAGTCACAGGACAGAAATCCTGCGTGATTGGGTTTGGGGAAGAAAGTCCTGGAGAGGGTGGTGACGGTCGTACGACAACGTGAGTGCCGTGATGCCACTGAACTTACACTCAGAGATGGCCGAGACGGGAATCTTGTGTCATGTGCGTTTTCCCACAGTAAAAAAGGGGAGCTCTGAGCACCAGCAGGAAAGAGGAATCGGAGAACCCACAAAACCTTCAGCTGGAAGGGCCTTCAGAGAGCCAACACAGCTCCCCACGGGCAGGAACCCTCCTGCACTCTTGTTTCTGGCAGCCCCGCCTCGAACCCCGGACCCCAGGAGGCCCACACACATCAGCCCAACCAGCCTCTCCCGAACACATCTGTGGCTCAGTCCTTCCAGCCGCAGCGGGACCTTCCACGTGACCGCCTGTCAGACATCTGAAGGACTGATGCCTCAACAAGGACCCCCACCAGGGCAAACACAGCTCCCCTCCCCACGATTTGGGGAAGCACACATCACCCTCCATCAGAAAGATGAAGAAACCGAGGACAGGGGGCGGGGGTGATGGGATTTCTGCCAAAGGTCACTCAACAGAGCTGGGTGTCAAGGTGGCTAGCTGCTTCCAATACCACACTGGCCCCACGACAGTCCTCTTGAATTCTCCCTTTCTCAGAGGACGTGGTAATTTGGAGAACTTCTTTTTTTTTTGGCCATAGACTCTGTCAAAGAACACTCTCAGATAATCCCACACTACTGACACCAGAAACAGAACCCAGAACCAGGTATGCTTCTGGATTGATCGCTTCCAAATTCTTAAGTGTTCTCAAGGAAAAGGTACCTGTCTAACTCGTTAAGAATTTCAAGTCATGGGCTTCCTTGGTGGCGCAGTGCTTAAGAATCTGCCTGCCAATGCAGGGGACACGGGTTCGAGCCCTGGTCTGGGAAGATCCCACATGCCACGGAGCAACTAAGCCCGTGCACCACAACTACTGAGCCTGCACTCTAGAGCCCGCGAGCCACAACTACTGAGCCCACGTGTCACAACTACTGAGCCCACCAACCTAGAGCCCGTGCTCCGCAACAAGAGAGGCCACCACAATGAGAAGCCCGCGCACCGCAACAAAGAATAGCCCCTGCTCGCCACAACTAGAGAAAGCCTGCACGCAGCAACAAAGACCCAACACAGCCAAAAATAAATAAGTAAAAATAAATTAAAAAAAAAAAAGAATTTCACGTCATGTGAGATGCCCTCAGTGAAATTCTAATTGGTCAATTTAAAAGAATTTGATAAATTAGACTTCAGCAAAGTTTTAAAACTGTACACATCAAAACCCACCATTTAAAAAAAATTAAAAAGACAAGCCATAGGTTGAGAAGAAGATATTCACAAATCACTTGTCTGCTAAATGCCTTATATCCAGAGTAAGTTTTTAAAAACTCTTACGACTCAATGATAAAAAGTCAAGGAAACAAACTATTGATAAACAACGGGCAAAGGATCTGAAGACAAATTTTCCAAAGATACTCAAATGGCCGACAAGCACGCGAAGCGCTGCTCGACATCACTAGTCATCAGAGAAATGCACATCAAAACCACAGTGAGACACCGCCTCACGCCCATTAGGGTGCCTGTTGTCAAAACCCAGAAGATAACAGGTGTTGGTGAGAATGTGGAGAACTCGAACGACATATGCCACTTGTGGGAATGTAAAATGGTGCAGCTGCTTTGGAGAAGTCTGGCAGTTCCTCAAAAAATTAACAGAGTTATCACGTGACCCAACGATTCCATTCCAAGGAAACTTAAAAATACATTCACATAAGAAACTCCTAGCAGCACTATTTCTAATTGCTAAAAAGTGTAAAGCACCCAAAATGTCTACCAACTGATGAATGGGTAAACAAAACGCAGTCTGTCCGTACAATGGAGTACGACTCAGCCACGAAAAGGAATGACGTGCTGACGTGGGCTCCAACGTGGATGGACCCTGAAAAACACAGTAAGCCAAACAAGCCTGCACACGACGACACGTGTATTACAGACTCCGCCTGCACGACTAGCAAATCCAAAGAAACAGAAAGTAGATTACTGGTTACCTAGGGGTGGGGAAGGGAACAGGGATTAACTATCAACAGGCGCAAGGGATCTCACGGGGATGATGCAAAAAACTGGATTGTGGTGATAGGTGCACAACCCAGGAAATATACTAAAACGCGTTAAATTGTATTCCTATAAGAGATAAATCTTACATTACAAAAATTATAGCTCAGTCAGGTGGTTTTTTAAACAGGCCATAAAACCAAAACCTAACTGGGCCCATCTAGTCCTCAGATACCTCTACCCAGGCGTCCTTGCGAGGGAAGGACAGAAGACGCAGAGGGGGCGGATGGAGGGTGGCCGGCCGGGGAGGGGCGTCCTGCCTGCACAACCTCACAGGGCACAGCAGGGAAGCTGCTCAGGGCTGTTCTGTCCAGACTCCCCATCCATCCAGACTCTGTCTGGCCTGTGCTGCACACCCAGGCTCATCACCTGGAGTGATGGAGCTTAAAGCGAAGATCCAAACGGTCCAGAGTACCCTGGATGCTCCCAAAGGGCTCTCCCTGTGGACTGTGGGGCGGCCTGAACAGTACTCTCATACACACCAAGTTTGAAGCCCCCACGTCAGAGTAAAGAGAGCCCCAAAGCAGAATCCCCACGAGGTTCCCGGGCATTCAGATAATTCTAGCGCTAATGTATAGGCCAAATCCTGGTTGTTAACACAGGGTGAGACGCCAGTGGAATCTAACCTTGCTCACTCACAGAGCTTTACTCCACCATCTTAGCGACGAGCCTCCATAACCTTTACTACGTTTGTACATTTATCAATAACGGTGAACACAAGGTCTGCTACAGATTAAGCACAATAACTGTGGGCTGAATTAAATCTAAATCTTGATTAATCACCCCCCCACACACACAGTTTCTCTGAAGTTGCAGAGAAACTCTTGGCTACCTGCTTCCTGTCCTTCCCGGTTGGGGTCCCTGACGTGGCCCCGGATTAGAGATGCCCTGCGTCCCCTGGGGTGTACATCTCATGGAGTTGGGGCTTACCAAGGCCTTTGGGTCTACTCTAAGGTAGACAAAGCAAGTTACACGGACATATGCTGTGGCTCCATGAACCTGTCTCCCCCCAGACCCTGGACCAAGATGTGCTCAAAGCAAGCAGGCTCCGATATATCTGCTTCCCCGGGACACACAACAGCCCCCCAGCAGAGCTTGCTGAGAGCAGGGTCTTGAGCGCCGAACCTCTCCATGCCATCTCCGAAAAGCTCCTCTCCATCCTCCTCCTCCTCCTCCAGGGGCCCCTCTGTGCCGAGCAGTCCCTCCGACTCATCCTCAAAGGGAGGAAGGTCGCGGCCGGGGCTGGAAGTCAGGGCATCCGTGCGCCGGGAGCTCCGCCCAGGGCTGGAGGTCAGAGGATCGATGCCTCTCCGCCTCGGGGCCGGGCTGGACGCCACCGTGAAGGACTCGGATGATTCCTGCAAGAGGAGATGGATTGGAGCGGGTGAGGGCCCACTCAGCTTCCTGTACGGTGGCTTCCCCACCCATAGGGTCTCCCTCTCCACGGCTGACCCTATCCTCCCACGCTGCAAACCCCTCCCAGCCTGCACACTTTGCACCTGCTGTTCCCTCTGCCTGGAACGCTCCCTGAGCCCAAGGCTTCTCCACGCCCGGCGCCGGCTCATGCCTCACACACACCGTGACTCACCCGACCCCCTTTTCTCCGGGACAACCCACTGAGGCTACCTGCTTAGCTGGTTAGCCTGTTTACCGCCTACTCCTCCCCCCAGCACGCGTTCCCGCCCTTCTGGGCCCCCGGTGCACCAGGAGCTGCCAGGGGAGACGGGACACGAGAGCGGCCACAACCTAAGGGGTCGGGGACCCAGGTTGGTGGAGGGGCAGTCAGCTGACGAGACTGCGGACGAAAGCAGCACGATAAGGAGGGCCCGAGCGCGCGGATCGGGCCGGGGGCCCGGGCTGCCGGGGTGGGACCCGCCGGCCTCGCAGACCCGCCCGACTGTAGCACGGGAATCGGCTCCGCGCCCGGCCCCCCACCGCCCGCGCCCCGCACGGCAGACGCACAGACTCCGCCGCGCTCACCGCCATCGCTGCTCAGTGCTCCTCTCCGCTCCGCCAGCAACAGCCAGTTTTCGCGCGAAAAACGGCCCACGTGACCGCCCGTGCCCGGGAAGCGTCTGAGGGAGCACGACGTCATGACGTTGGCGTCCATTTTCGTCACGCCGGCGCTCGGGGGCGGGCCCGAGCGTGCGGCCCCGCCCACGCTGCCCGAGACCCCGCCTAGCCCGCGCTCTGTGCTGCGGGGCCAGCCGAGGTGTACGACCTGGTGCTGTGGCCGGCTGGGGGCCTTGTTTTCTGTCTTCTTACTGTGTGATGTCAACTCCTCCAAAAGCTCAGGCTGCGTCCTTCAAGCGCCGAAAGGCTGGGGATGGTAGGAGGCCAGCTGTGACGTTCTAGTGGGGGTTACCCCCCCAAGGGAGCCGAGATGCAAGGGTGTTCCAGGTAGCAAGAGCCTCGTGCGCAGAGATGTGGAGAGCAGGGCACGGTGGGCATCTGCAAGCACTTTCCTAGTTCCAGTTAAACCGCTTGTGATGTTCAGGAAAGGACAAAAATTGAGGCTGGAGAGCCCAGGTCACGAAAGATCACCAAGTCTTTCTACTGAGCTGGCCTGAGGGCAGTGGAGAGCTACGTGGGCTTTAGGAGAATCCCTCAGGCTGCCAGGGGTGGACGTAGATTGAGGCAGGTGGGAAGCAGTCACAGTTGGTTCCAAATCTGCGGATTCAACCAACAGGGTGGTTAGAAAAAAAGTTTTTTAATTCCAGAAAGTTCCAAAAATCAAAGCTTGATTTTGCTGTAGGCCAGCTAACTATTTACACAGCATTTACACCTATTTGCATAGCATTTACATTGTACTAGGTATTGTAAGTAATCTAGAAATGACAAAGTATACAAGAGGATGTACCTAGGTTATGCGCAAATATTGCACCATTTTATATGAGACTTTAGCATCCTTGAATTTTGGTATCTGCAGGTAGCCTGAAACCAATCTTCCAAGGATACAGAGGGACGAGTGTGCTGCGATTCTTCGTCCAGGTACAGGCAGCCTGGGCTAGGGCAGGCGACCAGGGCAGGGCTGGATCTCAGCCCTCTTGCCCTGGCACTTTTGTGCGGTGAACAAGCATCTCGGGATGGCGCCCCGGGTAGGGGCGGGAGCGATGACGACGAGGGGAAATATCCAAGACGTATTCAGGAGGTGGAGTCTCTCGGTCCTGGGGACCGGGGACAGCAAAAGGGAGGCACCTAGGATGGCAGCAGGATTCTGGCTTGGGTGGGTGACAGCGCCACCTCTGAGATGGGGGCGCAGGAGGAAGACAGGGAAGGAATCCAGCAGCTTAAAACAGCTGCCATGTTGTCTCAGTGTCCGTGGGCCCGGGCCTGGGCCTGGGCCTGGGCCTGGGGAGGGCTTGCTGGATGCCTCTGCCTCGTGGTCCGGCTGCTGAGCCAAGCACTTGTGTCTATTATTTAGGGAGCCCGGTTCTGCAGCAGCATCTCCTCCTGTCAGCCATGCCTCGGGAGGAACACCACCCTGAGCCTGGTGCAGGCGAGGGATGGAACTTGAGAGTCAGATCTTTATCTACTGAACTACCGTCCAGGGAAGCTCGCTGCTGCCATGCTCTGTCTGGTGAGCAGGGGACACTGCAGTGAGTCAGCACTCCTCTGTCCTAGAGGGAGGGGAGATAGATACCCTCATTACTCCACAAATGAAATCCCACGAAACCTATGCGTGGGGCCCAAAACTCAGAGTACAAAATGCAGAATTGCGCATGGTGGTAGCAAGAGCAAACTCCCGCCTCCTCCAAAGTGTCTGTACTGTCTCAAAAAAACAAAGATGGAGGGAGGGGGCTCATTTGGCTTAGTCACTGATTCTCCATTTCTCCTCCTTCCTGGCACAGGGTGGAAGGGAAGTTTCCTGCCCCTGGAGGTCAGAAGTGGCCTATGACTTGTTTTGCCGATTAAAGGTGTGCAGGGGGAATACATGTAACTTCCTGGCAGAAACTCTTGGAGCTGTCCACTCAGGAAGACAGGCGCCTCATGGAGCTCAGCCTCTCTTGGCTGATACAGAAACTGCACGCTGACCAAGGTCCAGATAAACTGGGTCCCAGATGGTCACAAGGCAGCGGCTTCCTCACCTTCCCCTTGTTCGGAACAGGAGCAAGGCCAAGACTGGGGCCCAGTCTCATTCCAGCCCAGCTGTAAAACAAGTGTGGTGTCACGGGGTGTGTATCTTGGGGCTACTGTGATCAGTGGGTGCCTACGACAAGCACCAGGCCCTGAGTCAGCCTCCGCACGTTCAGGGACTGTGATAAGCATGGCTCTGTCCTCACGACACTGACATTCTAGTCTGGGGAGGCTGATGCTGAACTAGGAAGTGACTAAATGAATATGAACCCGTTAGAGAGATTGTGCTGCTGTGTAAGCAGGTGGGGCAGGTGGTTCCCGAGAAAGAGAACCAGGAATGGCTTTCTTGACATAAGAGAAGCCATTTTTGGCTTGGTTGGGATGGAAGCCTGGCCACAGTGCTTACCCTTAAACAGGTCTCAGTAATGAATGATCTTAAAGGAGCAAAAGAATGCAGAAACAAACTGTTATCAGGTGAGAGAAGTAACAATGCTAGACAACGTATCAGTTGTAAAGATTCCCTGTTCTGATTCAATGGCAAAAATCAGCCTGAAGAGCTCAACCATCAGATCAACTGGACCCTAAGGGAGGATGATGGTGACCACCTCTGAGCCTCATGACTTCAATTAACTAAAACTTAGACTGCCCAAGCCCCTTGATGAATACGCATGTACCCTTAGCTTAAAACATCCCCAATTTTGTTGTTTGGGGAAGCACGAATTTGGGAAAAGTCCCCTATGTTCTCCTTACTTACTGCAAGTGATCAGTTCTTCCTTCTCCTGCTCTTTGCCTTGATTGTGTCTTTCCGCTCGACGTCCACCAACAGACGAACCCAGTTTTGGTAACACTGGGAATGAAATAAAGGGGCTTTGTGTGACAGAGACTGGACAGCTATTTTGGCTAGGGTGTCAAGCAGGAGAGAGGGATCATGTGACAGGAGCCAGGCCGGGGTGGGGGTGGGGAGACAGGTGCAGACCCACAAGCAGGAACAAGCTTGGTATAGCCAAAAAAACAGAAACAGAGACCAGTGTGGCTTGAGCACCCAGTGAGGAGCGGGTGGGAGGGATATGTTGGGAGGGATAAGGACTCAGAAGCAGGAGGGGCCTGACATGGTGGAACCCGGGAGAGGAGAAAGAGGAGTGAACACAGCAGGAACGCAGGAGATTAATCCGGGAAGGCTTCCCGGAGGAGGCTGCCTGTAGTTAGAGGTGAGAGGAGGCGGATCAAACCCCAGTTCTGGGCTTTGTCACTTCCTGGTCCTGTCGCTTCGGTCAAGCACTTAACGTCTCAGCCTCAGGTTCTCCTGAAATGCGACTAATTACAGCTGTTCTGAAGAGCTGCCGTGAGGCGGAGGGTGCGCAGCACTGCGTCGACCGCGGCCGCGAGGACAGGTGCGCGGGGGACGCGCCGGTCCGGGCGGGGCTTGTCCCCCGGGACCAGAGGTCCTCAGGCAGGCGGCGGAGGCTCCTCCCCGAACGCTCGGCTGCCGCCTGCGGGAGAAAGGTCGCGGGCGAGGGTGGGGGGGGCACGCAGGTCGCGGACAGCTGAAGACAAGGCCCCTTGCGGCCGAGAGGGCCGTGCGCTGTCTCTTTAAGAGGTTGGCGGGGCGAGCCGCCCCGCCCCCTGGGGATCTGATTGGCTCCTCCCGCTACGTGCGCCCTCTTTTCTGCGTAACCCCATTCCTATAGGCCGCTGCGGACTGGGGGCGGGCCTGCGTGCCGCAAATAGGGACAGTGACTGTTTTGTAGTTTCGGCGGAACGAAAAGGACGCGCCAGCCTTCCGGGTCACTGCCGTCGGAAGGGCCGCGCGGTGTCGGGCCCGACGGCGTCTCCCTACCCGCCCGCCCACCCAGTCTGCGGGAGCCAGCCGCCCGCGCCTCTTGTGCGACGCTCCCCGGCCCGAGCGCCGGAGGCCGAGTCCCGCGGCCTTGCGGGGTCCGCGGCCGGCGGCGGATGGGCGGCCGGGGCCTCAGGTAAGGAGGAGACCCCTCTCCTGCCCCAGCTGCGGGAACTGATCCCGGCGGCCCCCGTTCCGCCTGCCGCTCCTGCCGCCGGGAGCGACCCTCCCGCCCAGAGGCAGGCAGGGGGCGCAGAGGGCCGGCGTCCTGGGTCCCCGGGGAGGCCGGGCTTGCGGACCCTGCGATCCAGGTCGTGCGTGAAGACGTCCCTGCGAGTGGCCGAGTCCAACTTCCGGCTCCCCGGGTCCGAGAGGGCGGGGATCCACTGGATAGGGAGCGAGGAGTGACCTGCCCTCACGGTGCAGTAGGGACGGGGCCGAGGGCCTCCCAGACGGTCCTCCCACTCCCCAGAAGGGCTGGGCCGCACTCTGCTGGACATTCATCTGTCCACTCACAACGTTTGTTGTCCTGGGTGGCTGGGTCATGAGATGCGTGGGCTGGACAACCCACAAACACACAGCGAGGGCCGCTTCAGACAAACAGAGGTAGTCAGGGAGGGCTTCTCAGAGGAGGTGGCCCGAATGGTGAGCCGCAGCTGGGAAGGAGTACACACCGGGGCCCTGAGGTAGGAACAGCACAGCAGCTTGGAGAACAGGCTGAAAGATGGGCTGCAGAGTGGAAGGGAATCGTCAGGGCAGGTGGCAGGGGTGAGGCCAGGTTGGACCTTGAAGTCCCAGGGCTGTCCTTCCTCCAGGGGGCTCCTGGCAGGGTCCACCTCCCCCCTCCCCAAGTCTGAAGGATTAAGGAGTTGGCTCTGTCCTGTGGAGTCTTCCTCACCCTGTTTCGGTTCCAGGGTTTTAAGGCTCATCAACCAGCTCCGGTCGGAAGCCCTGAGGGGCGTTTAAGCAGCAGCCTCTCTGCTCAGGGTTTTGTTTGCCCCAGGGTTTCCCACCCAGTAGCTCTGGGTGGTCAGACCCACTGCACAGATGAGAGATGGGAAAGGGGAGGCCCACAGAGGGGAAGGTCCTTCTGGTCCAGGGTCTCACAGCAGGTCCAGCTCGCAAGACCCCAGACAGTTGGCATCCTGCCCACAGAGGGAGGGAGGGAGGGAGGGAAGGAGGTGGGTGGGAAGAGGCCACTGGAATGTTAATGAGGTCAGGAGAGTCCTTCCCAGGTGGAAGAAACGCCCCAGACGGTGCCCCAGAGCACTTGGCATCCCAGGAACTTGCCCTCTGAGAATTCCCTTCCCCATCCCTCTGGTCTGGCTTCACCCCTCCCTCCCCTGCCCTCAGCCAGCCTTCCCACCATCCCCTCTTTCCTGAGCACCCCTTACTTTGCCACTGCTTGGGCTTCTGCCAGCAAGGCCAGGAGCTTACCTGTGGTGGGGAGAGGGGAATACAGGCCACAGGCTGACCTTTCTCAGCCTCTTTCCCCTTTGTGTGATGGGATGTTAGCAGTCCCCTCTCTTGGAGGCTGGTGTGGTGGCTCAGCAGGTGACCCCGTGGAAAGCCTCAACTGCACACGGGCAGGGAAGGGTGCATTGTCATTTCTATCGTGGCTTCAGTGATTTTGTGAGCTTTGACACATAGTGGCAATTCTGGGGTGGCTCAAGTGTGGTCTGGGGCCAACAGAGCAGCAGTGCCAGCTGGGAGGGTGTTAGAGATGCAGACTCTTAGCCCCCGGACCTGCCTGACCCGAATCTGCTTCTTACCAACACTCCACTCTGGATCAAACCCGGCTGCAGGTGGAGACACCAAGGCCCCAGGAGGGGCCCCTGGCAAGTTGCCGGTTGAGGGCCTGCGCTGCCCGGCTCCGGGCTCTGTGCAGGGGGTGACATAAGTACCTCCCTGCAGGGTGGCAGGGCTCCGTGAGCCTTCTCTGCAGTTATTACAGAGCTAGCAGGGCTTGGTAGAGGGGGCTTAGCTGACGCGCTCCTTCCTCACCTCAGACTCCATAGTAAGTGGCGCTTGGACCCGTGAACCAGATCCTTCCCTGCTGCACGTCCCCCAGCCCCTCCTCCGGGAAGAAGAGCAGCAGTTACCTTTCTGTATGTGACCTTTTGTAGACATTCACTTCTCTGGTCTTGCTTGATCCTTACAGCAGCCTTGTTGAGGGGGGGGGGTGTTATTGTCCTGTGACACCCAGAGAGGGGAAAGACTCCCCCAAGGTCACGGAGAAAGAACCTGGCAGAGCCAGAAGCACAACCAAGGTCTACCCAACTCGGAGTCAAACCGGCCTACCCAGGAAAGGGAGTTTGTTGGATTCTGTAACTGAAAAGTCCGGCCTGGGGTGCGGGTATCTACCTTCAGGTGTGGCTGGATCCAGGGGCTCCTGCAAGGCGCTATCTCCAGGATCTATTTCCATCAGTCTTTCACCTCTGTGTTGGCTTTCTTTCCACGTGGGACTCCAATGTGCACATTCCCTGGAGTTGTGGAGGGGTGGAGTCAGCAGTACCTAAACCCTGTGGATGGGGACTGGGGTGCTGAGGTGCCCCCACGGGAAAATGGGGTGCTGGACAGGCAAGGCCAAGAGAAGCCCTCTGACCGCCCCCCCTCCCCACTCTATCCGGCCCTCCTGTTTCTGTCCCCATTCATCCCCACGGGCTTCTCTGCCGTGTGGGGTCCCTGCAGGACGTCAGGCAGCCCTGGACCCCGACCCTGTGTCGCATGGGCACCCTGCGCCCTGCTCAGGTGCCCCGCGCTGCGCCACACCACCCCCACTCCGAAACCTCTGGCTTACAGCAGCCAAGGCTCAGCTTCTGGCGCTGGCAAGGGGCCCCTGTCCTGAACGCAGGACATCAAGGAGGGTCCTGCAACGGCGGGGCACCTTGTTAGCGAGGCAGAGGGGCAGTGTCATGGGGACACTGGGCTGGGCACCCCGAGGCTCGGGCCAGAGCCCTGGCCTCAGCCTGCCCTGCTGTCTTCCCTCACCCCAACGTGCGTCTGTCTGCGGGTCTTGCTGGCCAGCCCTCCCAAAGGGGTCCCAGATCCCTCCACTCCACCCCCGCTGCCCCCGCCGGTTCGGCCACTGTCCTCGCCGGCCTGGCCGGGCACTCCTCGGTCTCCCTGCCCCTCCACGGCAGCCTCTCCACGTGGGAGCGGGGCCGCGTCGCCCGCCTTCCTACACCCTCCTGTTGCATTTAAAGTGAGCTCACCATGCCGGTGGTCCCGGCTGACCTGGCCCCTACCCTTTCTCCTCTCTCTTCCAGCCTGCTCTTTGCCCTTTGAACAGGCCAAGCCTGTGTTTTCTTCTTAGCACTTATCTCTAGGAGAGGTTTGCTTTTGAAGTATGGTATTCGTGCTGGCTGTCGGCCTCCCCTCAGAGAATGAGGGCCCCAAGAGGGTATTTGCGTCCTGGCACCTGGACCTGCCGGCTCATAGCAGGTGCTCGGCCACGTCAGCACCGGTGGAAGGGTGCAGAGCGCGGGAACAGGGAGGAAACCAGCTTCTTTCCTTGGACCTACCGTGTCAGGCACACGTTCTCCCCTGCAGTACCTCCCGTCCTTGGTGTATCCTCAGGCTGCCAGTGGGGACGCCATCCCAAAGCCGCTGGGTGGCCTGTGGGAGAGAAGGATGGGGATTCTGAGCCCTACGTCTCGGCCCTCCCGCTTCGGAATCTCCCCACTTTCGGCAGAGCAGCTCGTTCCACAGCTTGGCCCGCGGGGTGCTGCCCTGCAGCCTGCTGTCCAGGGACGTGAGCGCAGCACGAGCACGGGATCCTGTTGCTTCCCTGCAAACCCTGCAGGAGGCGTCCTGGGCTGCTCCCTGCTGAACGGGAGACCTGCGCTCTCAGCATAAACGATTCATCTTTTCCATTTTTTTAAATCTACTGACGCGTAACCCATACGGAAAATCGCTTGGATCACAGGTGCGTGGCTCCATGAACCACGACACTGGAGCACGCCAGCGTGCCCGCCACCGGGTCGTGTCTCCAGGGCTGGCCCCGCGCCCTCGACCCTCCACAGGGCGCCCCTCCTGGTGCCCGTGTAGGGGCAGGCCGCGTGCCCACAGCTGGCCGGGCTCTGCTCAGTGCCCGGCTGCCAGGCCCTCCGTGTCACCGCAGGGCAGGAGTCACTCTCATTTCTGGCCGGCGTTCCACCGGTCATGCGGACGCCCTGTTGACGTGTCAGTTCTGCTGATGGGGGCACTTGGGCTGCTCCCGCCTGGGGCTGTTGCGAATGGCCCAGAAATGGGGGCGCCGGGTCAGGAGCCCAGTCTGTTCAGTCATCGTTTTAAAGGCTGGCATCTGTCACGTCCCACTGCCGCCCGGGCCCATGTGCTACCTGCGATGTGCTGCTGCCGCCGTCCAGTCCCCGACACAGAGCCGACAGCGAGGAATGGACCCTGTCAGGGGCTGGGTTGCGACCCGGGCGGGAGGGAGCGCCACACCTGCCCCCCACCTGCTGGCCCCCACCACCCACCAGAGGCCCAGGGTTGCACAGCCCCTGCGCTGCTCACGTGGTGGCTCTCACCCCCCAGGGCCGGCGGCTGGCGGGATGGACACCCCGGAGGAGGAGATCTGGGCCAGCGGGGCCCCGCCCCCGGCGCCCAACATCAGTGTGCCGCACCACTGTCTGCTGCTGCTCTACGAGGACATCGGCACCTCTAGGTGAGGCCAGCACAGTCCTGCCGGGCTGCGTGACGGCGGGTTTCCGGGGTCGTGTGTGTGTGTGTGTGAGAGAGAGAGAGAGAGAGAGAGAGAGAGAGAGAGAGAGAGCCGGGTGGGCTGCAGACAAAACCCCAGCAGTGAGCCGCCTTCTGCACCCCCCTGCTAGGGTCCGGTACTGGGACCTCTTGCTGCTCATCCCCAACGTGCTGTTCTTCATCTTCCTGCTCTGGAAGCTTCCGTTTGCTCGGGCCAAGATTCGAGTCACCTCCAGCCCCATTTTTATCACCTTCTATATCCTGGTGAGTTCATTCCAGTTGGTGACAGAAAACCCAACTCCAACTGGCTTAAGCTGTCTTTGTAATGAGAAACCAGCTTCAGGTATGGCTGGATCCAGGGCATTAACTGATGTCATCAGGACTGTCTCTCTCTCTGCATCTCTGCTCTCCTCTGGCCTTATCGCAGATGAGTTCTCCCCATAAGGTATCAGAGGTAGCCAAGAGCAGCTCTGAGCTAACCTCCCTGCCAACTCCAGCAGAAGGGTACCTCTTTCCTGATGCTGCAGTGTTGACCTGCAGTTCCCTCTGAGTGGCCCACCTTGGAACCCCTGTTCATCCCTGAGCCAGAATCTGTGACTAGCAGGGAAAGGGACACTTTGGAGCTGGGATGGTGGGGTCAGCTCAGCCAGACTGTATGGACTGAGGAGGGGTGGTGGTCCCAGGAAGAAAATCGGGGAATGGTTACTAGAGGGAAGGGGAATGGATGCTGGGCTGGGGAAAAAGCCCACTGCATTCTGAACCCCAGCTGTGCTGAGTGACCGTGGGCCAACAACTTGGCCTCTCTGGACCTCAGTGCCCTCCTACACGACGTGACGTGGATCTGCTTTAGTTTGCGGTGCTCCCGTGAGCACCCAGTGAGACTGCGCAGAGTTCCAGCCCCGTGGGGGCCCGGCACACAGTGGGCACATGGCCCTGAGTGGTGTCACCCTCCCTGAGATGGGACATGGTTTTCAAGGCACAAAGGACAGAGTGTACAAATCTGGGCTCTTCCGTTCATATGTGTCAGAAAACTGAACTTAAGCTCACAGAAGCCCAGGGTGGGGTGGGGTGGGGTGGGTGGGTGCGGGGTAGTAGTGACTGAGAAACTGACAGTCCCAGCTGGATCCCAGGGTGCTGTCTCCCTGTATTTCGTAGATGAGGTGCAGCACAGACAGGTCCCAGAGGCAGCAAGCGGCAGGTCTGGGATTAGAACCCGGCAGGCTGGCTGCACCACGTCACCCTAACAAGCCTTCCCAGGCTGTCAGCGTAGCCAGGAAGCCAAGGCCCAGAGGGGAGGCCAGGCCTCCCTGCATCCCACCCAGGTGGCTCGTTTAGTGTGGAATCCTTCCATTCTTGAGGAATTGAGGGCTCCTGCAGACGTGGGGTGTGGGGTGCAGGCCCTGCGATTCCCGGAGCTCTTGTCCCCCGACGCCAACCCCCCAACCCCTCTCTCGCTCACCAGGTGTTCGTGGTGGCGCTGGTGGGCATCGCCCGGGCCGTGGTGTCCATGACGGTCAGCGCCTCAGATGCTGCGACTGTCGCTGATAAGGTGGGGCTGGGCCTGCTCGCAGGGCTGCTGGGCACTGGGAGGGGGCAACCGGCCCCCAGGCTGACGCTCTGCCCACTCTGTGTCCAGATCCTGTGGGAGATTACCCGCTTCTTCCTGCTGGCCATCGAGCTGAGCGTGGTCATCCTGGGCCTCGCCTTTGGTGCGTCTGCTGCTGCGGCCAGGGCTCCCCTGCCCCTCCCTGGCTGGGGCCGACCCCACCGTGGTTCCCTAGGCTGGCTCCCGCTGACTGACCAGCACGTTTCTTCCAGGTCACCTGGAGAGCAAGTCGAGCATCAAGCGGGTGCTGGCCATCACCACGGTGCTGGCCCTGGCCTACTCTGTCACCCAGGTGAGGTGGGGGAGGGCAGCCCCGGGGGTCACCGGGGCTGGGCATCCACTGCCTTCGGGCCCTGAGTCAGAGTTGAGTGTGCAGTGGCTCAGACTTTAAATGCAGCTAAGGAATCACCTGGGCTGCTGGTTAACAAGGCAGGTTCTGGGCCTCTCCAGTTCCGATCCAGTAGGTTGAACTTACCGTTTCAACAAGCAGTCCAGGTAGGGAGAGTGCAGGTCTGTAGATCCCCGTGCGTCCAGAGACCCCTTTCTTACTTGGGGGCTGCCCCTCCCCGGGCCTGTTCTGAGGGCTGGAGCTGGGGGGCAGGGCGTGGCCAGAGAGCTGGCTAGAGAAGGGGACGGAGCGCCAGGCAGAGCGGGGCTTGGTGTGGTGGGGAGCCCAGGGACGGGGCGTTCCAGGTCCAGGAGCCCCTAAGACCCTCCCCTGCCCGCCGCTGCAGGGCACGCTGGAGATCCTGTACCCGGATGCCCACCTCTCGGCTGAGGACTTCAACATCTACGGGCACGGGGGCCGCCAGTTCTGGCTCGTCAGCTCCTGCTTCTTCTTCCTGGTGAGCTGGGGGGTGGCCAGAGCCTCGGGCACGGCCTGCTAGCGGGCTCAGCACTGGGCAGGAGCTCCCTGCGTCCCGGTCAGCACCAGTGTCTCCGCAGGTCTACTCTCTGGTGGTCGTGCTCCCCAAGACCCCGCTGAAGGAGCGCATCTCCCTGCCCTGTGAGCGCCTGGGGACGGGGCTGGGCGCGGGGTGGGCTGTTGGCCTTGCGGTGGCCTGGAGCAGACAGCTCTGGGTGGATGGGAAGCAGGGAGCCGGTCCGGTCCCAACACCTGGGCAGGACCTCATGCGTGCCCACCCTGCAGCACGGAGGAGCTTCTACGTGTACGCGGGCATCCTGGCGCTGCTCAACCTGCTGCAGGGGCTGGGGAGCGCGCTGCTGTGCGCAGACGTCATCGAGGGGCTCTGGTAAGCGGCCGGGGCCGGGAGGGGGCGGGGGCCAGCCGGGTCGCTCCGTCGCAACCCTAACCTGCCCGTCCCCCCAGCTGCGTGGACGCCACCACCTTCCTCTACTTCAGCTTCTTCGCGCCCCTCATCTACGTGGCCTTCCTGCGGGGCTTCTTCGGGTGAGTCCTCCAGCGGGGGCTGCAGGGAGGGGGACTGGGGGACGGGGTTCCAGGTCGCGCTCTGGGCTTGTTCGCCCCCAGCTTCCAGGCTGCGGGCGCCCCCGCGTGGCCGCCGTCGGGATCACGCCTTCTGCCTCTTGGGCATGCGCAGCCGCCACTGCAGCATCCCAGCCTCTGGGCTCGGGGCTGGGGGGCAGCTCAGGCTGGGACCGGAGCTTGAGGAGGCGGACAGGGTACACGTGTGTACATGCACGTGCGTGAGGATATACGTGCACACTCGGGCGCGCACACATATGCATGCGCCCCTATAGATATAAACACACACACGTGTATACAGGTGTATACAGGTGTAACGCGCACGTGTACACATGTATGCGTTTATATGCACATGTACACACATGCATGCATATAGCACACCCATACAGGCACGCACAGGTTCACATAGATATATATAAATACAGACATAACACATTATGCACACCACACACAAAGACGTGCACTTTTCCCACGAGAGAGACAGGCCATGCCTGCCGATCTGCACTGTGTTTTTCATTTAAGGATAGATGAGCTCATTCCTCAGCACCTGCTGTAGCCGCAGACACAACAGGGAACAAAGCAGACACAAACCCCTGAGCTCGCGGAGCTTGTGTTCCATCTGGGGGCAACCGGAGTGGGGAGCAGTGCTGGGGGGAGTCCAGTGTGCCTGTGAATGTGGGGTGGGGTGCACTTTTGTGACTCAGACGTGGTGGAAGCAGGCGTTCTGCCCCCAGCTCCCCCTTCCCTGCCTGCCAGGTCTGAGGGTGGGCTGCAGGGGTGCCTCAGCTCTGGAGCAAGAAGGACTAGATTGGATCCTCCCAGCCCTGATGTGCATGACCTCACACGTGATTTATCTCCCTGGCCTCAGGCTCCTTTTTGTAAATGGGGAGTGAGGCTTTCTCCCTGGACAGTTACCCAGAGGACTGAAGACAGGCGGGCACCTGGTGGGCAGTAGTTAGTGCTGCGGGGCAGGGGTCTGGGCCCGCGTCTGCCCCACACTGTGGGCAGGTGCTGTTTTAAGGCCCATCATTTCCCCGGGTCCAAATCCTTCCACCCATTTTACGGTGAGAAATCAGGCGCTCGCCAGGCTCCCATGCCAGCAGCAGGAGGGCCGCTTTTAATACCGGTGTCCCAGCGGACTCCAACATCAAAGCAAGGAAGGGGACCTCGCGGGGTGGGTGTTAGGGGGCCGTCAGCACGTTTCTTGCCATGTCTGATGCTTCATTGCCCAGCCCCAGCGAGGAAGGCCTTTCCTGACCCACGGTGGGGCTCCCCTGCCTCTCTCCTCCGCCCCCAGCTCGGAGCCCAAGATCCTCTTCTCCTACAAATGCCAAGTGGACGAGACCGAGGAACCAGACGTGCACCTGCCCCAGCCCTATGCGGTGGCCCGGCGGGAGGGCCTAGAGGCGGCGGTGGCCGCCAGCACGCAGTTCGACTCGGCCGGGGGGGTGGCCTACCTGGACGATGTGGCTTCCATGCCTTGCCACACGGGCAGCGTCAACAGCACGGACAGTGAGCGCTGGAAGGCCATCAACACCTAGCCTGGCTGCCCCGGGAGGGCGGGAGGGCCTGGGGGCCTGTGGAGGGCCGGCTGGGGAGTGCGGAGCCCCCGGCAGAGGGGAACAGGGGTCAGGCCCGTGCGTGGGCGGCGGCCCCGTGCAGGCCCTGTCCCGCCCTCTGTCCCCCGCTTGCCTGCGGCCAGCTCTGCTTCAGCTGGGGGCCGCCTCCCCCTCCACCTGCCCTCGCCTTGCTCGGCAACTCGGCCCCGACTCTCACGTCTCAGGGCCAGGCCTGGCTAGGCTGGCCGAGGGCAGCTCCCTGCAGCCTGGGCCCCCAGGACTGCTCTGATCCCCCTTAGCCTCCGCCCGCCCCCCCCCCCCAAAGCCCACTCTGGTGGATGGGCTGAAGTGTGTATATTTTCTTGATCTGTTTTCTAATAAAAAGGAAAAGGAGCAGAAGGTGTTGACGCGAAGGCTGTGCGGGGATACCGGGGCCAGGGTGCCCCTCTGCACTGGGAGCCCGGCGTACCTGCTGCGAGGCCCCGTCGGAGCAGAGGGGACGGCCGTGGAAAGAACCGTGGTTCCTGTGCGCTGTCCTGTCTGCCCCTCACGCTCTGTTATCCCGGGCAGCATTCCCCTCCTGCAGCTTCCGTTTCCGCATCTGTGACATGGGGATAAGAAGGCCTGTCTCGCAGGGATGTTCGTAAGGGTTAGCGGAGAGCAGGTGTGGCTGGCTGGCACGTGGTGGTGGAGCGACGGTGACCACAGGCGTTATTTTTAGGGACCGGAATAGTGCTCGGCACGTAGTAGGCCCTCGGAAGGTAGGATGTGGGGACTGATGTTCATAATCATGGATGTGATGAGCTGAAAGTGGGGACAGGTCCGAATAAAGCCCGGGGCCCTGGGGGGCTGAGGGCCAGGCCGCGCTCCCCCTCCACTGCCCACCTTCTTTCTCAGGAGGGCACCGAGGGCACCAGCTCCAACACACTCATGACTGGGGGGCCAGCGGCCAGGCTCCCCGGATCCAGGGCTGTCAGCAGGCGTGGGCACAGCCAGCGAGCTGGACTCCGGGGCCCGCGGGGCTGCCAGGGCGCTCTTGCAGGCTCCTCGCCGTGCCCGGCCCGGCTGCCACCCCACAGCTCTCACAGGAGCCTGTTAGGTGGGGAGGGCAGCCAGCGGGGCATTCCGAGCCGGGCAGGTGTGGGGGGGCCAGACAGGGAGGAACTGGTCCTCAGATCCAGAGCTGGGTTCGCCATCGGCAGCGTTGACGGGCTGCGTCTAAGACGGCACGGCGGCAGCCTGCGTTGGCTCCGTGTGGTGACTCGGTAGAGGGGGCAGCACAGGAGGCCTGGAGCCCGTTGCAGGGCAGCTGGTAGACTGTGGAGGCCGGGGGGAACCTCCGCTGCTCTGACCCCGTCTCCCTGCCCCCCTCCCCAGAAGCACCGCAAGGCCGGGGTCTTCCTAACCTTCCAGGAGCACCTGTGTTCACACGCGTGTATGCACGTTACCCCTAGTTTGGGAGCGTGAACGTCTAGCTCGTTTCCCACGCTAACACCTGGTCTTGGGCTCATTCCATGTCAGGTGGGAGAGCTGCGAACGTTCTGGATACGTGGCAATTGATTTACCCAGTCCCCTTGGGAGGGACCTTGGTTCCTAATATGTTTTGCAACAACAAACAATGCAGCAACCCAAATCCTTACAAATAACTCACACAGGTGGGATTGCTGGAGCACAGCCTTCACTCGTTAGTTAATTAGTCTCGCAGTCTTCCGGCGAGACTAATCGTCGTCCTCCAGTACGTGTTCTCCTTTCCTTCCGCTGTCACAGGACACCTGACTTGTAGCTGGATACACAGCTGCCTGGAACAAAGACTACATTTTCCAGCCTTCCTTGCAGGGCCTGGCCAGTGGGATGTCAGTGTGTGTGCAGCTTCCTTGAAGAGAAAGGATAGGCTTTTCTTTCTTGCAAACTGGGATGTGGTTGCAATGGCTGGAGTTGTAGCAGCCATCTTGAATCATCGGGGGATCTTGGAATGGGAGCCTCTCATGGCAGAGCGTCAAGGTAGAAGCAGACGAGGTCCCCGACACTAGTGCACCCCTAGCCTTCCTCCTTTGGATGACCTGTTGGATGTGAGAGAGAAGTAAACCTCTGTCTTTCTTAAACCACTTTGGATTTTTCTCTCACTCATAATCGAACCTAATCTGAACCGACACACGCTTCAAAGAGGCTGTACCAGTTTTGACCCCCATGAGCACAGCCTCACCAGTGCCATGTGCTGTTCAAATTCTTGGTTGTTCCACAAGTCCGTGCTCATGTCTGTTCTGCTGGAACCGCACCCCGTGTGCTGCGTCTGGGTGGGAACAGACCTCATGCCGACGAGTGGCCAGGATGTGGGGCGCTCTGGATGACGAATCCACCATATTGGCTCCACGTTCCAGTCTTACGGCCTCCTGCTGTTCACAGCCTGTGGACCTTGACATCATGCCTCTCTGACCCTCGGTTTCCTCATCAGTGACACAGGGCTGCGGGTGACCGGTGGCCACGTGATATTCATTTTCCCTCCCTCAGTAACTGCGTCAGGATGTTTGGAGGGTCAGTGAAGCACCAGATGGAAGGTGACATTCCTGCCCCTTTACATTCACTCAGGTGACTAAGTCCTGGTCATTAGGATGTTAGCAGGAGTATGAGACTTTCTATAGCACAGGCTGCTTAAGGGAGCTGACTGAGCTCGGAGATGTGCTCCTTTGTCCTCCTGCCTGCTCCTTCCTGCTTCCTGGAATGCAGATGCGATGACTGACTCCAGCAGCCAGCCTGGATGATGAGGTGACTCTGGGAAGCTAGTCAACAAGGATGGTCAAACAGAAAGACAAAACAAGCCCTGTCCCTAATGACGATGGCACTGCCATACCAGCACAGCGCTACTACACGATAGAACAGAATTCTCACACACGAAAGACTACCTCGTTTACGGCAATCCCGATCCTAAGGGAAACACGTGAAAATCCGAAAGTGTCCCCCAAGGCGTCACGTGAGGGAGGGAGGATATTTCCAGACACCAATTTGTGTCTTTTCCTTCCTGAGCCCACCCTTCTCCCTCCCCATCAGAGAGAGTTTGGGCCTGGGCTTACTTGTTGAGGGAGCCTGCGGCTGGTGGACGACCTCTGACTTTGTTTCCAGATGCCTTGGGCTACAGAGGCAGCAGGGGCTTGTGGGAAGACACAGGTGGGATTCCCTTTGGAGTGAGGTCCTTCCATCCCCGAGCACTGGGGACCAGGCACGGGTGAGGCCAGGCTGCAGATAAGATGCTCCCCTGTGGGTTTAGGACACAGAGCGCTCAGCGGCTGCAGAGGGTCCCCCAGCCCGGGTGTGGCTCTGACACCTGCAGGTCCTGTGGCCAGGAGCCCTGGAGGACCCACGGCGTATCTGTCTGCTCGGCTGCTATAATGGATTCCATGGACGCGGGGAGGGGCTTGAACCACAGACGTCTCTTGCTTACAGTTCTAGAGGCTGGACCTCCAAGATCGAGGGTTGGCTTTTCCCAAGGCCTCTGTCCTGGGTGTGCTGGCCGCGTCCTCTGTGTGTGCACATCCCTGGGGTCCCTGTGCCCACAAGGACCCAGTCAGATTGGATTACGGCCCACCCTGATGGCCCCATTTACATTTAACGACTCCTTAAACGCCCCTGTTTCCACATACGGTCACATCCCGAGGTCCTGTGTTCCGGACCCCACACTGACACAATGCCCCCTTTACAGACGGAGCAGCAGAGGGACAGAGGTCACACGGCCTCCAGAGGCGGATGCCATCTGACCCCAGGCCTCCAACCCTGTGCCTGCTGCCCAGACTCACAGACGCACCTCCCTCAGGAGACGGGCTCCGAGCCTTGCTGCTGGGGCCATCAGACCAAGGCGAGGAGGCTGTGTAGCCACGCCAGGCCAGCCTGGGGGGCGGTGCAGAGGGCCCCCAGCGGGCTGCCTGGGGGTAAAGGGAGCCCCTGGTGTTTGTGGCCGCGCGCCGCCCCAGCGGCTCCTGGCGCAGCTCCGCTGTTCCCCACCTGTGACCCCAGCAGGCCCCTTTCGGGCGGATCCCCCAGCGGAGCGTGCTGCTGCCGTGCCTCCTTGGCCTCCGTGCAGCCCCCAGGCCCACCCTGTGCAGGGCCTGGCACCGAGCAGCTCCCTTCCAGGCAGGACCTCCCGGGGTGCCGGAGCCGCCTGCGGGGAGCGGCCGTGTCATCGGCCCCGGGAGCAGGGGCTGCGCCGGGCGCCCGAGCGTGGCCAGCGTTTTATTTCTCATATTGTTTGCAGGTGGTGACTCAGCTGAATCATTCAGCAAATCAAGGCCCAATCACCACCCACCGTGAAGAGCGTTTAAAGCTGGGCTGCAGTCAAGATCTCGTTAGGCACTCGAGGGCCCCGGACGCAGAATCAGTTCCACTCGGCCGGGGTCGAGTCGGGAAGATTGGAGAGCGGCCCTGAAGACACGGTCCTCCCGGGGCCGGGCCTGCCCGGGACGGGGGCCGAGGGCTGCCCCGAGTTGGTTGCCTGGCATGGGTGGTAGCACCCCCCCGGAGTCATGCAACAGCCCCGGTGAGGGTGGCCTTCCGGAACATTCCTGCTCTTCCCCTTAAGATCTGACTCCAAACTCTGGCTCTCATCATCCCCATAAACGCAGGGGGCCCAGGGGCGGGAAGAGGTGGGGGAGGGGAGCCAGGGCTGCCACTGTCCCCTGTGCCTGAGGGAGGAGCTTCCCACAGGCTGCGCTGAATAACCGCCGTGTGCCCTGGCGGCCGCCGTGCCGCAAGGGCGGCTGAACGTGGCAGGGTTTCCTTTTCTTTTCTGAGCTGGTACGTGCTGCCCCCAATAGATCAGTGAGAAAGAAAGAAAAGGGGTGTCAGGGAGGCAGCTGGCGGGCTCCGCCACGTACCCCGGGACACGAAGACCATCGGTAGCTGGTGACGCACCGCCAGCTCGTCTGTTTGCCATTTCCCCACAGTCCCTGGATGGTGTTTTGAAAACAACTTTATGAATTGAGCATCACGGATACAGCGAAAGCCCCCGTGTAGCCTCCCTCCTGACTCTGCCCCAACCCCCAGGTAACCACTTTCCCGCCAGCTTGAACTTCGTGTTTATCCCCGCGGCACACGTATGTGTGTCCGCAAACAATGTGCTTTGAGTCAGTCAACCGGCTTCATTCTGAGCTCTTCTTCCCCGACTTGATTTTTTTCACTCAGTTTTGTGTGGGGGACTTCTCCTACGTTGCTACTTCCTACAGCACTCCGTTGTGTAAACAGAGCATCGTCTACTTGTCAATTCTATCTTTCAGGTTGTTTCCAAACCGTGAAAGCGAGCGGCGACCCGATGCACATCCCACCTCTGACTGGTTCCCACGTGCCCTCGAGGGGCTCTCGGGCGGATCCAGAGGACGGAGCTGCTGGGGTTACGGGCGTCCGCGTCTGCAGCTCCAAACTTCTCCCGGTGGTCGATGGTGGCGACCAGGGCACAGGCCAGGGGCTCTCACACTGGGGTCCTCACCCCTCAGGGCTTCTGAGACCCTTCTAGGGGTCCCTGAGGTCAAAGCCATCTTCGTAGTAGTGTGAGATGTTCCAGCCTTTCTCACCCTCTCACGAGTGCACCGTAGAATTTTCCAGACCAGCGTGTGGTAATGTCACACGTGGCTCTTCTGCAAGTAATGATGGCCAAAGGCACGTGTGCTTTTGGTTGTTACTGAAATTAAACTTTGAGTATATAATTTCGAATATGTAAATGTTGGTAGACAAAACTCCAAGCCACAAAAGCTCTTCGAGGCCCTCAATAGTTTTGAGTGTAAAGAAGTCCTGAGACCAAACAGGATGTGGTACAGACCCACGGCCTGGACCCCAGGGCGGGGCCCGACGGGGCTGTGGCAGCTGCGTGGCTCCTTCCCACTTCCTGGGGCGCCGGGGGCACAGTGATGGCACACGGGGCTGCCGGAGATGTGCTGACCGGCCCTGCTCGTGGGCCCCCAGAGGACGTTCGTGCGCCTGGAATTCTCGGCACTTCTCAGAACAGCCGCAGCCTGACCCCTCGGCCGCTGGGGGTCGCTGAAGGCGTGTCACAGACCTGACCTCTCTGATCCTGTCCCGCTGGGCACACTGAGCATCTGAGCAGGGAATCCTTTTCGAGGCTTGGGGAGGGGCGGGAGGTGCTGAGGCAGGAAGTCAGGGAGCCTGGTGCAGGTCAGACTCTGCTCCCAAGAGCGACCTTTACCCGCCGAGTCCCAGGTGCAGACGCACGGAAAAGGAACAAAGAACTACTTTCCCTGGACCATCTGAGAGCCATGGGCGACACGATGCCCAGCACCACGGACGCTTTTTTGTGTATTTCCCTCAAACAGACACTCCTCCTGCGTGACCACTACGCCAGCACTCGTGTCAGGAAAGCACACGGATACGACAGCACCGTCCAAGCCTCAGACTCCACACACGCTTTGCTGATGGTCCCCGTCATGTCCTTTATGGCAAAAGAATCTAGTTCAGGACCCCAGGCTGCCAGGTTGCTGCCGCTGTGAGGAACCTCTTCTCCTCATCCATTCATCCATTTGTTATTTATTTATATTTATTTATTATTCAGAGGAAAACAGGGACCCTTTTGAAAGGGGGCACAATCATAATTACACAGGGACCCTAGGTATAAAGCAGGACTTTTCCCCAGAAAACTGGGAGGTGGGCTCACCTGTGACATGCCCCTCCCCAACGCCAGCTGGCGCCCTGCTAAGGAGAGCACGCTGCCCCCGCTGCAAAGGGCATCCCTGCCCCCCAGCTCCAGAAGCCAGGCCTTGAAGGGCCTCCTGACACCGCCCGCCCCTCACCTCCACAACCGTCCTGTCACCAGGTCCCGTGCATTCTACTTCCAGCTATGGCGTCGTCCACGCTACCACCGCACCCCTCCCACCCCCTCTGCAGGCTGAAGCCAGAGGCTCTTTAAAAATGCAGCTCCCATTCTGTCCCTCTGTGCCCTCCCCCGTCCCCGCCCCCAGCTCCCAGAGGCCCTGCCCTCCTCACCTGCCTTACCTGGAGCCTACCTCCCTGGCTGGGCTCCAGCACCCTGGTCTGTGGGCCCCTGTGACTCTGAGCTTCCCAGCGCCAACCTGCCAGACACGGACGGAAGGAGATTGCTCGTGGCTGTGAATGTTTATGGTTACTGAGTCATCTTGTTTTACAGCCATTGAGTTAAATTCATCAGGAATTGTATGGGCTATTATTTTGGCTCCAGCTGTGATCTCTAATTCAGCTTGGCGACGTGGCCTGGGAACTTCCCACCCGACACTAGAATCAGCGGCCTCCACGCGCTCGCCCTTCTTGCTGCCCCTCCCGCCGGGGCTCACCCGCCAACAACATCAACAACCCAAAGGCCTGGTCCGGGAAACAAAGTCTCAGTCGGGCGCTGTATTTAGCCCTCTCAGGCATGACACCTGATATACTGGTGTAAAAGACCCAGCTCGGGCTTCCCTGGTGGCACTCCTGCGTGGGAAGCAGCCCCATGGCACAGGGAGATCCGCTCGGGGCTCTGTGACCGCCTGGAGGGGTGGGAGAGGGAGGGAGGGTGGGAGAGGGAGGGAGGGTGGGAGGGAGGGAGACGCAAGGGGGAAGAGATATGGGAACATGTATATGTATAACTGATTCACTTTGTTATAAAGCAGAAACTAACACACCACTGTAAGGCAATTATACTCCAATAAAGATGTAAAAAAAAAAAAAAAGGATCCTCCTGCCAATGCAGGGGACACGAGTTCGAGCCCTGGTCCGGGAAGATCCCACATGCTGTGGAGCAACTAAGCCCGTGCGCCACAAGTACTGAGCCTGTGCTCTAGAGCCCGCGAGCCACAACTACTGAGCCCGCGTGCCTAGAGCCCGTGCTCCGCAACAAGAGAAGCCACCGCAATGAGAAGCCCACGCACCTCAGTGAAGAGCAGCCCCCGCTCGCCGCAACTAGAGAAAGCCCGCACGCAGCAACAAAGACCCAACGCAACCAAAGATAAATAAATAAATTTAAAAAAAAAAAGACCCAGCTCAGGATTCATTTACATATTTGCAAACGTTTTATTTGGAATTTTAGTGCACATTCAGTACTGTCATCTTTATTTATTTATTTAATTAGGCTGCACTCAGGTGTCTGCAGAAGAGCCACGTGTGTAGCTCCTGCCCCGCGCGCCAGGCTGCCAGGAGGTCCTGCACCTCCAGTGGCCCCCTTAATCCTTGAGACATTGAATTCCCCAGGGGCTATTACTGTCCCTATTTCACAGACGATAAAACTGAGGCTCAGAGGTTTGGTGACCTGGCCAAGCTCCTACCACTGGGAAGTGGTGGAGCTGTGGTTCTAATCCAGGCAGTGGGGCTCAGGCCTGTGCTTTCCACCACTGTGTCGTGCTGCCTCTCCTTCATGCGCTGCCTTTGTAGGGCTGAATCTATTTGTGATGGTATGTGGTTACTGCGGTTTCTGTCGGGGGCCCTGACACAAGGCCCTGTCCTTGGTAAGTGGTCAGTATGTATTGGCTGAACGAGCGAACGAACGAAATGATCCCTTAAGTGATCAAAACACCCTCATCCTAAGTTCCCTCTCGTGGACTGAAGGGATATGAGCAGAGCACTGATACACGATGGATGCTCCGGGGGCAGAGACGGGCCGTCCTGGGCCAACCCTGCCAGTGGGAGCCAGGGAAGGCTGCCCTGAGGAGGTGACATTGGGTAAGTTTTGCAGGATGAGTAGGAGTTCACTGGAGCACAGACATCCAGCCTGAGAGCACCTGGGGCTGGGAGCATCGCCTGTGGTGGAGGTTCGGGCTCAGATTCAAAGAGCCTCCCTTCATTGCAGGTGCCTCTGTCTCCACACGGAGGCCGGCCCGAGAGCACATGGCAAACCAGAACGAAGGGACAGATGGAGATTCCGGACGACTTCTTTCAATGCTCGCATCCACATGGGCCCGAGGTCCTGGACTTGCATGACGTGGGCTTCTCTCCCCGTGTCGTTAAGGCCAGTCTGGCTGGGTGTCTGACCCTGGTTACCGGAAGGATCCAGGGCAGAGGAGAGCTGGCCCAGCTCAGGGGCCAGGGTGAGGTCTGCAGCCCCTCCAGCGCTGAGTCCGGAGGGAAGGGCAGCTGCAGGGGTGGAGACACTGGTGCATTCTCCCAGCTCTCGGGCAGAGGCGGCGGCTCCGAGCGCTTCTGAGACAGGGTGGAGGGTAAGCACGCACGCCCAGTGTGCAAGGCCAATGCAGCTGCAGGCATGAGCCTGCGGGCACCGGCCCAGAGACACACAACGGAAACACACACATTTCAAAAATGTGCAGCTCTCCCCACAAAAAGGACACGCCCCTTGAGCTAGAAATTCCACTTCTGGGAAGCTGCCCGAAGGACAGAATGAAGGGTGTGGGCCGAGACTCAGCTTCAGGGAGTTTCCCTGCAGCGCAGCTCAGAAGCTGGCAGCACTCTGGATTCCAACGTGGCAGGAGAGCACGACGACGGCGCTCAGCCCTCGGACCAAATGCAGGCGGTTCCCTTCCTCGGGAAGAGCAGCCTTGTTTACCGTCACGTGAAGAAAAGGCCGCAGCTTGAGAACAGTCTAAATGCTCTGAGCCCACTTGTGTAAAGCAAGTGAGGACCAGAGGAAGCAGGGCTGTGGGGCTTTCTGTCCCCGCAGGAAGTAAGTGATGCTTTGTGGGTGAGAAAAACAAACCCGGATTGGAAGATGAACATGGAGTCTGCACACACCTACCCTCCCGTGTGCAACCGTGAGCTGTGAATAAAGACTGAGGTCACAACGCTGCCTTAATGGCAGGCGGCTGGGGCAGCCGTGGTGTCCAGCGGGGACGCTGCTGCCACTGTGACCAGGGAGGGCCCCCAGGTACACCGGGTGAGGAACAGACTCCACGATACAGTAAATGGGAAAAAAAGCAGAACAGTGTTTATGGTGCGTGATCATTTTGTATAAACCAGTTTTCATGCACGCAGGAACATAAACCATCTCTGGGAGGACGTGCAGGACACACAGCGGCCCATGCCTGGGGCAGGGACAGGTGTCCGGGATCAGGGTGGAAAAGCGAGGCTCGCGGAAGCGGCAAACCCGTCCACACCTTGAATCAAAACGTTATTTGCATGTGCTCCCTGTTCGAAAGCATGACGGAAACATTAAGGAAAAAGGTTAGCACACAGCAGGGGCGTCCGAACACGTTAGCACAAGCACCTGCTCATCGCGATGCCCGAGCAGCGCCCGCCGGGCCCACACGTGCTCTCCGTGCTAGGCTCAGCTCGGGTGGGGCCGGGCGGGCGGGCGGGCAGCAGGGAGCAGTGGCCACCCAGGGCTCTGCCTCTCCAGTTCCCTCTGGCTGAGCTGCCAATTTTCTGCTAGGCTGGCCCGGCGGCTGCAGAGCCGCTTCTGTTAACCAACTGCACCGAAGAGCAGAGCAATTAGGCAATTACACTGTTTTAAATGGAATTCAGAGCCCTGATGTCTCTCTGGGAGGGTGGCCTCGTGGCCTCACCTCTGCCCTGAGTGGTGGGCAGGGGAGCAGGGGGTGAAAGGGCAGGGCTGGCGACAGACCCCAGAGACAGGCCCTCAGACCCGCGGCCCCTCCCGGCTCGTCCCCGCACACAGGAGCCGGTATGTCCTGCACTCAACCACGCACTCATGTATTGAATGAACATCCAGCACGTGCCAGGCACCGTCCCAGGCACTGGGATCCACGAAGTCCTCATCCTCCGGAGCCAGGGGACACAGATAACAAAGAAATAAGCGAGACAATTCCAGGATGAAACGGGAAGATGGGAAAGGCAACGGGTGGGGAAGAGGGCCAGCTAGAGTGCTCAGGCCTCCCCAAGGAGGTCACATTCCTGCCCTGAAGCTGGGGCTGGGAAGATGCAGACACACAGCTTTCCAGAGGGCAGGAACAGTAAGTGAAAAGGTCCCGAGGTATGCCCAGTCTCGGCTACTTTAGGCAAGACCAGAGTTTAACACGGCCAAAGCACGCAGCAAAGAGGAGGGACGGGCTGGAGCCTGCCTGTGGGCTGGCAGCATCCCGTGAAGCTCAGAGCGCTCGTGTGGAAGGGGCGTGTTATCCACGTCGGAGCTGGGAGGGAAGGGGAGTCACCCAACACTGCGACCAGGACCGCGCAGCCTGAAGCCCGGCGCCAGGTGCTCTGGCCTCCACATGCCTTGCGGCTTCCCTGACAGAGGAGCAGGTGGCCCCCAGGGCAGAGCCAGGGGTGAGGAAGCGCAACTGTGGAGAGAGGAGGAGCTTTTTCTCTCTTTTTTTTTTTTTGCGGTACGGGGGCCTCTCACTGTTGTGGCCTCTCCCGTTGCGGACGGAGCACAGGCTCCGGACGCACAGGCTCAGCGGCCATGGCTCACGGGCCCAGCCGCTCCGCGGCATGTGGGATCCTCCCGGACCGGGGCACGAACCCGCGTCCCCCTCATCGGCAGGTGGACTCTCAACCACTGCGCCACCAGGGAAGCCCGGAGGAGCTTTTTAACAGAACCAACTGGTCATGGAATCCCCTCCTTGTAAGGTGGTGAGCTTCCTGTCCTGGAAAGTAGGGCAACCCGTTGAGAGGTTTCTACAGAGGGAACTCCAGTGCTGAGCAGGGTGGGACCGCGTCTGTTTTCCACCCGGCCTGGGGGCGTCTTGGGGACTCGATGGACAGCACGCCCGCCAGCGTGTGATGCCAGGCAAGGCCCTGACCTCACGAGGCCCTGACCTCTCCAGGCCTCCGTCTCCTCAGCTATAAAAGGGAGGCAGCTATAAGAGGGAGGCAGTGGTACTTGCTCAGCAAGTGCAAACCCTAGAAGAGAGCCCAGCTTGAGGCGCAGCCCGTGCTGGGGAGCTGCTGAATTATTTCAGCAGCCCGTGGGCTCCCATCACTTATTCTTCTCCTTTTTTTCACTTGAAAACTTCGAAACACGTATATGGTAAAAAGAAAGAAAGAAAATACTAATCCACCCATCCAAATGGATCAACGGTGAAGGGTGTCTCCCTCCAGCCCTGGCCGAGCTCCTCCCAGAGGCCACCGCGGCAGCATCCTGTGGGGGGGGGGGGGTTGTCCTTCCAAAGCAGCTCCACACATCAGGGAACGTGCCTTTCCCGCACAAACCGTAGCATCCTGTACGTACTCTCCTGTGCTCGGCTTCTTTCCCTTTTGCTCCAACAAAGCCATATGCACTGACTTTAGAGTTTTAAACTTCGACTGGAATATACATCCTCTCAGGGCTTCAAAGGTGCAATGATCAACACTGAGTACTCTCTCTCCTCCCTGCACCTGACCGCCACTGCCCAAACGGCTACACACCTGCTCGGTTTCTTAGGGATCCTTCTAGTGTTTCTTTACACAAGTACAAACACATACCAACAGGCCTCTTACTCCCACACCCAGTTCTGCACGTCAGTTTTTTCCCTTAATGTCTACCGGCACGTAGATTTCCCCTTACCTGCCAGGACTCTCCTCGTTGCCATTACAGCTCCATACTATTCCCCCGGGGGCGTCCAAGGCAGCGTTTCTATACCGCTCCTGGGTGGGTTGTGATTTCACCATCACAAACACAGCAGCAGTGGCCCTCCTGATGTAACCTTGGCAACATGGTACCCGGCTGTGCCTGCAGGGGCCAGGGTTGGCGTGGGTTGCTGGGTCGGGGGAAAGCCTGATGGACAGACAACGTCCCCTCCCGAGGGTGCGTGCTCCCACCAGCGACACGGCAGGGACCTGTTTCCCATGGCGTCGCCAAGTCGGTGTGTGCACACCTGATGGAGGTGCGTACTGGTGGGAAGCAGGGTATCTCTGGGCCCTTCGTTTCCGTTTCTCTTATCACACGTGAAGTCAGGCATTTGTCACATTGGTTCAGGGCCTTTGAGTTTCCTTTTTTTAAAAACCATCTATTAATGTTTTCTCCCCATTTTTTATTGGGTTGTCTCTTCTTGATTTCTAGGACCTCTTCATATATTGGTTAAATGAGACCAGACTATGGCCTGTGGACTAAATCAGGCCCACTGGCTTATTATGTTTTTAACAAATAAAATTCCCCCGGAGCACAGTTGAGTACAGCCTGTGGCCTGGAAGCGGACAGTATTTACCACGTGGCTCTTTACAGGGAAAGTATGCTGATTCCCATATAAGACTTCTGTGATGTGAGTTGCAAACACTTCCCCCAGTTTGACATTTATCTTTTGACTTTTTTTTTCCTTTTGTTTTAAGTGCATTTTAAACTTTTAGCTGTCCGGACATCTTTCCATAGGCTAAAAGCTGCTTGACTTTGGAGGGTCCTTGCTTCTCAAAATGCACGATCTTTACGTACCAGACTCTGCAGTTCAGCGTCACTTGTGTTTCGCTCCAGAGCTAAGAGAAAATGAACGAAAAAGGCAGATTTAGACGAAAACTGTCTAGAAATTGTTGGAGAATTTAGCACTTGCACTCTTCCGGCAGGGGGTTTAACGGTCTGAGGTGTGAAGGCTCTAAGGCAGGTGCGGGTACGGTGACCCCTTTTAACCGACGAGGAAACTGAGGCTCAGAGGTTGTGCAGACTGCAGGCCTGCGTGGACAGCACCGCCACTCCCATTGCGTGACCCGCGCCCGCCCCGCTGGGAACGAGACCCAGGGCAGGAGAGGCTGTCCGAGGGGACAGGGCGCGCCTCCTCCTCGCGCTCGCCTCGCAGCCCGGCGTGGGTCCCACGTCCTGCGCCCCCCGCGGCCCCGCAGCCCTCCCGGCGCAGAGCGGCGCGATGCTTGCCGCGGCCGGCAGGGGGCGGTGTCGCACCGGCCACGGCGCGCTCGGTCTGTCCGCTCGCTCCGCCACGGGGCTGCGGGGCTGCAGCTGACGGGGCAGAGCCGGGCCCAGGCCCGCGGACCCTCCGCTCGGACCCCGCGGGTCGCCCTGCTGCGCCCTCGGCACCCCGGCCTGTGTCCGCACCCCGGTCCCCACCTGGTATCCCACCCAGGCCTCAGCCTGTGCCCCACCCCGACCCCACCTCGCGCCCACATCCCCAGACCCCAGCCCGTTCCCTCCACCGGCCCCCAGCCCCTCCCTCCGGCTTCATCTTCTTGCCTGGAGCTGTGGGCTTGGAGTCAGAGCCAGGGCAGGGCGGGGCCGGCCGCGGGCCTCGCAGCGAAATAGCCCCCCCGCCCCCCACCGCTGAGCTGCCTTGGAACCCACCGGGGGCTCCTGTCACCTTAAAATAGAATCCCGATGCGGTCGGTGGCTTGCAGACCTGCAGAGGCCCTGCCCGGCTGACGTCACCTCCTCCGCCGACTTCTCCTGAGGTCCGCACATCGCTCTTCCGCCTTCTTGCCGTTTCCAGCAGTCTCAAAGCTCCCTGCGCAGGCACTACCTCCCCTCCCCCCATGACCTTCCCGGGACTCACGCCCCCCACCCCGCCCCGCCCCCCTTTCTAACGTACCTTCCTCAGGACGCTCCTCCGCACCGGATCTCCAGTAGCCCCAATTCCTACCTGCATGTTTCTGCTTTGCATGCCCCCTCCCCCAATACACACACCCCTAGGAGACCTGGGGCAGCCCCTCCCAGTCTCAGTCTCCACTGGCCGGCTTTCCACAGCGGACCAGGGTGCGTGGCACATGGCAGAGACTCAGTAAGTCAGGGGTCAAGGTGACCTCAAGCTGGGACTCTGCTGCTCAGGCAAGTAGACACTTGATCAGGTGGCCTGGGGCCCAGCCTTCTCTGGACACTGGCCATGACCTTGGCCTGAGCCCTTGGGGAGGGGGACACAGGTCAGCTCAGGACTCACAGCTCCTGCTCACACTTACTGAGGGCTTACTGTGTGCTATGCGCTTTCCTCAACCCGTCTGATGGTATCTCATAATAACCCCATGAATTATGGCTCCATTTTATGGATGGGGAAACTGAGTCTCAGAGAGGTTAAGCCAGCTGCCCAAGGTCACACAGGTAGAAGCAGAGGTGGCTGAGTTTGAATCCAGAGACGAACTGCTTCTCTCCTGAGACAACAGGCGCGTGAGCTAGGAGAGGCCTCACAGGGCATCACAACGACCACCCCAGGGAACAGCCGGGCAAACTGAGGCTGCCGCCGTCGCACAGGTAAACACAGGCAGGCTGGGGCTCGGGGCCAGGGCTTCTGGGAACGGATGCACACCTTTACAGCGCCCCTCCCAGACTCTGGGAACAACTAGCTGAGTGGCTCTCAGGGTCCCCTCAGGGTCGGGCCCCCTCTGGGGTCTCTGGCTGTAGGGGCCTCTGGATCCACGTCTTGGAAGCCTGGGGGTGGGATTCTGGGGCAGGAAAGTGAGCAGACAGCGGTGGGATCACGGGGGCGGGGGCTGAGGTTGTGATTCCCTCAGAGAATCCCTAGCGTACGTGCCCCTCGTCAGCGGAGCAGCCAGTGGGCCCAACCAGAGGCGGCCTAGGGCGGCAACCTCAGATGCTGCATGGCAGGGGGCGGGGGGGGGGCAGAGACGAGGGACAAGGCCAAGTGTGACGCAGGCGGGCTGGGGCAGGGCCCGACCAGAGCCTCTCCCCTCTCCCACCTGAAGGGGGACAGTGTGGGCCAGCGGGTGCGAGAGGGCTGGGAGGGCTGTGCACGGTCGTGGGAGTGGGTCACAGCAGGCCCTACCCTCCAGGCTCCCAGCGCACTCCGCACAAAGTCCAGACTCTTCCGCCGCAGCGGCCAGGCCCTACCCGAGGGTGGGCAAGCTGCCTCTGGGCCGGGCTTCATCTTGTTCACCCCAGGGTCCCCAGAGCCGAGCTGGGCGCCCTCGGCTGCACCGTAGGCTCTCAGTGAGTGAATGAATGAGTGAGTGAGTGGATGGGTGCGATGGCTGGGGATGGCGGCCGCTCTCCTTCCCTGGGGATCCAATTAGTGGAAAGTCCCTGCGTGGCGGTGTAAAAGCTGGCTGGCCTCCCCAGCAGCCGAGGTCCATCTGCAGGCTTTGTTCAAAGATACTGAACTTGGCTGCTCAGCTATACCACCGTGGAGGGCTCAGCTCTCCCACGGCTGCAGCCCCGTCCTGCCAGGTGCTGCTGGGCCCTGCAAGGAGAAGTGTGGATTTAGGACCGGCTGGTCCAAGATCACGGGTCCTTGGGCTGACAGACCCTGGGGTTCAGCCCTTCCCTGGAGGCTCAGAGAGGGCAGGGGACCTGCCCACAGTCACACAGTGAGGCTGGGACCAGGGCTGCATGAAGAGAGGGGCGGAGACAGGCTCAAAAGGCAGCTGGAGTGGCCCCTGACCAGCCTTGTCAGTGGCGGGGAGTGAGGGGGCCCGAGGCAGCGACACTGAACGTAGACCTGAAGGACGAGGGGGACCACGGACAGTGCGGCAAAGATCCGGAGGAGAGTGGGAGCAGAGAGCCTTGGGGAAGGGCAGCCAGTCTGTGAGGCTGCTGTGTCATGGGGAGGGAGCTTGGGCATGAGGCCGCAGGGCCTAAGAGGCCTGGACTGCCAGGCTGAGGATGTGGGCTTGGTCCTGAGGCCCCAGGCAGCCACTGAAGGACTGAGATATTGCCCCTTGGCAGCCTTGTGGATGGAGGGGGCAGAGGATGGGGCTGTGATGGGGAAGAGGGGTCCTGGCCTGAGCTAGGGCAGGAGGGGGCTCAGTCTGTCACCCCCCCGAGAGGACAGACGTCCCTGTGCCCTGCCACCTAGACCCCCAGCCCCCTTCCCCATCACCCTGGTCTGTGTCTCAGGGCCCCAGGGTCGTGTGCATGGCGAGGAGAAGGGACAGCTGCGTGGTCTAGTGGTCTGTTACCCCCGTTGAGTCCTGTAGCTTAATTAATGCTGCAGTGAACTTCTTTGTTTCTCTCCCCACTCCTCCTGTGCTGAAAATAGAAGGAAAATGAAAGTATGACTGAGCGAATGAATGAGGAAATTCAGAAGCCTAGGACCAGTGGGGTCTCCCCAGCTCTCCCCTCCCCTCCTCCCCACACCCGGTCTCCAAAGAAACCCCGGCCCCTCCCCCTGCAGCCTCCCTCTGCTCTGAACTGCCCCTCCCTCTCCACTGGGCTGTTGACACACCCTGCTCCTGCCTCTGCTCCCCTGGCAGCCAGAGGGCTCAGACCCACACCGGCTGCACTCCCCTTCCTCAGAGGAAAAGCCCACGCCATCTGTCCCGGTACTCTCACTTCAGCCACACTTAGCCCTCTCCCACTCAGCCCCAAAACGTGCCAGGCCAGCCTTGCCCCGGGGCCTTTGCACCTGCTGTTCCCCATGCCTGGATGCTGTTCCCCGGGGCCCCGTCAGCCCCTTTGCTTCCCTTGAGTCTCCGCCCTGAAGTTCAGAGACGCCTTCCCCGACCCCTGTCTGTCATACTCTCTCCCCTCTCCCTTGTGGTTTTACATTTTTGCCCCCATCGCCGGGTGAATGAATAGATGCTGTGTCCCTCCTGCCTGTGCGTGGAGCTGAGGCCCGAGTGCGGCGGTGGCCCTGTGCCTGCGCCCTGCCCCCATGTGCGGTGTGTCTCCCTCGGCTGCGGCCAAGTTGGGGTGGTTTAGGCAGAGCGTTTTGCCTCGGCTTTGGAAGGAGAGGCTGTGCTGGGACGGTGGCCTTGGTGACAGCCGCTGTCCCTGAGTGCAGGAGGGGCCTGTCACAATATTTGTTTAACAGGCCGGCCTGCTGAGCCAGGCTGCAAACACAGCGCTGCTAAGGGGGGCAGCCTCCTGCCGCCGGGCTCCCTCGCGGCGCTGGGGACACGGTGCCCAGGATCCAGCGTCTGTCTGGCTGCCCTGGGGCGGGGCACCTGTGACCCTCGCGGCCCCCGCCTCCCCGCCCCCTTCCAGCCCAGGCCCCCTCTGCTCCAGCGCCCACAGCCGTCTGCTTGAGCTCCTGGAAAGGCTCCCCTTGACCCCGGCTCCCTAAGGCGCTGGGGTGGGCCCAGCAATCTCAGCTTCTGGAGGCCTCGGTGGGGACGTCCTGCCGCACAGGTCCCTTGGGACTCGGCCAGGCCCTGGGCCACCAGGACAAGAAGGGGAGGGAGGACCTGCTCTGGACGGGGCTCCTGTGGGGGGGGGGAGGGGACAGGGAGGCGCGAGGCCAGCCATTTGTTTATTTGAAAGTCTCTTTCTTGTCTGTCTGCCTGTGTGTCCCTCTGTCCGGGCATCCCTGGTGAGCCAGACCCTGTGCTGGCATCTGGACACAGACGGGGCGCTCGGAGAAACCCATTTCACAGGTGGGGCTGCTGAGGTCCACCGAGACCACCCAGCGCTCGCCCAGCCTGCACCCGTCTTGCCCAACCCCACGCTGCTCCTCTGGGGTGGGGGGCCTCCACATCTGCACCCCCTGCTCTGCTCTGCCCCCCTGAACCCATCCCCTGATCGGCAGCCCCCTGGGCACGAGCCGCGGCCCCAGCGCCCCCGCCTGGCACGACTCCCCCACCTGGCACTCCTGCAGCCACAGTTTAGCACTTAGTTATACACTCTGCTCACCAATGATCCTTGACTTGCGTGGGCTCCTGGAGGTAGGCGGCGCTCGCAGCCACTGGCACAGCCTCCGCGAGGCCGGCCTCCTGTCGCCTGGGCCGGGGGGCCACGCCCGCAGCCTGGAGCCCACGGTGTCCCACTGGTGGCCACGGGCACAGGACCGAGGCTGCCCATCCAATCCCTTTACAAGTGTTCATCTGCCCCGCACCCCGTCCCTGCCCCCCTGCGGCCCCCGGGGAGCGGGCTGAGACCATCTGCAGCCAGCGGCAGGCCAACCGCCCCCAGTTCTTCCTGAGCACTCTCACCCGCAAAGCCTGCGGCCAAGCCAGTGGCGGCGCCTTCCGACCCTGACCCAGACGCACGCAGAATCGCCCCCGCCAGCTCCACGCCGTCCCCCGAGTCCAAGCGGCCTCCCTCCCACTGGATGACGGGGCTCCTCCTGGGACCACCCCCCCGCACCCCCAGGCCCCCAGCAGTCCATCCTCCACCCACAGCCGGAGGAAGCACAACGTCCCTCCCAAACTCTGCTCCACACGGCGAAAGGTAACGGGACAGAACCTGCCACCCACCCACACTCCACGCTCGGGGCAGAGGCCGGGGGCAGGGGGCTCTGGGACGGGTGGAGGAGGGCAGACCGTTCACCTCTGATGGCTAGACTGGGGAAGGGCCTGCGGGATCTGGGGAAAGACTCAGCTCTGGGCTCCACGGTGCCCCACCGGCCTGGTCCGACCACTGACTGTGCCACTCGGTCGGGACACCCGGGAAGGTTCAGGACGAAGCCCTGAACCTTCATCCTCACCTGGGGGTCCCAAGGCCCAGGGCACAAGGGAGCCCGCGTGGGGGGCAGCTGTTTGTTCAGGGCCGCCGGGAGGAGGTGGGGCTGGCCGCGGGCCCGCCGCATCCTCCGGCAGGGCAGCCCCTAGCCCCTGACTTCCCGCTCCTTCTGGAGACAGAAGCTCTTCACGGAGGCCTCTTCGTCCTTGCTGCTCCCTCGCTCTTGACCTCCATCCTCTCGTGCTTCCGCCCCATCACCTGGACATCTCGGCTCTGCCCTCCTCAGACTCCCCTTTGCCTCTGAGAGAAGGTCCCAGCCCACAGTCAAGGCCCTCAGTGACCCGTCTGCCCTGCCTCTCCCCGGCCACTGCATCCCCCGCCCCTGTGGAATCCTACACTGCTTGAAAACCAGCTAAAACCTGACAGCAGAGGGTCCCGGCAGACAGGACCTTAACCAGTGCTCAAGGTCAACACGCCTGTGTCTCAGGACCCCTGACGTGAGGTGATGGGGGCGCCCGTCTCTGGGTCTTCTGTCTGCAAACCCACAACTCGGTGGAATCGCGAGAAAGTGACAAACGCAAGCTGAGGGACGGACGTCCTACAGAGTAACCGGGCCGTGCTCTTCCAGAGGGTCAGCGGGCCCTAAGGGACTCATGGAGGACGAGCCCGGAGGGACCAGGAGGCCAGGTGGGGTCCTGGACGGGACCCTGGGCCAGAAGGAGGACGCGGTGGGAGACATGGAGACTCTTCAGTCAGCAGTGTCCACCGACTTCATTTCTTAGCCACGATCAACGCGCCCGGTCACGTAGCGCATTCGGGAAGCTCCTAGCTTTGTGCCTCCTTGGTCAAACTCAAGTTATTCCAGAAGGAAAAGTTTAGAAATTCCAGATGCTTAAAAATTCGTTGCTGTGGTTCTCACTATAGCATAATACGTGCTCAGTGAAATAACTCAAATCAGCAGAGACTCGAGGTGCCGTCGGCACCGCCTGCCCCGGGAGAAGCCCTTGCGTTTCCGCACCTGCGCATAGATTACTGCCATTCCTCTGTTTCATCACAGATGTAAGCACACTCTGTCCCGCCAGCGTTAAGGGTCGCGGAGAAACTGGTTTGCTGGGAACACAGAAGTGGTGGCCCTGCGGGGAGAGGCCTGGCACAGGGGGGCGGCAGGGGGCAGGCAGGAAGGACTCCAAGACCCCCGGCCCCACGCGCCAGCATTTCCAGGTCAGCAAGGGGTCCGCCATCCAACCCGTTGCCTGAGCTGGAATCCTAGAGCCCGCACGAGGCCTGCTTCTCCCCCGTCTGCCCCACCCGAGCCCGGGCACAGGAACCCACACCCGCTGTGCAGCTGGACCTTTAGGGTAGGTCTGATGGTGACAAATTCTTTCAGTTTTCTTTCTTCTGAGAATGTCTTGATTTCTTTTTCATTCCTGAAGGATATTTTCACTGGATATAAGATTCCGGGTTGACATTTCTTTCAGCACTTGAAGAATGTCTGCCATTTCCTTTTGGTCTCCATGGTTTCTGATGAGAAATCTGCTTTCAATCACATTGTTTTTCCCTTATACTTAAGATGTCATTTCTCTTACTGCTTTTGAGATTTCTTCTTTGTCTTTAGTTTTCAGAAGTTGTAATATGCTACGTCTCAGCATAGATTTCATTTGGTTTATCCTTTTTGGGGTTTTCTCAGCTTCCTGAATCTGTAGATTCATGTCTTTCGCCAAATTTGAGAATTTTTAAGCCAGTGTTTCTTTAAAAACTTTTCCAGTCCCATCCTCATCTTTTTTTTCTTCCTGAGATTCTGGATCACACAAATGCTAGATCTTTTTTTTTTTTTTTTTTAAATAGTTTCTTAGGTTCTTTAGGTTCTGCTCATTTTTGTTTTTTTCTGCTCATTTTTAAAGTCTGTTTTAAAGTCTGTTGTTCAGATCGAGTCATTTTTATTGTTTTATCTTTAAGTTCACTGATTCATTCCTCTGTCCCCTCCATTTTGATGTTGAGCCCACCTGTTGAGTTTTAAATTTTGATTATTGCATTTTCAGTTCTAAAACTTCCACTTGAAAAATAAATAAATAAATTTTCCATTTGGCTCTTCCTGACATATGCTATTTCCTTGCTGAGACTTTCTATTATTTCATTTGTTTCAACTGTGTTCATTGTTGAAGGAGTTTCATAATGGCTGCTTTAAAACCTTTGGTAGGGACTTCCCTGATGGTGCAGTGGTTAAGAATCCGCCTGCCAATGCAGGGAACACGGGTTTGATCCTTGGTCCAGGAAGATCCCACATGCTGTGGAGCAACTAAGCCCGTGTGCCACAACTACTGAGCCTGCACTCTAGCGCCTGTGAGCCACAACTACTGAGCCCATATGCCACGACTACTGAAGCCCATGTGCCTAGAGCCCATGCTCCGCAACAAGAGAAGCCACTGCAATGAGAAGCCCGCATGATGCAACGAAGAGTAGCCCCCACTCGCCACAACTAGAGAAAGCCCGCGTGCATCAACAAAGACCCAACACAGCCATAAATAAATAAATAAATAAATAAATAAATAAATAAATCTTTGGTAGATAGTACTAACTTCTATATCCTCTGGGGTTGGTTTCTGTAGATTGCTTTTTCTCATTCAAGTTGAGATCTTTCTGGATATTGGTATGAAGAGTGGTTTGCAATTGAAACCTGGATTTTTGGGGGTTATGGTATGAGATTCTGGGCCTTATTTAAACCTCTGTCTTATCTGGCTTCCTCTGACACTGTTCTGGTGGGGGAGGGGGACACCGCCTCATCACTGCCCAGTTGGGGTGGAAGTGCAGGTTCCCCACTAGCCCTCCTCTAACACTGGGGGTGGAAGGGTTTCTCATTACTGCTGGGAGAGGTGAGATTTCCAGCTCCCCGCCAGATCCCACTGATGTGGCCCTTGCTGGGAGGGATGCCTCATTACTGCCACCTCATGGCCTCCTCCAGATAGCAGGGTGGGTGCCTGTGGTTGCTGGACTATGGTGGCGAAAGTCTCCACTCCCAGGTGGCCTCTGATGCCCCCCAGTGAGGGGGTCTTGACCATCCCAGGGAAAGGGAGCCTGTACCTCAAAGCAAATAGAACACAATGAGTTAATTAAGGAGTTAATTTAGAATTAAGAATTTCTGGGACTTCCCTGGTAGTCCAGTGGGTGAGACTCCATGCTCCCAATACAGGGGGCACAGGTTCGGACCCTGGTTGGGGAACTATATCCCACATTCATGCTGCAACTAAAAGTCCACATGCTGCAACTATGAAGTTCACATGCCACAACCAAGAAGCCCGCATACCGCAACTAAGAAGCCTGCATGCTGTAACTAAAGATCCTGCATGCCGCAACTAAGACCTGATGCAGCCTAAATAAATAAATAAATATTAAGATAAAAAAGAATTAAGACTTTCTAAAGGTCCAGGCTCTGCAGTTTTAAGGGATTTTTTTTCCCCTGTGAAATAGAACCATTACATAAAATAAGACTCTGTTTGAGATGGGCTCACTTAGGATTTCATTCTCATTCCACATGTGCAAACACTGAGGTGCTGGGAGGTAAGAGATTTGCTGCAGCAGAGCCAGCAAGCATCCAGCTCTGGGTACATGTGATGACTCTGCAGTGGCTCACTATCCTGTGGTCCAAGGTGGCTGCTCCAGCTCCAGCCATCACATCTGTATTCCAGCCAGTGGGAAGGCGAAAGCATGCCCCTTCTTTTTAAGAACACAATTCAGAGTTGCACACATCATTTCTGCTCACACTTCACTGGCCAGCATTTAGGCACACGGCCACACCTAGCTGCAGGGAGTGCTGGGAGATGCAGCTTTTATTCTGGAAGACCCTGTATCCAGCTAGAAGTCTAGAGTTCTGTCTCCATGCGAGAGGCTTGAGAATGGATATTGGGGGACAATGAGCAGTTTCTGCTTCATCTTCTAATAAATACGACGAGTGCAGCCCTTGCCCTGTGCCGTGCACCCACCTTGCGCAGGCACACAGAGCACCTGCTCCCAGCGAGCCTGCCGTGGGCCCCACGGATGTACACATATGTCTAAGGCCAAACAGAGCGTAAAAGCCAGACCAGGGGAAAAATAACACGACCCTGGGCAAAGCAGCTGCCACCAGCACCCGAGGCAACTCCCAGGGACTCAGCCCTCAGTGTCTACCTTCAATGCTCCCTGGCTCTGGGGGTGGGGGTGGGTAAGTAGGTCTGAAGCCTGTCCGGGCTGCACAGGACAGCGGGCCCCGCAAAACCACCTACTCGAGGTCACGTGGTTTGCTGGCTCACGGCTGAGACCCCTTAGTTCATGCTCCTTCTCGTGCCCCTGGCTACCGCCCAGGGCCCATCCGAGGCAGACGCACTGCCAGGGGATGGGCCTGCAGCTGGATTCACACCCCCCTGCACGTTGCTCCTGAGTCAGACAAGGTCTGCGCTGCTCCTGGGCCCCAGACGGCCCGCCCCCTCTGCCCTCCTCCCCTCCCGGCTCAGCCCGCCCCAGCCTGTGGCCTCCTTGCTGAAACTGGACCTGCCAGGCTCGCCCCAGCCTCTCCATGCCCTTGCTGCACGCCTCCGTCCCAGCTCGCCCCCTCCAGCCTTCACACGGCTGCTCTGGGTCATTAGGGTTCAGCTCAGACATCAGCTTCCCTGACCACCCCATCGAAGTCCCCCGCCTGCCCAGGGCCTTCTCTATCTGGTCACTGTTGTGTTTAGGTCTCTCTAAAATGATGTTACTCAGTTACGTGGCTTCAGTCTGTCTCCCCTGAATGTGAGCTCCCTGAGGGCTCGCGCTCACCGTCACCTTCACAGCGCAGGGGGCAGAGTAGGTGCTCAATCCACGTGGGTGAGGTAACGGAACAAATGAACACATGACCTGCCCAGGGGAGAAGGGACCTGGGCCTGCTGGGACCACTCAGAGCTGGGAGAGTCCTTTCTTCAGCTCTGAGCCAGGGGGAGGGCAGGCTTCCCGCCTCCCAGGAAAAGTGTGTGCAGTGGGGAGAAGGCGGCTGCCGGGGATGAGCTGACCGAGGTTCGAATCGCCATCCAGCCTGTCCCTCCTCACACCCGCTGACCCCCTGGCCCCCAGTGTCTGCATCTATAAAAGGGTTTGATGATGAGCCCCCCGTGGAGCAAATGGAGTGAAACGGGGTGACGGCGGAGCGCTCTGCTTGGGCTGCACAGTGCAAACACGGGGTGTCTGTTGATATTTTCTCTCCACCCTGTAAGCAGGGCTGGCGCCTCCCGAGGCCTCTCTCCTCACCGTGACGGTGGCTGTGTTCTCCCTGGGTCCTCACACGGTCATCCTCTGTGCGTGTCTGTGTCCTGATCTCCTCTCCTTAGAAGGACACAGTCACACTGATTCCGGCCATCCTGGTGACTTCAGTGTAACTTAATCACCTCTTTAAAGGCTCCATTTCCAAAGACAGTCACGTCCTGAGGTCTGGGGTTAGCCCTTCCGCATGTGAATTCTGGGAACAACAGCTCCTAAGAGGGGAGGCCGGCTCTTCTCCAAGGTTGAGAGAGGCCCTCAACTTTCAGCTGGGTTGTTTTTTTTTGATCTTGGCATATTAAAAAATGAAAATGTGCCTCAAGGGTTTAAAACATTCGTCTGTATTTTATTTTTATTATTTACTTTTTGGCCACGCGGCCTGCGGGATCTTAGTTCCCAGACCAGGGATCGAACCCAGGGCCTCAGCAGTGAAAGCTTCGAGTCCAAACCACTGGACCACCAGGGAATTCCCTAGTCTATATTTTAAATGGTTATTTTAATAAATTACCAACAAAAGCACACTTCACACAAATAATGCACTTCAATTGTGCTGATAACAAGTCAATTCCAATATTACTAATAAAGCATTCCTCTGGTGCATTATAGATTGTCTGGTCTGGCTACGGAACATGATTTTCAAGTTTCGCTACAAGAAGCTTCTTCTTTGATCACGCATCTCTATACTTAGGGATAAGTCATCTAAACTTTTGACTCCTTGAGCCTGGGTGGCCTGACTCTCTGCGACCAGCCGTGCCAGGCACATCCTGGGCCTTACGGTGCAGACAGGAAACTTGTCTGGGGGTCTCCCAGGGCCGGGGGCTCCCTCCACCTTCCCCCTGCAGCCTGCAAAACCTCTGCCTGGGGGCTTCCCTGGTGGCCCAATCGTTAAGAATCTGCCTTCCAACGCAAGGGGCTCGGGTTCGATCCCTGGTCAGGGAACTAAGATCCCACAAGCCGCAACTAAGACCCGATGCAGCCAAAAAAAAAATAATAATAATAAATAAATAAAACAAACAAAATGTAACATGTAAAACAAACAAACAAACAAACCTCTGCTGGGGCCGGCGGCCCCACGGCCAGGAAAGCTGCTCAGCGAGTGGGAGGGGAGCCAGGCCCCGCTTGGGTAGCATCGCCATGGCAACGCTCTCCCCACTCCACTCTTCACTGAGAGCCGGGCATCCGTGGCCATGGAGACTGGTCCTGCCACTGACACATCTGCATAGCAACCAGAGAGGGTGCCGAGCGCAGCTGGGCCCCGCGTCAGGAGAGCAGGTACACTTAGAGCTTTTATAAATCATTAAGGAAAAGATGGGCGCCTCGATGGGGAGACGGACAAAGGATGCGGACAAAGACGAACCCTAAGTGGCTAATAAATATGTGAGAAGTGCTCGACATCGCCAGCGATCATAGAGATGCAAATGCAAACAACAATAAGATGCTTTTTTTAAAAAAAGAAGCAGTGCAATTGGCAAGAGATGAAGAAACCAAAAAGATAAGACTCGGAGTTGGGGGGTGTGCAGGGGAATGCGGACTTGCACACCCTGCTGGTCTGAGTGCATGTTTGTAGAACGTTTCTGGGAGGGCGATTTGGCAATACGCATCAAAAGCCTTTAAAATGCGCAGACCTTTTGAACCAACAATTCTAGTTCTAGTAATTTATTCCAAGGTAATAATTAAGTGAATAAAGATTTAGCTACAACTGTGTTCCCTATAGGGACAATTATAATAGCAAAAAGTTAGAAACAACCATAATCTGGAGAGAAGAAGTGATTAAATCATCTATTTTGCATTCATACAATAGAATGCCAGGTAACCATTAAGAACGTTGTAGACCATTTAATGGCACAGAACCCCGTATGCGGTAACGTGTTAAGCGGTAAAGAACAGATTATAAAACAGATGTACAATGTATGGGGGTTTGAGGGGAAGGGTGCTCAGGGACGCCCTCCCCAAACACCCTAAGTCCTCGGCACCCTGCCCACAGTTCCAGAGAGAACTTCCAGAAGTTTCTGTGCACACGAGAGCACGTTTGGATGTATATCATAAGAGGCACAGTGCAGGGGGCGTGGGGACTCAGGACCCCAGGCTGGATCCTGTCACTGCCGCTAACCACATGACGAGGGGACAGCCCTTCCTTGAGAGCTTGTCATCAGGTTGAGGTGACACTGGCCACTGCATCCCAGGCCATCTGATCCCAAACCAGACCCAGCTGGGTTGAGGGTATAAGTCATGAAGGGTCAAAATTTTTTTTCAAGGCAACTGTCCAGATTTGGGAACCTTGATTGCATGAGAAAAATAGGCTTCAATGTAGGGCATTAAAATTTTTTTAAAATTTTATTTGTGGTAAAATACATATAATATAAAATTTACCGTCTAGGGACTTCCCTGGTGGTCCAGTGGTAAAGAATCTGCCTTGCAATGCAGGGGACGTGGGTTCAATCCCTGGTCAGGGAACTGGATCCCACATGCCGCAAGGCAACTAAGCCCATGCGCCACAACTACAGAGCCCGTGCACCCTGGAGCCTGCGCGCCACAACTAGAGAAGAGAAAACCCACACGCCACAACTAGAGAGAAGCCCGTGCGCCACGACGAAGAGCCCACACGCCGCAACGAAAGATCCCACATGCCTCAATGAAGATCCCGTGTGCCACAACTAAGACCGATGCAGCCAAAAATAAATAGCCCACAAGCAACTAAGGAGCCCACTTGCTGCAACTAAGGAGCTGGCGAGCCACAACTAAGGAGCCCACCGGCCGCAACTAAGGAGACCACGTGCCACAACTAAGGAGCCCGCCTGCTGCAACTAAGACCTCACGCAACCTAATTAAAAAATTTACCATCTAACCATTTTCAAGTGCACCATGTGACTGGCTTATGTCACTGAGCATAATGCTCTCAAGGTTCGTTCATGTTGTAGCAGGTTTCAGAGTGCCTTTTTCTTTAAAAATTAATTATTTGTTTTTAAAATTTTTTGGCTGTGTTGGGGTTTCGTTGCTGTGCACGGGCTTTCTCTAGTTGTGGCAAGCGGGGGCTACTCTTCATTGCGGTGCGTGGGCTTCTCATCATCGTGGCTTCTCTTGTTGCGGAGCACGGGCTCTAGGTGCACAGGCTTCAGTACTTGTGGCACGTGGGCTCAGTAGTTGTGGCTCGTGGGCTCCAGAGCGCAGGCTCAGTAGTTGTGGCGCACGGGCTTAGTTGCTCCGCAGCATGTGGGACCTCTAGGTGCGCAGGCTTCAGTACTTGTGGCACGCGGGCTCAGTAGTTGTGGCTCGTGGGCTCCAGAGCGCAGGCTCAGTAGTTGTGGCGCACGGGCTTAGTTGCTCTGCAGCATGTGGGATCTTCCTGGACCAGGGCTCAAACCTGTGTCCCCTGCATTGGCAGGCAGATTCTTAACCACTGCGCCACGAGGGAAGCCCCAGAGTGCCCTTTCTTTAAAGACTGAACCATAGTCCACTGTAGGGATGGACCACATTGTGTTTATCCATCACCTGTTGACAGATACCTGGGTCGTTTCACCTTTTAGCTACTGTGAATAATGCTGCTGTGAATGTGGGTGTGCAAATATCTCTTCGAGACCCACGCAGCGCATTTTAGATGAAGAACCATGACCTGGGGTGAAGCTAGAAAGCGACTGGAGTGAGCCTTGCTTCCCATGTGGGGATGTCTGTTGTAGGGACCAGTCAGACAAACCGGGAGGCAGGTGTGAAAGCAGCTCCGATCGTGAGCAAGCCTGGTGAGGCCATGAAACGGAGGAAAGTGTTCGGCGTGTTCTCATCTTCCTGCTGGAGCATCTGGCACATTCAAAGACTGCAGGGGAACAATTCAAACGGTCTTCAGAAAAGTGAACAGTGAGAAGCCATGTAGGAATAATGGGGGTGAGAAACCTCTCAGAGCAGGGCTTTATTCAGCATAAAAGAACCCACACAGAAGACAAATCCTCTGGAATGAGGGCAATCTGGTAGCCATAGCACAGGAGACAATTCACAGGGAGGGAAATATTACATCCAGGTCTGCGGGCGTGTTTGTCACCAGGGTACTTGTGGGCATCAGAGAATCTGCCGGAGGGTCCAGGCGGACGACCGGTCTTCGGTGCGGCTTCTGATCCTTCCTGGCTTCTGCCAGCCGTGCTCTGTCATCGTGTCCAGCTCAGTCTTTGCTGTGCTCTTGTATCTACTATGTGTTCTTGTTTTATGGCAGCAGTGACTCCTCTTTCCTGACATTTCCATGGGCATCCTGGAGTTACTCCAATGGACCCACGTCATCACAGGAGCAGCTCTGGGGTGTGGGGTCCTCAGCTCGGAGCAGAAAAACAATCATCTGGTCATTGCAGCTGGGAGCATGGCAGCCCAGGGTGTCCAGCAAAGGACAGAAGTAGCGAGGCGCCGGTGGGCAACTGCCCAGATGTGGGACATGGGCCAGGCTACAGGTGGGCAGAACCCACGTGGGAGGGTCAAGGGCCAAGCCTCACAGACTGGCCTCTCCTTTCCTGTCTGCTGACCTGCCTGGGAACCCCACCTGCCATGGATGACCACGCGGCCAGCCCTGCCTGGGGGCCTCCTTGCTACAGTTCAACAACGACCCATACTATTTGCTGTTTAAATACTGTCTCTGCACTGACGTGTCTCATCTCCAGCTGGACTCTCCAGGACTCCAGACTGACTGACCGCAGTGTCTCCACTTACTGATCCAGGATGAGTCTCGAGCAGTGCGGTGGACGTGCTGCTCCTGACCCTGTACCCGAAATCCACTCCTCCAACTGCCATCTCTGGGTTGGTAAATAAGCTCCATTCTCCCCGATGCTGAGGCCAAAAAATCTTGTTCGCCCCATTTTCAAAATCTGTCCAGAATCCAGCTGGAATTCTCACCCCCACTGCTGCCACCCTGGTCCCAGTCACCATTGACGCGCCCAGACATCTGCACAGCCCCCTTCACTCTCCCCATCTCTATTCTCACTTTACAGGTAAAAGCCAGAGGGAACCTTTGACAAGTACATCAGATAACCCTCTGCTCAAGGCCCCCACCCCGCGTCGCCCTACTCCATGCATAAACCCCAAAGGATTTTCAGTGGCTGACAGGGCCCCGCATGGTCTGTCCCCTCCACTTTCTCCTCTCACTCTGCTCCAACACACTGGCTGCTACATTTTTTCTCAATCATGCCAAGAACATACCTGCCCCAGGACCTTTGCACCTTCTACCTGGCAGCTCTGCCATCACCAGCCCCTCATCTATGCACTGGGGGCTCTTTTTCAGCATTCGGGTCTCTTCTCAAGCGTTGGCCCCTACACCAAGCCACTCACCCCTTGCCTGGCCGCCAGCGAATGCATCCAACTTGCTTCTGTCCTGAAGGGATTTCAAGGAAGGGCGTGGAAGGAGATCGGAAGATGGAGCACGTCCCCCAAAGAGAACCCAACCGGATGTGGAGCTCAGCTGTGGCAGGACGGGGCTCAGCCGTGGCAAAGGGCTGACAGCAGGCGGGGGCCGCACGGACGCCCCCACCTCTCTCCCTGCCACCACCCCACACACCGCTGCTGCGGCCTCCCACTGGCCACACCCAGCACGAGGGAGCCTGGGTGCGCGGGAGCCTGGGTGCGAGGGAGCCTGGGTGCGAGGGAGCCTGGGTACGAGGGAGCCTGGGTGCGCAGGCCAAAGAGTGACTGAGACACAGGGGGGCGGCAGATGGAGATGCGCTCGCACCTTGGCTCCGTCGCTCACTAGCTGTGTGAGTTTGGGCCAGTTTCTCAGCCTCTCTGTGCCTCAGTTTCCTCTCCTATAACATGGGGATCACCCGAGTGCCCACCTCAAAGAATCATTCTCAGTGTTAACGAGCTACAACAAGCAAAGCACTTAGAACGGCACCTGAACACAGTAAGTGCCATGTAAAGGCAGCACCTGTCACCCCGGAAGGGGCAACCCCAGCATGGGAAGAGGCCTGCAGCTTGGACCCAGTAGCCCAACCTCCTGGTGGGCACCAGCAGCTGTGCTTGGCTGACCAGGCCTGTGCGGGGAGAGCTCAAGGCCCTGCTTGCTGAGAAGCCTGGAAGGCGTCCTGGCCTTGAGCCGGTCACTGCCCTCTCGGGCCTTGGTTCCCTGTCCGTGCAGGAGGGCAGTGGGCGGGTCGTGTACCCTGTGGTTGCACCAGACGCGGCGCCCTCCCCCCAGCAGAGCTTTCTTCTCCTTCCTGGGAAGCCTGTGTCTGGTCTCCAAGGCAACGGGGCATCTGAACCACAGCGAGAGTGTGCTGGGGATGCAGGAATCAACAGCCCACCCTGGCAGCCCTTGGAGACGGCCCTCCTGCCCCCATCTGTTCCCCCGCTCCAGTGTGGAAGGTCTCGCCTGCCTTCCCTGCCTCAGCTGCACGCCTCCGCAGGGCCGGGGTCACAGATGGACGCTTCTCCCACATCAGCACTCACCACCCCGTGAAGCCTCGCACCCCCGAGTCCTGGGAGAGCGGCGGACGAGGAAACAGGCGTGAAGAACCGAGGCCATGCAGCTTGCGGGACCTTAGTTCCCCGGCCAGGAATCAAACCCGGGCCCCGGCAGTGAAAGCGCCGGGTCCTAAGCTCTGGACTGCCAGGGAACGCCCGGCCCCTCACTTCTTCCTGTCTACCAGCTCCAAGACCCTGTGCCTTCCGCATTACCAGTGGCGGCCTGTGGAACCCCAGAAAACAGCGGGGGAGGACAGCGGGCTGTCCGAGGGAGGCTTTCAGACCTGCAGATCCGGGGCGAAGCAGTGCCGGGTAACGAGACAGCAGAGCAAAGGCCTGGGAGAGCCCTGGCGCTCGGGCGGCCCTGTCCCCGGAGCCCGGGAAGACACTGCTGAGCGATGAGAACACCTCTCCTGCCGAGCCAGGCTCAGCCTCAGGGTCATCCTCGACGTGGCCCTCCGGGTAGCCTCTTCCCATTTGCCGGCCTGTGTGTGTGCGATGAAACGCCATCCTCCTGGACCATCATCTGAAGGACGATGGCGAGGGATGAGGTGGGAAGATGTGGAGGTCATAGACGAACGTCCCAGGACCTGTGCGGGCCAGGGATGTGGGCTGCGCTCCAGGAAGGCAGAGCTGGGTCAGTGGGTCCCGGCCCACCACCAGCGAAGCCCCAAACTGGAAACAGCCCACGTGACCATCAACAGGAAAACAGAGCTGTAAGCTGAGGTGTATTTACCCAACGAAATACCACGCAGCAATGAACTGCAACTACACAACAGTGTGGGTGAATCTCACAAAAACTGCTGAACGAAAAATGCCAAACAATAAAGGAGACACACTACATGATTCCATCCTATTTTTTTTTAAAAAATAGGCAAAACTAAAAATAGATAACTAATAAGAACCTGCTGTACAGCACAGGGAACTCTACTCAATACTCTGTAATGGCCTATACGGGAAAAGAATCTAAAAAAGAGTGGATTTATGTATATGGATAACTGATTTACTTTGCTGTACACCTGAAACTAACACAACACTGCCAATCAACTCTACTCCAATAAAAATTATAAAAAAACACACAAAAACCAGGTAAAACTAAACAAGCATGTTTTAGGGATGCAGGCTTAACACAATGATAAAACTATAAAGGAAAGAGGGGAAGCGATTACCATGAAAGTCAGGAAAGTGGTCATTTAGGGGAGGGGGGAAGAGGCAGGGACTGGGGGCCTGCGAGGGGCCTTGGGGGGCATCCACAGTGTTTGCTTTTCCCCCCCTGCCAGGTGCTCCCTGGGATCGGCCTGTTTTAATTCACTGACCTGTACATTTCTGTTTACTGCAATTTTCTGTATGTGTTCGTGGTTCACGTGAAGAACTTCTTTGACTCCCTCTGTGTCCTTGGCCCCAATCTGTCCGCATAGACTCTAGCTCTGACACTCTCTGGCGGCAGTTCACACTTCCTAAGGTCCTTCACAAACATGAAAGTGTCCTGCTAGCAGGTGGCTGCTAGTCCCCCTTTTCTGATAAGGAAACTGGGGCTGGGGGTGGGGGTAGGGGCCCACGACTGAACTCGGTGGCAGAGCAGGAGCCAGAACACTCAGTCACGTCCGATCTTTTACTTCTCGCAGTGGATGTGTTGGGGGGGCAGGTATAAATCACATTTTCTTTTTTTTTTTTTCGGCACGCGGGCCTCTCAGTGTTGTGGTCTCTCCCGTTGCAGAGCACAGGCTCCGGACGCGCAGGCTCAGCGGCCATGGCTCACGGGCCCAGCCGCTCCGCGGCATGTGGGATCTTCCCAGACCGGGGCACGAACCCGCGTCCCCTGCATCGGCAGGCGGACTCTCAACCGCTGCGCCACCAGGGAAGCCCATAAATCACCCTTTCTGTAGATTGACTTCACTTAAGATGCACTGGGGAGCCTCCGCTTCAGGAAACCCCAGAGCGAATTCATTTATTAATTGTCTCGGCAAATATTTATCGAGTGCCTATTTTATTCACAGAACTGTGAACCCCTCTGAAACCTGAAATGTTCTTTCATCAAGTGACTAAATGTTCATTTAATTTGCTGGCTATACGGGCCTGTATTTTCAGGTGTTGATACTTTTTTTGTTGTTGTTGATACTTTTTATTTCTTTTTTTCCACTCATGCTAAAAGTAGTGCATGTTCTACAGAACCGTAGAGAATTTAGAAAATTGGGAAAAACCAAAAGAAAAAAATGCAATCACCTGTATCTCCCCTCTCAGAGGTGACCATTGTCACCATGTAGGTATATACCCTCTAATAGTTTTCCCTAGGCCCGTATGTACGGATTTTTTTTTATCAAATTAGAATCATCTTAGGTTTCTTTTTACTTTACTTTTTATTTTAAACATCCAGTTGGAATCTATCCAGAAAAACAGAGAGGTTTCCCCAGCACATGAGCTGTCGCGCGCCCCCGGCTGCAGGGCAGGCGGGGGGAACCGCAGCGAGGTGTCGGCGCAGGTGGGGCACCGTGTGTGCGTGCTGGGGGCTAAGGGTCCCTCTCCCGGCGCTGCCTCGGGCCTGGACGATCACCACTGTCCCACCTCCTGAGCACAGTGCCAGGTCTCTGCTCCCAGAGGGCCCAGAGGACCTACAGTTAGGAGACGAGCATCTGCGAGCAGACACAGCACTTCCTCCAGGTCACCCTCAGGACTCACCAAAACCCTTGGAGCCCCTGGGCCAGCGTGTGCTCAGCTGACCCGTCTCGCCACTAGAATCTCAGCACATTCCTCTTACAATCCTACAGACGTGTTCTACTTATGAGAGAACCCTACGAACCCAGCTTGTGGGCAGGACCTCGACACTTTTCAAAGGGCAGAAAATCCAGGGAGCTACCCCTGTCAGAGGTGGCGACTGGGCAGAAAGCAGCTGTCAGGGGCAGCCCTGGCCTTGTTCTCTCAGGAGGGTCCTCGGCAGGGACAGAGGGACTGAGGGGCAAAGCGAATACAGGGCACAAGGGCTGCTGGCAGGTGACGCCCCAGCCAGGGGTTCGGTGGACATCACAGGCCAGAAGGAAGCCTGTACCATCTGAGCGAATGGGCAGCCCCTGGACGAGGAGGAGGAGCCACAGGGACGAGGAGGAGGAGCCACAGGGACGAGGAGGAGGAGCTACAGGGACAAAGTACCCCCTCCTGAGTCCAGCTGCAGGCAGAGCCCACTGACCGCTCAGAAGCTACGGACAGCCCAGCACCCTCCTTCCAGCCCAACTCAGGGCCTGAGACGGCGTACGACCCGCACCCCAGACCCCGGGGCGCAGAGCGGGGCCGGGGGTGTGGCCTGGGGTCTGCAGCAGGATTCTGGAGTGTGGTCCAGAGATGGAGCCCTGAAAGCAGCCCTGTACGTCAGGGGTCCCCAACCCCCACAGTCCAGTACCGGTCCCTGGCCTGTTAGGAACCGGGCCGCACAGCAGGAGGTGAGCGGTGGGCGAGTGAGGGGAGCTTCATGTGTATTTACAGCCGCTCCGCCTCGCTCGCATCACCGCCCGAGCTCCGCCTCAAGTCAGATCAGCGGCGGCATTAGATTCTCATAGGCGCGAGAACCCTGCTGTGAACTGCGCATGCGAGGGATCTAGGTGGCGCACTGTTTATGAGCATCTAATGCCTGATGATCTGAGGTGGAGCTGAGGCGGTGACGCCAGCGCTGGGGAGCGGCTGCAAGAACACATTATCATTAGCAGAGAGGTGTGACTGCACAGAGTCCATCACAAATCAATTGCTTGCAGACTTATATCAAAACCCTGTCAGAGGGCTTCCCTGGTGGCGCGGTGGTTGAGAGTCCGCCTGCCGATGCAGGGGACGCGGGTTCGTGCCCCGGTCCGGGAAGATCCCACATGCCACGGAGCGGCTGGGCCCGTGAGCCATGGCCACTGAGCCTGCGCGTCCGGAGCCTGTGCTCCGCAACGGGAGAGGCCACAACAGTGAGAGGCCCGCGTACCGCAAAAAATAAACCCTGTCAGTGAGTGGCAAGTGACAACTAAGCTGCATCTAGTGGCAGGCCTTATAGTGGCAGGTGAGTTGATGCACCTCACTTGTACAGCTGCATCTGGTGGCAGGCTTTGAGTCAGAATCCAGCACTTGTTTTAGTCTACGTGTGGCCCACCCGTTCTTTTATTTACCACTACTGTCCACGCCTCTTTCCCGCACTGCGCCCTTGTCTCAGTCACAGTTTTGGTAAGCCCACAAGCTAACCCTAGCCAAAATGAGTAAAAACACAAACGTTGCTGGAGAGCTTCTTTGAAAAGGGGGAAAGACCCAACGATGAGACAGCAGAAGACTCTAAGACTGCCAACGAAAAGAAGGCTGCATTTAAAAGAAAATACCGGGCTTCCCTGGTGGCACAGTGGTTGAGAATCCGCCTGCCAATGCAGGGGACACGGGTTTGAGCCCTGGTCCAGGAAGATCCCACATGCCACGGAGTAACTAAGCCCGTGCGCCACAACTACTGAGCCTGTGCTCTAGAGCCCACGAGCCACAACTACTGAGCCCACGTGCCACAACTACTGAAGCCTGTGCGCCTAGAGCTCATGCTCCGCAACAAGAGAAGCCACTGCAATGAGAAGCCCGTGCACCACAACAAAGAGTAGCCCCCGCTCACCGCAACTAGAGAAAGCCCGCGCGCAGCAACGAAGACCCAACACAGCCAAAAAAAAAACAAACAAAAAAACCCAAGAGTCCTACTTAAATTATGGGTTCATTGTAGCAGGTGATTCACATTCTCCAAGCCCGCTTTGTATAATATGTGGCAACCGGCTATCCAATGAGGCCGTGGAACCTTCAAAACTGCTTCTCCACATGGAGACCAAGTACCCTGCATTAAAAGACAACGCTTTGGAGTTTTTCAAAGGAAAAAAACGTGAACACGAAGAACAGAAGCAATTATTGAAGACCACCACTTCATCAAATGTGTTTGCACTGAGAGTATTATTCTTAGAGGCTAACCACTTTGCTAAAGCTAAGAAGCCCTTTACTGTTGGTGAAGAGTTGATCCTGCCCGCTGCTAAGGACATGTGTCGTGAACTTTCAGGAGAGGCTGCAGTTCAAAAGGTAGTACATGTTCCTCTTTCGGCTAGCGCCATAACTAGACGAATTGATGAAATAGCAGAGGATACTGAGGCACAATTGTTAGAGGGGATTAATGAGTCCCCGTGGCATGCAATCCAGGTTGACGAGCCTACTGATGTTGACAACGAGGCCACGATGCTTGTTTTCGTGTGATATATTTTTCAGGAGGATGTGCATGAGGATACGTTATGTGCACTTTTGTTGCCAATCAACACCACAGCTGTAGAACTATTCAAGTCTTTGAATGATTACATATCAAGAAAACTGAACCGGTTATTTTGTGTCAGTATATGCACGGATGGAGCAGCTGCCACGACTGGACGGCTCTCTGGTTTCACTACTCAGGTCAGAGAAGTCGCTTCTGAACGTGAGTCTACGCGCTGTGTCATCCATAGAGCAGTGCTGGCTAGCCGGAAAATGTCACCTGAACTTAACGCTTTGCAGGATGTGACTAAAATTATCAACCACGTTAAAGTCCATGCCCTTAACTCACGTCTGTTCGCCCAGCTCTGTGAGGAGACGGACGCAGAGCACACACGTCTTCTCTTACACACAGAGGTGAGATGGCTTCTAAAGGCAGATCACCGGCCAGAGTTTCTGAGTCACGAGAGCCGCTCCAGAGATTTCCTTTACAAGAACAGTCACCACTGGCAGCACGTTTCAGTGACACAGAAGGGGTCGCAAAACTTGCTTACTCGTGTGACACATTCAACCTGCTCAACAACATCAATCCGTCACTTCAGGGGAGAATGACGACTGTGTTCAAGTCCCCAGATGAAGTGGCTGCATTCAAAGCCCAACTGGAATTATGGGGGCGACGAGTGAACATTGGGATTTTTGACATGTTTCAAACATTAGCGGAGATTTTAAGAGACGGAGCCAGGGCCTTCTTTCTCCCAGCTGGTGCATGGTCACCTAACTCAGCTTTCAGAAGAGTTTGAGCGTTACTTCCCAACCACAAAAGACCCCTGAACTGGGTCCGCGACCCATGTGTGAATAAGCCAGGGGAATCGACTTTGTCTGTGCTAGGAAAGGATCAACCGCTTGAGATCACAGATGATGGTGGCCTTAAAAGTATGTCTGAGACAATTTCAAATCTCCATACTTTCTGGATTACAGTCAAGGCGGAATATCCTGAGATTGCCGCAAAAGCACTGAAAAGCCTCCTTCCATTTCCAACATCCTATCTTTGTGAAGCAGGGCTTTCTGCAGGGATGGCAACCAAAACGAGATCCCGGAGTAGACTGGACATAAGCAACATACTTTGTGTGTCACTGTCTCCCAGCACCCCCAGATGGGACCATCTAGTTGCAGGAAGACAAGCTCAGGGCTCCCACTGATTCTGCATCATGGTGAGTTGTATAATTATTTCATCATATGTTGCAATGTAATAATAACAGAAATAAAGTGCACAATAAATGTAATGTGCTTGAATCACCCCCAAACTAGCCCCCTCCCCACCCCGTCCGTAGAAAAATTGTCTTCCACGAAACTGGTCCCTTGTGCCAAAAAGGTTGGGGACCGCTACTGTAGATCTTTTTATAATTCTGTGAGATACCCAGTATCCTTTCAACAAGTTCTATTTCTGAATAAATCAGCTAAAGTTGGTTTTTGCGCTTTCCAACTAAGAAGCCAGATTGCTAGAGCATGAAAATAGTAACATGCCATGTTCAGACTGAAACCGCGCTGTCGTCTAGGATCAAAAGCAGTATCACGTAAGCTCTGTGAATAAGCTAGACGTTTTCCTTGAAATCTGTATTTTCCAAAGACCTAGGTATGAATTTGTCTTCTTACTATATCAGATATGACATATAAATTCGATGACATTGATTGAAAGCAAAATTGTTACAAAATTAAAAAATACAAACAAGGCTTTTGGAAACAGCCCCATCTCACTGAAATCTCTCAGATAGAGCAAGAAAATCAGACTTCAGGTTGGTCAGAACTAGCATTTAGCTGAAACATCAAATCAAGAAAGTACGTGAAGCATAAAAAAGCAGTACAATTTGAACAGGAACGTAGGAGAAAACACAGTGACAGCGCCCATGGCTGCGGGTACCAGAAGCCATTGACCAGGTGCACGTATCTGAGTGAGAACCAAACTCTTAACCATAAGACCCAAATCCTTTCTGATGAAGAAAAAAAAAAAATGTATCTTCTCTTACTCAGTTTGGGTCTGAAAACCAGTGGACTGTCCTCACCAGCAACCCTAGACAGAAGGAGCACGCATTGGCAGCAAGCCCCTGGCCATGTG
>NW_021703780.1:101579759-101595687 GCF_005190385.1 Monodon monoceros
GTGACCCGGTGAGAAGGGGAGAGTCTTACCTGGGACCAGACTTCCAGGTGACCGCCCTGCCAGGTGGGGACAGGTCGACACTGCAGCCAGCCCTGGCCGTAACCCTCCACGGTCCCTGCATGAAACAGCTCATCCATGAAACACTGCCTTGTGCAGAGAGGAGTATCAAAAATAATTGAGTACCAGATGCTTTTAAAGATACCACAGTAAATGAAAAATGGGAACTCTCACAGAAAAACAAATGGTAGATGCATCTCATTCACTAGAAAACATATGACTCCCAAGCAACAGAGAACAGATCCTGGAATTTACATCTTAAACTACCAGGATGTAATAAGGTCATGGCCAGTGTAAGACAAGAGATTTCTGAGTGGGTCCCACTAAGAGGAACACAGGAGGGACAGTCCTGGGTCCACCCAATTTGACCTTAAGTGGGTTTTTTGGTGTCTGAGACGATCCATCGTGGTCAAGACTCTGACCCGTTTGAGTGGGAATCTGCTGTTTGCAAGGAAAGGATTCAGACCAGCGCACAAAGATAGCCCAGCCCAGCTCGCTTGGGGTGGCGGTGCTCAGGGCCCAGGGCGTGCGTGCAGCTGTGTTTGCTCTGATCTCTGCCCCGATTCCACCCACTCCTGGCTCCAGTCTCTTCTGGGCCCCTCATCCCAACAGCCGCTGCCCTCCCGACCAAGGCTGCTAAGTGCCCTCCCCCACCCCGCCCCTCTCTGGGCCCCGGGCCAACTCCCCTGGCCCCTCCCGTCTCTGCCAGATGCTGCGCTGCCCACAAGCGGCCAGTCCCCTTTCCTGGCTCTGGGCAGGTACCACGGCTGTGGGCAGGGACCACGAAGGGGTGAGTGCGGGTAGGAAGAGCCATGACCCTGGCAGCGTCTGAGTGGGGGGGGGGCCGGCCTGACACCAGGGCTGGGGGGCGCCCAGAGCCCTCCGGATGGATGGCCCCCTCCCCGACTCGCTCAAACAGTCATCAAACGTTTAAGCAAACGTTCACGGCGTAGCCCCTGCACGTGAGGTTTATCACACGTAGTTTCACCCGCTCAGCAACTTCTGAAGGCACGAACCATAACCCCGTTTGCCGGACGAGGAGTCGGGGCCCCGCTGCTGTAACAACGTGGCGGAGCGCGTGCTTGTGCACGCGCAGTGGATGGGCAGTTGCGGCGGCGTGGCTGTTTCCCGCGGGCACCCAGGGACCAGGCTGGCGGGGACCTGCCGCCTTCCACAACCGCAGGGCCGACGCGGGAGGAGCACGTGGGAGGGCCGTGCAGGGGCTCTGTGGTCCAGGTCCGGGCGGCGACCGTCACCTCCACGCCACACGCTCACCGGCCAGCCCACAGGCAAGGGGCTGGCACGGCGCCCGCTGGCCTCCTGGCCCAGAGCAACGAGATGCGGCTTTGCTGAGCGCTCAGCCGGCCCCTGTGCCGCGGGGGCCGAGGAGAACCTGGTGACTCAGTGGGGGGCGCCTGCTCTCCTTTCTCGGTGTCCAGAAGCCCAGGGTGCGTGCGGACAGGGGTGGTGCCGACCGAAGAGGGGGCTGCAGGTGCCCTCTGGCCGTCCCCACTCTCTGTCCTGCCCTGACCCGTCTCCAGGAGAGGGTTTTACAGCCTCCAGTGAGCGCTCTGCTCTACGTGCCTGACTCGCAGCATGGGCTTTTGGGGGTCGAGCTGGGGAGACAGGGGTGAAACCAGGGTGGGTGGCCAGCTCCGCTGCACCCTTGCTGTGAGGCCCGGCCAGTCCCTAAGGGTCCTCGCCTGCAGGGGCGCCGACACGGCCTCATCAGGGACTCACTGGGAGGGTGGGATGAGCACGAAGGCACTCGGAACCGTGTCTGGAGAAAAGCGCGGGCTCCCTGCGCTCTCGCCTGGTCACAACCTCACGGCTCTCGTGACGCCCATGTATAGATGAGGACATGCGGGCTCTGTGGGCAAGTCGGGCCTGTGTTCCTTCCACCACCCCGTCCTCTCGGGGCTGGCTGGGGGCTCAGGGACCACAGCGCTCGGCGTGGGGAGGGCCCTGTACCTGCTGTCTCCTCTGCAGCCGCCTTCCCTGCCTTGGGAGTCCTGGGCCCCGGGAGGGGAGGGCCTGGGCCGCCTGCCAGCCTGCTTCCCCTCCAGGTTCGAGCTGGCAGGAGCGCGGTCTGGGAGTCTGCTGTTACGGAACCGTTGACCGAAACCACCCGCCTGGACAGGCACGATGAAAACCACTTGCCTGAGCTCTCTCACAACAGGAGCTCCTGATAAGGAGCACGGTGCTGCCACTGAAAACTAACCGGGAGAATTCGGGGGGGGGGGGCCGGAAGGAGACGCCAGCCCATGATATGGGCTGCCAACCTCCCAGAGTCCTTTGCGCTGGAATCTTGGCTGAGAGATGCATGCACCGCCAGGAAGGACCCTGAGTCTCCAAATTCGGGCCAAGCAAGATGACTGGCCAGAGACAAGCCAGAAACGAACCCCACCACCATGAACCCGAGACCACAAGCCACGTGGCAGAGCCGTCCTCCTGGGTCCCCTCACCCTCCTGCTCTCCGGCCGGGCGCCCCTTGCTTTGTAGGCACGTGTGTCTCCCGGGACAGTTCATTTCCAAGTGTTAGACAAGAGCCTGCTCTCGGGCACGGGAAAGGGTCCCCTTTCCTGCTACACTGTCACTCGCCCCACGTGCAAAATCCACAGAGCTTTCTCTCTCTGCTCTGGCAGAACCAAACCCCCAGGCAGCTGAGCTCGTGAGGCAGGCCTCGGGATGTCTGTGCCTGGAGAGATAAGGCCTTGGGGACGTGGAGTGTCGGACCCCCAAGGACGGGACGCCTCAAGGGTGCCCTCTTCTAAGTCCCACCTCCTGAGTGTTTATTGTCTGCAAAACGGCTGGCGGCTCTTCACTCAGCACCTCCTCCCTTCCTCTCTCCTTCCTCCCTCTTATTTACCCAATGAATTTTCCTTCTTTTTAAAATTTTTATTTATTTTTACTTATTTGGCTGTGTTGCGGCATGCGGGATCTTTTAGTTGCAACACGCGGGATCTTTTAGTTGCGCCACGTGAACTCTTACTTGCGGCATGCGAACTCTTAGTTGTGGCATGTGGACGCAGTTGCGGCCTGCATGTGGGATCTAGTTTCCGTGGCCAGGGATCGAACCTGGGCCCCCTGCATTGGGAGCACAGAGTCTTAGCCCCTGGACCACCAGGGAAGTCCCTATACAATGAGTTTTTATTGAGCACCTATGAACTTACAAGTTTTTTTTTTTTTCTTTTGGCTGCACCGCGTGGCTTGTGGTGTCCTAGTTCTCCGACGAGGGACCGAACCCAGGCCCTTAGCAGGGAGAACACAGAGTCCTAACCACTGCACCCCTGGGGAATTCCCTGAACGTAAACAATTTAAACCTGGTGCTCAGAGAAGCCCTTACTGAGAAGGTGACAAAGCAGTCCTGTGCCGATCTCGGGGACAAGGGTTCTGGGCAGAGGCAGCAGCCCATTCAAAGGCCCTGGGGCAGGGCGTGCCTGGCTTGTTTGAAGACGAGGAGGGGCCGCATCGGCGGAGGAAGAGGGAGCAGGGGGAAGAGGTCTGCGAGGTGCAGGGGGAGGCCCGGGGCCCTGACCATGCTGGGAAAGGACTGAGGTCCCGAGGAGAAGAGAAACAGGACCAGGGTCATGGCTTAGCTGTCAACAGAACAAACATGTCAGCCCTCAGAGAGGTGCATCCTAGACAGGGAAGAGAGAGAAATTGAAAGAAATAAGTAAATGACATCACCTGTTAGAAGGTGAAAACCCTAGGAGGGAAGAAGGAGTGGGGGAGGGGAGTAGGGGTTGCCAGTGGGAAGGGGCTTCAATGCACAACAGAAGGTCAGGGAGGGACTCCCAAGCAAAGACCCCAGGCGGTGAGGGATGCCCCCGAGGGCATCCAGGGAAGAGCTCTTTGGACAGAGGCCCAGGGTGGGTCATCCACTGGCTCTCTGAGTGTCACCACATGTAAAACGGGTATTTCCTGATAAAATCGATGCAGAAGTCTTTTGAAAACTAACCTAAGGTATAATTAGTTCTTTTTACTATTCATCCTCGTTAGAGATGGTCCATCAGCTATGGCCACATCACCGCTGCTTAACTAACCACCGCAGGACCCTGCAGCCTCCAGCAGCAAATACGTATTCATTGCCCAGGCTCCAGGGTCCGTGGGGTGCAGGTGACCAAGGCTCTCGCTGGGGTCAGGGCCACGTATCCGCTGCCCACTGGCCTCCTCCAGCGCCCCAGGTGCTCGTCTGTGCACAGGAGCAAAACCAGGCGGTGAAGCCACTGGTCGTCATCCCTCTGCTCTCGCACTTCTGCCAGCCCTGGCACGAGGGGGTGGAAAGAAACTGGGCCCCCAGAGACCCGGGAGGACCCCCCCTGCCCCCGGAGCCCCAGCTCCGCAGGTTGGGGCCCACGCCTTGCCCAGGGCTGCTGGGGAGACACCGGCAGGGAAGTAGGTAGAAAGCCCTGCCCCAGGACTGGCGGGGCGGTTAAAGCGCCCTGATGGAAGGGCATCTGAGATTTCTGGTGATGGCGGGAGCTGAGCCTGAAGAGAGGGAACCCTGCCAGGTGGGGGGCCCCAGGTGAGACGATGGGCAGGAGGGGCTCCGCGGGCTGCAAAACACTCGATAGGCTTGAACGTTACTGTGATTCTTAAGGTTCTGTTGACTCCCGGTTTTATTCCCTCTGTGTGTGTGCACGCGTGGACTTTCCCTCCATAGGGAATCTCAGCTTGGACGCGTCTGCACTGCCTGGGGCTCCCGGAGCGGCAGATTTACTGGAAATGGTGTTGGTCTAGGTCTGGCTCTCCATGTGGTCCGTCGTGTCGCAACCTGGGATCAGAGCCCCAGGACACAGGGGCCCCGTGTGGCACCGCGCTGGGCTCTCTCCCTCCTGGTCTTGATGTGTCTTCCCAGGACCGTGAACAGAGCAACAAACACACCCGTGTGTTCCTGGCGTGAGGTTGTAGAAGACAGAGTCTGGGGGAGTGAGCGGTGGTAGCAGCAGGACAGGAGCAGGGGCCGGAGGGGCGCCAGCGGCCCGTGGATTCCGACAGCCCTGATGCTCACTGAGCTGGGGTCTACAACCCGCTCCCTTACCTGGGGACCTGGGAGAGCTGTTTAACCAACGCAGCAGCCCTGTTGGGAGGGCTCTTATCCCCACTCCACAGGCGAGCAAACTGAGGCAAAAGGGACTTTAATGATTGTCCAAGGTCACCCAACAAAGGCCTGGTGTCGCTGGGAGGTGTGTGGCGTTAGGTGAGTCCAAAGTCTGCACGCTGCTTCCTTTTGAGACCTTGTCCTTCTTTATCAAAGGACCTCGACCAATCTGAGTGTTTGTGGATCAGCTCAAAACCCAGCACTTTCTGTGCCCTTCCACAGCTCCCACTGCCCCATCTGTGTCCCCTCCACATGCACTTTTCGTTGTTAGGACAAAGGGCCGGTTTCACCATGAGAGGACTTTTTCTTGAGGCTTCTGAGCTGGATTGTAAACACTCGGGGAGGGCGCCCTCTCCTGTCTGCTGAGACCCCGGGATAGTGCAGGGCACGGCAGGAAGCTCCCGTGCGGGACACGTGCTCACCAGGCCAGGGGAGGGCCCTCAGGTTCATGCAAAGAAAGCCCGCCTTTATGGACAAAATCTGCATCCTTCCTTTCTTGTTGAAAAATAAATTTGGCTGGAAACTCTTCTGACACTTTTCTTATGAAAACATTTAAAGGGGAGAGAGATGGAAAGACTGGTGGAGAGAAATGTGAGTAACCTGCACCTGGATTCAAACATCAGGACAGTTCTGCCAGTTTCTCATCTGCCCTTCTGTCTTCGTGCGTTCGATATTTGCTGAACTTGAACGTAAGTAACACACATCACGACACCTGAACCCTTCAGGCTGCGTCTTCGAGAACACGTTCGGGTCACCGGAGACCTGCGTGACTCTTGGGATTTGCAAACGCCCATCCGGGGGCGTCCGTGGTCACCAGCAGCATGGTCCCCTGCATGGGCAGAGGTGACATCCGTGGTCCCCGGGCCCGGGCACTTCTCCTGGCCTCTGCTGAGAGTCCTGACACTAAGGAAGCAGATCCACTGGGCGCTGGAGAGCCTCTGACGGCCATACTGCAGCCTCAGGGTCTCCCAGGGCCCCAGCCGAGAGAGGCCCACTTGTCTTGTTTTGTTTTGCTTAAACGAGTTTGATTTGGGTTCTCATCCACTGGAAGTTGTAAGTGACATAATACCAGCATCTTATCCCCTCCTGAAATGTAGTCAGTTACATAAAAATGTTAAATTAATGAGACTGTCAGTTCAAGATGACGTGAGAGCATTTAAAGTGGACTTGGCAATCTGGATATATACCGGGGCGAGCGGCCAGGTGGCGGGGTAGACATTGAGCACCTCCTCTCGAGAGTACACCAAGATCACAACCACCTGCAGGACAACCGCCGACGGAAAAGGCCAGAACCTACCAGAAAAGGCCGTCCGCAACTAAAGGCATAAGGGAGTGAGGCAGGAGGGAAGGGGGCAGGGCACAACCGCTGAAAGAACGACACAGCTGTTGAGAAAAACGGGATACGACAAAAACGGGTTAGAACCCACTAGAACCAAGAGGGCGGAAGATGCGACCTCGAGCCTTGTTACCAGCTCGCGGTAATACAGCAGCTAAACAACCCCCGCAGGTGCCAGGACAGAGGCCGGCAGCCCAATTCCTGGAGATCCCAGCTCCTCCACCAAAATAGCTGGAATAATCCCCCCACCTGTTAGCTGTGCAGTTACCCAGCTCATAACCGCTACCCCCATCGCCTGCACCACAGGGCCGCTCTCACCCACTGAGATCCGTGTTCTGCCTACGGAGCGCGCACCTCTCTCAAGAAACTCGCCTTCCCTTTACTATGTCTCGCTCCTGAGTTCCTTCTTGCCCGAAGTCAAGGACCCTCACGAGACTTGGGAGCTGACCACCCTCTCGTGCCCCTTCTCCTACAACAGCAGGAACGACGACGAGACAGTAGGAGTCCCTGACCCCCAGGTGGGCGACCCACACACTGGAAAATAACGACCCTGCAGAGGTTCCCCCCGAGGAGTGAGAGCTCTGAGCCCCACGTCAGGCTCCCCAGCCCGGGGGTCTGGCACCGGGAGCCCCCAGAGCATCTGGCTGTGAAGACAGCGGACCTTGACTGCAGGGGCCCCACAGGACGAGGGAGCAGAGATCCCACTCCTGAAGGGCCGCCCAAAACCTCACACGCACCAGGACCCAGGGCAGAAGCAGTAATTTGATGGGAGCCTGGGCCAGACCTACCTGCTGTTCTTGGAGGGTCTCCTGCAGAGGTGGGGGGCGGCTGAGGCTCACCCTGGGGACACAGATGCCGGTGGCAGATACACTGGGGGACATTCGGCCCGTGAACACAGCTGCTGTGCTGCTGGGCTGACATCTTGGCCTGTGAGCGCCAAGACCAAGCACCACCCAACAGCCTGCAGGTCCAGTGCTGGGAGCCTTGGGCCAAACAGCCCCCTGGGGGACAGAGCCCCACCCGTCAGCTGACAGGCTGCCTTGGGACCTGCTGAGCTCACAGCCCCCTGGGACATGGCCCTGCCCACCAGACGGCACAGCTCCACCCACCAGTGGGCAGGCACCTGCCCTACCCTCCAGGGAGCCTGCTCAGGCCGCTAGACCAGCCTTGCCCAGCAGAGGGCAGACACCAGAAAAACCACATTCCTGCAGCCCACGGACCCAGCACGCCCAGAGCAGGCCAGGTCCGCCCTGGGACCAGCTGGGCCCCGGCCCTGCCCACCGGAAGGTCACCGCAAGCTTCAGGACATCCTGGACCCCAGACCCAACTGTGTCAGGAACCGGCCCCCCCCGCCCCCAGCCATCCAACACCAGCTCGGGGACCCCTGGGCCCGGCTCCGCCTGCCAGTAGACCGGCACTAACCCCAGGACCTGGCCTCACCCGCCAGTGGGTGGGCAACATCCCAGGGTCTCCTGGACCCCGACTCTGCCCACCAGGGAGCCAGCACTAGCCTGGGGTCCCCTGGGATTCCACAACCCGCCGCCTCGTGACCAGACCCCGCTAACCAGCAGCCAGCGGCATCCACGCATGGCAAGGCCTGGCGACCAGCCAGGCCAGGGGCCGACCAGGCCCACCAGACGCCCCACGCGGTCAGCACCCTGCCGCAGAAGGGCTCACGCAGCCCCCCAGAGCATGCAGCTTGGGTGACGAGAGGCGAGAGCACCGCTGGGACACACAGGACGCCTCCTACAGAGGCCCCCACTCCAAGGTCGAGAAACGTCACTAACAGACATAAAATACAAATAGCAACTCAGACAAACCGAGGGGGCAGAGGAACATGTTCCAGACGAAGGAAAAGATAAAGCCCAGAAGAACTAAGTGACGTGGAGCTGGGCGACCTGCCCGAGGAAGAGTCCAGAGCAGTGACCCTAAGGATGGTCCAGGAACTCGGGTGGAGAACGATGCCCCGAGCGAGAAGTTAGAAGTTTTTGACAAAGCGAAAATACAAAGAACAACCAAACAGATGAAGGATACAATAACTGAAATGAAAAAAGCGCTAGAAGGAATCAACAGTAGGCTGAATGATACAGAGGAAGAACGGATCAGTGGGCTGGAAGAGAGAGTGGTGGAAATCACTGCTGCTGAACAGAAAAAAAGAGAAGAATGAAAAGAAACGAGGACGGCCTAGGAGACCTCTGGGACAACATCAAGGGCGCTAACATTCACATCAGAGGGGTGTCAGAAGGAGGAGAGAGAAAGGGCCCGAGAACGTATTTGAAGAGATAATAGCTGAAAACCTCCCTAACCTGGGAGGAAACAGTCCCCCAAGTCCAGGAAGCGCAGAGAGTCCCAAACAGGATTAACTGAAAAAGGAACACACCAAGACACGTAAAGTAGATTTGACCACAAAAAGAAACTCCCCGCTTGGTTACCTTATATGATCGTCGTGGTAACGTGCGTGCACTGTGAACTCACCTCGTCTACATGTCAAAGTGATGACAGAACAGACCATTCCACGTATTTGCTGAGAAAGGCGGGGGGCGGCAGCGGGGCCCCTCACATGTAGGCCTCAGTGACTGGAGTAGTTCGTGGGTGATCAAAGTTGCCTGCCGTCCACTCGGATCCATTGAGACCTCTATCTCCTTGCTTAGAAATAAAAGAATTCTGGAAAGAAATTCAACAGAAAAGGGAATTAAGGAAACTTAGAACAGAGAAAGGGAGAGCAGGCTGGGAGGCCATTCCAGGGGGCACAAGGGGGCCAGGGCTGGGGGCCTTCTGATGTCACTTAGCTTGTCTCAGCTCACCGTTCACATCCGTGAAATGGGCTCGGGGGCCGCGGGGCCCACCTACCACAGCATTCAGGACCTCGGACGACAGCCCACCCCAGATGCCTTCGAGGCTGTCTCTCAGAAATCAGGGTGCCCCTGGCATGAGGCTAGGGACCTTCAGGTCTCCTGTTCCACAGGTGCCCTGTGGACGGACATCTGTTGTGCGTGTCGGCTGAAGTTTCCTTCCCTGTGGCCTTAGTGGAGATTATGTTTTTCTCAGTTTAATAATCTGCCTGCCTTTAAACAAATTAAACAGCACTGAATTTGAAGTGGGAAGACTTCATATTTACAGAATTTTCCTTGATTGGATTTGTAGGAGGTTTTTCTTTCTTATTAGTTTCTTTTCAAAGAACCAGGTCTGGTATTTATTTATTATTTTCACTGCTTTTATGTTCTCTAATTTATTTGTTTGCTTTTATCTTTATGATTTCCTTTCTCCTGTTTCCTCTGGGTTTGTTCTTTTCTTAGAAATCTGAGGTTGAAAGGCTCATCTGTTCATGTTCCCTCGGTGTGTGCAAGTGGGTTTGGGACAATAAACGCATTGCAAGTTATGGGAGAGGCTCCAGGCGGGCGGGACAGTCCCAGAGGCTTTGATTCATGGGGCCGCGTTTCCATTGTTTTCTAGGAAGTCTGTTCCTGCTTGATTTCCTCCTTGACCTAGATGTTACTTACCACAGTAGTTTTAAATCTCCAATTTTATTTCTATTTTTAGAAAGTATTTATCTCTAGTTTTATTATATTGTGGTCAAGACTGTTGTCTCTAAAAGATCTGTTCAGATATTTTTTGACGTTTGCACTCTATGGGGTCAGCTTCAAAGATGCCTCATGGTCCCTCCACGACGCTCACCCTAGCGGCATGTTCTCTGTTTGTGGGTTATAATGATAGATGTTTCTATATTAATTCTATCCTCTTAATTACACAGTTCACATCCTCTGTGCTTTTTTCATTTAATATTTCATACAGGAGTATTAGTGAATTAAAAGTCCTACCGTAATCAGATTTCTCTCCCTTTATTTCTAACATTAAAAAATGTTAGACAGCTTCCCTGGTGGCGCAGTGGTTGAGAATCTGCCTGCTAATGCAGGGACACGGGTTCGAGCCCTGGTCTGGGAGGATCCCACATGCCGCGGAGCAACTAGGCCCGTGAGCCACAACTACTGAGCCTGCGCGTCTGTGCTCCGCAACAAGAGAGGCCGTGATAGTGAGAGGCCCGCGCACCACGATGAAGAGTGGCCCCTGCTTGCCACAACTAGAGAAAGCCCTCGCACAGAAACGAAGACCCAACACAGCAAAAATAAATAAAATAAATTAATAAACTCCTACCCCCGACATCTTAAAAAAAAATGTTAGAGAAAAGAAAAAGGGAAGTCATGATTAACTGAACCTTTTTTGAGATGGTCTAAGAGCGCGGACTCTGGGCGGGACTGCTGGGGTTCAAGCCCCTCCCACCTTGTGCTCTCTGTGACTTCTCTGTGCCTCGGTTTTCCTGTCTCTGTAACGGGTTGTGGGCATTCAGCGCACGGAGCTGCCGTGAGGAGGGCCTGAGTCGGCAGGTGGAGAGCAGGCGAGCAAACGCTGGCCTTGCCGCACCATCTGTAGACACGACGAGCCTCTGGCCGCTCGGCGTCGGCTCTGTCTGATGCCAGCACTGCCGCCCTTGCTCCTCTCGTTAGGTTTAAAGTAAACACACGCACGTGCAGGAGTCTCAGCCCTGTCTGACACCTTCCCGGCTCCTTCGTCCCGTCTTAATTTCTGTCCACTTGCAGAGGAGGCCTGGTCGCGTCCTGTTCCCGATGCCTCTCTCAGAGCTCATTGCGTGCCCTCAAACCAAGCGGGGGAGGGTTCGGCCGGGCCCAACACGGCCTCCCCGGGCAGCTCCCGGCCCCCCCCGTGCCACTGGCTCTCTCTGCTTCCCTTCCCCTGCCTGAGAGGGGCTGTCTGAGGACGCATCTCCTTGTCCCTGAGACTCCTCTCCTTCCCCGTGAGGCTGCACTGGTCTGGAGGTGTCCGCCAAGCCTGCAGGGACTTTTTCTTCCTAGCAGGAGCTGGCTCGAAGCGCCCAGATTGTTCTGATCTTTGCCTGAGGAGTCGTCGGGGGCTGGCGGGCTCCTACTGGATCCGCGGAGCCCTCTGGCCTCGCGGGCGCCTCCACTGCTGACGTTTAGAGGCTGCACCGACGCATTTGAGGGACGGCCCCTCCTTCCCTCGTTACTTCCCCCTTCCCTCTTCCCTCCCTCTGGCCCCCTCGTCCTGGGCTCCTTTCACGAAAATGCTTGTTAAACGTCCACTCTGTGCTGTCAGCATGGAGACAAAGAGTAAAAACAGGTGAGGTCCACCGAGTGGCCACACGCGTCCACAGCCCACACTGGCCGGCAGACCTTGCAGCTGGTACTCTGGGGGAGGCAGCTGGCGAGCCCGCACCAGAAGCTGCTGGCAGCCTACTGTTTACTAAGCGGACACACCTTCTCCCACGAGCCGGCAGCTCCACACCGGGGTCCGCGCACAGCAGAAATGCCTGCAGGTCACCAGGAGCCTGGACGGGTAGTGTTCCCCAGGACAGCCCGAGCTGAAGCATCGTACCAACCGCCTGCGACCATGCGACGCCGACCCTGATGGAGAGCAAGACAGGAGGGCTCAAGGATGGAAGGTTCGAGAGCCGGAAAGATGCCTCTGGGTTGTCAGAAGTCGCGACGTGGTCACCTTTGGGGGGCGGGTGACATCCGAGGTGTCTCGTCTGTTATCATTCCTCATGCGGGGAAGCTGGCGGCTTTGCACAGCAATTATAGTCTCACACAATTCCAAGAACAGATGGTGGGGGGCATCTGAGGCCCTCTCTAACATTACGGGGGTCACATCGGGGCCAAGGCCTCAGGGCCTGAATCCCTAATCATCCCTCAGGACCTCAGGGGCAACCGGAAAGCCAAAGCAAGAGGTGTGTGAATCCAGCTGTGTCCTGGGATCTGACCCTCTGGACTCTGGCAAAGGCCTGATGGGACTGGAATTCGCTGTGGTTTGCGCTCCCCGCAATCAGGCCTGGCCTGGCCCCTCCCAGGGGCGGGTGGTGGCTGTCACCGCCAGGTGTCTCCACCGCAGGTAAGGGCGCTGCCAGCAGTGTCTATCACCCTCTCCCTGCACCAGGCCGCTCAGATCTGCAGCTGGCCTGGGGGAGCTCTCCATGGAGGGTCTTCCTGACTGACTTGTGACCCCTGAGACTCCCTGCCCCGGGGAATCTCTCTCCAGTTCCAGCCACCGGGGTCCCCCTGTGCCCTGCTTCACTGCCCCACGGGCTGGGGGCTTTCAACAAGCCCTGAAGCGGGTGGTGTGACACAGTGAAGTAAACTCCGCTCCAGGGCTGCCCAGCTTCCAGGGGCCTGGGACCTCAGGTCTGCTGTCAGGGCCGGGAGCCCCGGGCTGAGTCTACATCCGGTAGGGGAGATAGACAACACAGGAGTGCAAGTTTGACGGAGTGTCCACAGGTGATGTGTGCTCTGGAGGAATCAGCAGGGAAGGTAAGAGGGAGTGCCAGGTTGCAGGGGTGGTCAGCGACGGACCCCAAGAGCAGAGACCTCCAGGACAGAGGCCATGCGGTAAGGATGTCTCTACGAAGACAGAAGGGCCAGGGAAAGGCCCCAGGGTGGGGATGAGTGGCTGGAGCAGGGTGGGTGAAGTAAGAGAGGTGAAGGGGGTGGGAGCCACAGGCTGGCCCCTGGGGGGACCTCGCCTCGTAGGCTCCAGCCAGGTAACCACACCTGGATGGATGCTGTCAACTCCCATGCAAAAGGGGGAGGGGGGGCGAGGAGGGGCCCTTATAGGGCGAGAATCCAAGGGGTCCTCTTTCTGGATTCTGTTTTCTAGGCTGCTGGGCTGGTGCTGCGGACACACAGCCGAGCGGCTGCCCACTCTGCCCCCCTCCCATCCCCTCCTGCGCTCCCCTGTCTGGGCCTCAGCCGCCTGGACAGGCTGATAGGGTGCCGGCTCTCCACCTGTCAGGCCGTGGACTGCTCGTCACTTCTTATCCCCTTACCCTCCTGGCTAGAACCAGGCATGTTTCTTTGAGAAAAAGTAATTTATTTTCTAATTACAAATGACGATAAGCCCGAACAAAGGAAAGGCAGCTCAGCGCTCGGTCACAGGGGCCTCTGCAGAGCTCCCGCCCCACCTCCCCCCGACCAGGGAGGGTGCCGGCGTCTCTGGAAGGAAGACCAGAGACAGGTTCAGTGCCTGGTCCTAATGTGAGGTCTTGGGGCCCATCTAGGGGCTCCAGTTACCCATCTGTGGGACGGGATGTGGGTCTGTGACTCCAGGGCCTTTCCAGCTGGGGTCCCCTGGAATTCAGGGGATTCATTCTGGGAATCACTCAGTCGTTCTCACAGACTTACTTCTCTTTCTCCTTTTACGCTTTTAGTTGGAACACAGGCCCCACCCCCAGTCCTCCCTTCATGAAGCCTCCGTGCAGCCTTGGTCCCCCTGCCAGGAGACCCTGAAGCCACCCCCTGATCAGAGCCGGGCTTGCTCCAACTAGTCACCAGGGCGACACACGCCAAATCAAAGTCGACGCCCCAGATGGGCCAATCCATAGCTCCATTTTCCCCTTCCCACCCTGGCGGGGGAAGGAAAGCTCACTTACGAAGCTTTTCTGTTTTTTTCTCGTCTCACAGGCATGAGAGAGCCCAGAGACGTTTGTTTCTCCACTGACCTGACATCTCCCCTTGGCAATGTTTCGGGAAACACCTGTGGGGACAGCCAGAGTCCTACCTCCTGGCCTGGCGTCCACCTTCCCCGGGCTCCGGGCAAGGAGCACACAGGAGCTGAGAGGACCGTCTGTCTGCGCCTCCGCTTTACAGCACGTACTACGGCGCTCTGCTGGACACTGGGCCCCTGTGGCTGCTCGGCCCACTGGCAGTCCTTCCCTGGGCCCTCACTCTGTCCCTTCTCGGGGTCCAGCTGGGCCCCTGGCCCTCAGCGGTGGCTCCTCACCTCTCCCTTTCGAGCTCCAGTGCAGGCCCAGCCCGCAGGTCTGAGCCAATCTCCTTGCGGACAGGACACCTAGCGAGAGCCTGCCGCTGCCCCTACATCCTGGGTGGACAGTGGGCCCCCCCAGTCTCTCCATGCTTCCCCTGGGCTCTGGGCTCAAACTCCCCACCTCTGACCATCTCACCAAGTATCCTGAAGGCATCTCAAGCCCCAGCATCTTCCCCACACCTGCTCTTCCTCTGTGTCCTCACCGCGCGATGGCCCCAGCTTCCAACGGGGGCCCAAACTCCAGCTACCATTTGGGAGCCCCCCTGCCCCACTCATGACTCATCTGATGGTTCCCTTCCCCTACCTCCTCTGGGTGCCTGCGGCTGCCCCTGTTTCATGCCTACATCTTCTACCAGGACCATGGCCATGGTCCAGACCCTCTGCCCCCAAGGCTGGGTCTCAGCCAGGCCACCAACACATCCTCAAATCCGTGACTGTGACCATGCTGTCCCTGCTGAAGACCACCGGTGGCTTCCTGTTCTGCTCCATCTCAACCTGGACCCTGCCAGTGACACTCCAGCCAGAGGACGGCTTTGCCTCTCACCTCAAACGCTCAAGGCTTTGCATGTGCTGTTCCTTCTGCAGGGAATTCCAGCTCCCACAGCCTCCTGGACCCGCCTCTCCTGGAGAGCTGATCCCAGGAGCTCCTGACTGCTCCTACCTGCCTCCCCAGGCTGTGAGCTCCTGGCGTGGCCTGAGCCCCCTTCTTCCTCGGCTTCCAACAGGATCACAGGTCTGCGCAGTCGGAGGCTCAACCCGCATTTGTGGGCCAGCAGTGGAGCGGATCCCGGCTGTAGAGTGAATTCTCCCGAGGGTCCAGCCTCGCCCACCTCCAAGGGCCCGGCCGGCAGGGGGGCAGGTTCTGGCCTCCAGGCGACCTGGGACTGTGGCCTCAGCAAGCCCGCGGCAGGCTGGACTCCCCTGCCAGGAGAAGCCCGCCCTCCGCACCCCGTTCCTTGGGCTGGGGCCCCCCACCCCTGCCTAATTAACACCCGGAGCGGCCGTCTGCTTCTTTGCTCCGTCTCATCTCCGACAGTTTTCATGTCTAATCCACCGAGGAGATCTGCTGAAGGCTTTGAAGTCTCTGGGTGCACGAATAAAGATGTCACCCTGGCACACACAGAACTTCTTAATGAGGACGGGTTTGATGTGGAAGCTGTGGCCCGAGGGAAGTGGCCAGGCCTGCCTGCAGCAGGCGGGTGGGGGGAGCCCAGGCTTGAAGCCAGAGCAGGCTGGGGAGGTCTGAGCCTGGCAGGTCCCAGGAAGAAGGGGAGTAGATGACACTACTGATGTCCCTCTCATCCCTCCAGGTCAGGGACCCCCAGGCACTGGTGCCCAAAGCCAGAGACCTAGATCAGACAGAGAGAGTTGGCTGAAAAGAGAGTGAAGGTCAGGGAAAGATGCAGGGACGGCACCTTGCAGGGGAAGAGATGAAGCCTGGATGGGGTGAGGGGAGACGGTGCCTAGAGGGGAGCATGGAGGAGACGGGGCTGGGGTGGGGGAGGGGGAGCAGGGAGGAGATGGGGCTGGGGTGGGGGAGGGGGGCGGGGGGGGGGGGGGGGGGGGGGGGGGGGGGGGGG